>NC_087374.1:1353378-1666757 GCF_031761385.1 Necator americanus
GATGAAATCAAAACTAACGGAGATAAATGCTAGGACGTCCACATGCGAGAGCAACTAAGGATTTTTGTTGGAGTATACCAATATCGGGTCGTAAGTTATGAATACAGGGATGGTTCCGCTTATCTCTCCCTGTATCACCATATCACCATGAAGACACGGCTTCGGAATGCGTTTCCTTACGGCGTCCTCCATTCCAACGCACCACCCTTGCTCCCCGCCCCCGCCTGTGATTCGTCGAAAACCCACTCGGGCGCCCCGAGAGGCAATTCTTCTCATTCGACCAACCACAGGTGGGGGCGGGGCGCTAGGGTAGATAGAGATTGCAATAGAGGACATCTTAAAGAACCGCATTCCTACGCCGTCTGTTTACAGCGATGAAGGTAAACTCCAACGAAAATCCATACCACGTTATCGTAGGGTGATGACGTTAAATTTATTGTATTCTACTGTGAAAGCAAAAGTGTATTCTCACTAATGAGGCCAAGAAAATGGGAATAAGTTGAGAAACCGTTATGGATTTACAATAATTATAAAACATAACAGGACATACTTCTAACACTAGAATTCTCATTGAAAAAAAAGATTGTGAACTGTAACTGAGGGTTCACAACAGAACCGTACTCTGTTCGGCATTGTTAGCACAGAAAATATTGGTAATAGATTATTTTTCCCTACGGGACCTTCTGTGTTTTCGATATAAGGACCTCAGTCCACATTTGAATAGAGATATTTTCGGCGAATATCCCGTCGACAATGGTTATCAATGGTTTATTCGTTTTTGGAATATGCAAGGAAAATATGTTTATAGCTAACTCAATTAGTTCTGTACACATAACACAGCATGCTCCATTTTTTCCCCCTCATCCGGCCAAACCAATTTTCTCTAATGCTCTAATTTTTCTAGAATCATTAAGTTTGTGACGTTTTCATTAATTGACGTTATTCCGAGCCTGTAAATGATCCTTTTCTTCTTTTTATCGAAATCTCTGCGAAAAAATCAAGAGGTCCTTATCAAATAGATGAGCACTGCGAGAGTACATAGTTTCAGATGTCTCCGCACTCTGCACTCATCACTAGAGCACTTTTGCTTAATGAAGCCTTACTTCAAGTTCTTCTTGAAGGATTTTCTACTCTAAAACTAAACTAATTTGTACTTTCTTGACGTTAAGCTCGTTTTTTTCAGTTGCTTTCTCTCGCCGTTTCCTTGTTTCTTTTTTACTTCATACATATTCGTGGTATTGGATTGTGCAAACTTCAAAGACATATTTTTATAGTAAGTTGGAAAAAAAAGTTCATACGGTTTTTAAGACCATGTTTTTTTGTAGCAAGGAGCGTACTATGTATAAGTAGGCAGCAAGCTTGAGAGTTTTACGAGTTAATATTTTATTTCTCCCCCAAAAATTAAGAGATCAATGCAGCATCAGATCGATAAAATCAATCACATTCCACGACCTGTTCTCTTCGAGTTTAATCGCAGCAAAAGTGCCCATGTTAGAAATTAAATGCCTTTGAGGTTTTAAAAGGTTTTACTGGTGAGAAAACAGCTCAAACATATATTTCGAGAGAGAGAGAAAGAGAAAGAGAAGAGAGAGTGAGAGATAAGGAAAGAGAGCCAATTTGATATAAGATATTCGTCTAACCATAGACGTCTCTGTGAGTTAAAGGCATCACCCCACGAATCTGGCGTGGTATGGATTTTCGTGGTGTACATCTATATCGGATCATAGATTACGAATACAAGGTTGGTTCCGCTCGTCTCTCTCTCTCTGCATCATTGTTAACCGACTGGTCTGGAATGCGGTTCCTTACGAGGTCCCATATTGCAGCGCCACTCTTGCGCACCTGCCCGCCTACGCCTGCGATTCGACGAAAATCTTGGAAGGTATGCTCCGGTAGGCAATTCGTTTTATTCGACGAATCGTAGGAGGGGGCGGGGCGCAAGGGTGGCGCGCTGCAGTAGAGGACGTCGTAAGAAATGACGTTCCGGAGCTGTCTACAGTGTTTACAGTAATGCAGGTGTACTCCAACGAAAATCCATACCACGCCAGATTCGTGGGATGATGTCTTTAATCGAAAAACGGCTGGTAGTGGTACTCCGAGATGATTATCGCTACACACAGCGCTCGAATTAGCTAAGCAAATTGACCACAGGGTATTCTTGAACCTTCTGTATTAAGCACATTAACCAAGAAGAAAAATACCACGATCTCGTTGTCAGCCTAAGATTTCTATTATTATTTTTTCGTCTTCTTTATTCCCTCATTTTTAGACGTTTATTGATGGAAATACCGTGCAGTTTCTGTCCACCATTTCTTTTTTAAACGATATTTTGATGGGTTGGATGAAAGTTGACGTTTTCAGGGTCCGTTTGCAAATTCATCGCTACTGCTTCGCCGCGATGTATTCATCAATTCGGAAAATTAAATCTTCTTATGGGAATCAATTAACCATTCCACGTATAGAAGTGAGTTTGCTTTTAAAAAAATTTGTTCTACCTTTCTCGTATTCGATGAATCGGATTCTTTGTAAGATTTTCCAACTGAACGAGTAGGAGTATCAGCAGTTAATGATCGATGAGCTCTAGTGATTTGTGTGCAAAGGATCTTGGATGAGTGGGGCTGTAAACAGTGCTCAGAGTACATGTTCTATCCATCTGACTGATTAGAACTGCTTAGCGTTCGATAAAATCCGTTCTCTTTCAAATTCTTGACGTAAAAATTTATTCCAAATTCATTATTTCAGAGCCTTTGAAACCCCCGTTTCTTTTTTTTTTATTTCTTCTCTTCTCTTTTTGTTTTCTACTTCTTCGCTGCTTCTTTTTTCTCTTTTTTCACTTTTTTAACTTCATATAAAAAGTCTCTAGTCCTTTTCCTTCGCTTTGAAATAAAAAGCCGTCCGCTTCCAGTAAAATTCAATTTGCAGAAAAAATAACCGAGAATCATCGTAAAATTTAAATCGTAAGATCAAGAAAAAATATCTTTCAGAGGAAATTCCGATTAAATTCAAAGTCTATGACTGACGCTCAAAAAGTTTGAAAAAAAGCTATCAATTTAGCCTGCAGCCTATCAATTCAGCCTTATAATTGGATAGAAGAAAGGTAGAATTGAACGCTGAGAATGTGTTGAAAAAAATAAAATTATAAATTCAGATAATTGAATGTAAGGAAGTCATTTATTCGTAAGGTTTAATCCCGATAACACCCGGATGCATAAGAAAAAGGATTATTCTCTTTGTAACGTTGATAAAGTCAATTACAAAAAAGCTAATCCTGTACAATCCCTATTGCAACGTTGTTTACAATGATGGCAAAGATGCATTAAAAACACGCTAGCTGTTCAGTTTATGCATTTGCTCGACTGAACTAATAGTTCTCATTCTTCCTGGATTTTTCTCCTTAGATAGCTGCAGTGTGGCTCTTATACATTTCTAAATAGCATACATTTCTTGTGTATCTACATCTACTTCTTGTGTGTTTTTTATTTATTTCTACTTTTTTTTTGCAATTTTTGAATGACTGAAGTTCCCTAAAGTGCTTGACCTTCGTTTTTCTCACTGTTCTCCTTTTTTTGCTGAATCTTTGGCGGTTTTATACGTATTTTATTAGAATTGAGCGACTAATCGTTTCGTTTGTTCAAATCTTTCAAAATCTCGCAAATTTTTTTACGTATTTTCTCGACCATTTCTCTTTTCTCTTCTTTTCGTTTCATTTTTTTTTCTGAACAATAAACATTTCTACTACGTCCGAGTACCTTCTTTTCACTTGTTTCGCTCAATTTTTCCAAACATTTTCGCGCTTCTATTCCTCGAAATTTTTATCAAGTTGAAATATGACGTTGATAGAAAATGACCTGAGGCGGCCATATTAATTTTTCCATAAATTTTCAGAACAGAAAACCCTTAAGAGCACTCCAAATGCGAAACATGCGACACCCATACAGCCGTCGTTGAGAGTAATGTGGTGAAGTTGTAGTGTTCCGGATCCTATTCGAGCAGCTACGGTTACTGTAAGACCCCAGCCGCTAGTGTTTCCCTCCGTAGAGGCTAGTTCTGATCACTTACGATTAGGCCCAGACTTCTTTAAAACCTTCTTGGGGCCAGCACAAAGGTCAAAGTCTCAAAAGTCCCTATTTGAGGATCACGGAGCTCGCTCTTCCTCATCCCTCATCACTTCTCGGTCCATACATTCCATACATGGTTAAAACGAATAATGCTATTATAATGAATCATTTCAGCCAGCAAGATACGCAGACGGTACCATATCGCTTACGAATTTATTTCATTTCTATTTTTGTTATTTTTTATTTATTTTTATTTCTGCCTACCGCACCTAAGAGGACCACTAAGAAATAAACCAAACTTTCCTCATTATCTTCGTCCACATACTCAAAATGTTGAGTACTGCTGTCGACCTTTCAAGTGAGTTGCACTTTCTCGTTCGTTCTCCGAAGTTTTCGACGTTTTCTCAGGCGCATTGTTCGTTTTTCTTCGGATGCACATCGATGAGCGACAAAATTCCTAAAAGAATTAAGTGCACGCTTATCTGATTAAGCTTTAAATTAGTTGCAGCGAGGTGAAATGCGGATACGATTGTAGCTATTTATTGATTATGAGAAAGTGATCGTTTCGTTCCTGTTTGTACTCTTTCGAGGAGGAAGAAATACTCATCACACTTTCTTTGCTTTTTTCTCTACGTATGTAACAATCACCTGAACTTAGTCGATACCTGGCAGTGTTGTTTTTGAGTGTTTGGGATTAGGAGGGCTGTCAATCGTCAAATCTGTTCCATATAACAAGGAGAAGAGGGTGATTCCGTCATTTCTTCCTAATCGCCGTAAAAAAAAGGCCTGGAAGATGCGGCACGTGCACACGGCTGGCGCGCTCCAATCGAACTCTTTGTAGAAAATAGCGCGCCAGGACGCCCAGAGCCGTATCTTTCGGGCCGTTTTTTACGGTAATTAGGAAGAAATGGACGGAATCACCCATCTCTCTATAATCTACGACTCCGCATAGGCATAATCCACCTGAAACCCGCACCAGTCCAGATTCGTGGGTGCGTTTAAAGGCATTACCCCACGAATCTGAGGTGGTGCAGATTTCAGGTGGAGTATTCGTATACAGGATGGGAGACTACGGAGAGGGGGTGATTCCGTCCATTTCTTCCTAATTGCCGTAAAAAAACGGCCCGGAAGATACGACTTCATTCGTTTCGGCGCACCATTTTGTACAAGAGGTTCGATTGGAGCGCACCAGTCTTGTGCGGCGCCGCATCTTCCGGGCCGTTTTTTACGGCAATTAGCAAGGAATAGACGGAATCACCTCCCCCTCCGTAGTCTCCCATCCTGTACACGAATACTCCACCTGAAATCTGCTCCACCTCAGATTCGGGGGATGATGCCTTTAAGATACCCAGCTCCACGCAATTCGAGTAATTGAGGTTTGGTTATCAATGGATTACTTTTATAATTAAAAAAAGCCTACAATAAGTGAGTCTAATGATGTAGTACACTCTCCAAGATCCTCCAGTCTTTTCTTAACGTCGATTTCGTTAAAGTTAATGGAACCGCAACCAAGAAAATCCTGGTTAGATGTTGTGAAAGTTCAACAGTACTATGTAAAATGTATAAAAATACATATTTATTGTATTTTTGACATCTACTCTTTGTCCTTTTTTATCCGAAAGGAAAGAAGAGGAAGAGAGGTGTCTGAAAAAAAAGTGCGCCTTCAACGAAAGGGAACTTCACACCTCTCGGGAATGGTCTGGAAAGCTCAGAAATAGCAGTATCGATGAGGGTGATTCTCCTCAAAACGGTATCAAAGTATTTGTGGAGAGGCGAGAGAAGGTAGCTGACAACAATCCAAGCAACAATCTTAAAGTAGGTTCGCTTCTTGTCTGCCTGAAATGTCCTCTTCAATCTACCGTAATCGAGTGCACCTCATGCTCATCTTCATTAACATATTCAACTTTTGGCTATATGCATAATTCCATAATTAATATCTAGGAATCAACCGACAAAAGACTGGTATTAATATTAATAATACCGGAAACCATGGAAGATTTTCCTTATGTTTTACTTTTAATCATAACTAGACTGACGAGAAGCGGTTTTCCTGAAAATAAACTATGACTAGTGTCATTTAGACGGAATATAAACAAACAAAACTCCTCAGATTTTCTTTTGCTTTTCTTCATATGCCCTGATGAAGTCATATTCAACAAGTAAGGAGCCAAATAATACCTTTAAGAGAGTTGGGATTAATTTTTTAATGGTTGCTTTAGCAGATAAAATAGAAAATAATAAAAAAACAAAAGAAAATAGAATGAAATAAGAGAAAAAATAGTATAAATAGAGTAAAAGAAAATAGAATAGAATAAGAAAAGATAGAAGAATTGATAAGTAGACTAAAGTATTTATATTTTTTAATGACATATGTAGTCTATGGAAAAAGTGATTTGATTTAAACCATTGACTTTTTATGGGGATTTAACTATCTATTAAGTTTTTAACAAGATTTATAAAAGCCTTTTTTCATTGAGCTCAGCACGGCTTCGTGTTTCATTAAAGAAGTGATCTAAGAGAAATCTGGAATACGTTTTTCCAGCTGATTGTGTTCTGTTTGTGTTTAGTGCTATATTTAGAGCTGCAGAAAAATCCCAGAATGTTGTGTTTTTCTTCCTGTACATGTTTTCATTAACAACTTGTAGACACCTACCTGTTTTGCTTCAAATTATTCCTTCATTCTTGTGAAAAATCTTTCTGTTTGTTCCCTCAGAACTCATTGTTTGTCTCTATTTTTTCCTAAGTTAAAAAACATTTTTTTATATATTTTTATCATTTATTATTTATTATTATTCTCATCATTAATCATTTTTTTTTATTTTTATCATTTATTATTTATTTTTATCTTCATCATCTATTATTTTTCAATATTTTTCTTAAATTAAGACTCGCTTATATTAAGATCATGTTTCTTAGCTTGTAGCTTATTTAATTGATTTCTAAGAGCTCGACTGTAAGATTGAAACACTCGGAAAAATTCGAGGACTTTTTGGAATACTTGAAAGCTCTCCCGCTTCGATGTTTCCTACCGAGATACTGAGAAGGAACTAGAATCAGTGTCTATGTCTCTGGAAAGGTCCCATGCGAGAAACGAAAACTTCTTTTTATTTTTTCTTTCTTTTTTATTTCTTTTTCTATTTTTTTTTGTTTTTTATCACAGTACTTATTTTCTTTTAACTTTAGTATTTCAATTAATTATTAATTATTACTTTAGTATTTCAATTAATTATTATTATTATTATTAACTTCTAATTTATTATTTTGGCGACATTTTCTAAAATTTTCATAAAAAAATTTGTAATTAATCTCTTTTGTGAAAGTAATAGGAAATAGCCAAGTATGTTCAACCTTGAAGACTCGAAGCGTACATCGCAACTTGTATTTTTCTTCTGTTTGTGGCAGAAAAGCAGACAAATAAATAGACAAACAAACAGACACACATATACACATATACACATATATACACTCCTTCGTTACTCCGCTTAATTTGAATTCGGATCACGCTCGCTTTCTGGAACGCACTCGGCGCCCAATTACATTTTGTCGCAAATGACTGGGCCTACCTAGTTATTTTTCCGGAAAAAAAGAAAATTCATTCAGGCATCACCGTATAATCTTCTTTATCAAATAATAGTAATAAAAAATAACACGACTAGATATGCACCGTCAAACTATTTCCCTTGCTTTTATTCCTTTTATTTGCTTAGGGACGGTATCCTTTACAATATTTGAACTATTTTGTCACATTCTGTTATTGTCAGTGTTTCATATTTCTTTATACTTATATTTATTTCAAATTTTTTCATTTATAATTTCTAAACTCTTTATTAATCTTTTAATTTTTTTGTTTATTTAGCATTCAAACTTGCTTTTGTTTGTTTATACTTTTATTTTCTACAGTGGAAAGACGGTTGTTTTGCATTTTCCTTAACAACGATGTGAATACTAACTTTTTCGAGTAGTTGGCAAGGAGAATAACTGATCTGAGGAAATTCCTAAAGGATAGGGAATCAAAAGTGGAAAAATTGGGTAGGAGAGAAAGTCAGAAATTAATTTTTGAAAATGTATGTGCTAGGTTACCTTCGATATTTTGATTACGAAAAAGAGAGACAGAGATTGACATCTTTGAGTGACTAGAGAAAGTTTAATTAAGCAGTTTTCCGTTTTTTTTTCTGCGAAAGGAAGAAAAACATGTATTTCCGGAAAGGTTCGAAGATTCGGGATTATTTTGTGGGGATATTATGGAAGGGAATTCTAATCACATTGTTCTATCAACGGTGTTTATCGTTCAGCGGAAGCGAACGACGATAGTCAGATCACTTTAAAAGGTCATGCACGTTTTTAAAATTGATAATAATCCAAAAAATCCTGAAAGATGGTTTCGGAAAAAAATATTATCACAACTTTGGCTTTCTCTAAAACCTCCTTCACTTGGAAAATCCCGAAAAAGGATGTGCATTTCACTTTGCACTTGCTTAAATCCTAACGGAATAGACCTCAAAACCCTTGTTATGTAAGATTTTTACTTCAAACAGCCGTGCCGTTGATTTAGTGATGTGCAAAACTTCACATTTTCACGTTTTCACGTTTTTTATGACAATTTTTTCCGACGCGAACGTTTCTTCCTGAAAACGCCACTCTACTAATTGCACTTGTCAATCATCTTTCTTCCTGCCAAGCACAAGTTTTCCAGAAATATTTATGTCTGGGTGAGAAGAACTCTACCAACGATTCAGTGATCTAAGGCTGTGTTCTTCGGGATTTTTTTTTCGTTTTTTTCTCTTGCTATAATTTTTGATCACCTCAACTTCTCATTATTGCCTGCAGTTAGTCTAGTAGACCTCGTTCGGATATTCATAACACATCAAGGATCCGTAACAATAGCGAAATGTCTCCGACCGACCGACCGACGTGGTGGAAAACAACGGAGTTTGAGTCGAGTTTATTATGCGCATGTGGACGTCAGACGGCCAGTACTAATGTCTGAGGGTTGAGGAGACGTTTAAACATGTTCCTAGCTCTTCCCAGAATTTACTCTACCTAATTCCTTAATTTCTTTGTTTTTCCTGTGTCCCTTAAATAAACTATGTCATCAGTTTCTGTTTTATGTACCGTTATTCCCCGTTGAGCATCTTCGCTTGCTTTTTGTTGTATTTCTTTACGAAAAAACTCAGAAATGAGGAAAATTTTCCTTGTTTTTTTGCCGTATTTTCTTACGAAAGAAACTCAGAAATGAGGAAAATGAACGAGTCTATTTTCACCATTGACCCGTAACCGTTGTGTTTGTTGTTGTTTGAAGTACAGAATAGATAACGCTATCAAATTCAAAGGAAACTTTTTAATTCAACAATTTTTTATTTTCTTTTTTCTAAATTATTTTTATTATATTATAGTTTGTTATATTATATATTATTGTATATTATATTATTATATTACATTTTATTTTCTTTTTTTAGTTTACATTTTGTATTTTGTAAATTACTTTCTATATTTATCGTATGTTTTATTGTTTTATTTATTTTTCATCCAACAATTTCTTCTCACCGTTCAGCTTGATGCTTGGTGACGGGCGCATGTTTCATTCAAGAATATAAAATTTAGTTTAGAAGTTGAGATGAAAATGTTTCTACCATAAGAACTAACGTACAGCTGATGAGTTGCCTTAATTTTTCTTTTCCAGGGATTTTCCACATGTTTTCTTCGTTCCAGAGTATTAGGGAAAGGAATGCGTGGAGCTATGCCGATGTTAGGAGAATATGTGCCAGACAATAGTGATAAATAATAAGTGACATACAAAAACGATAGTGAGAATAATGAATTTTTCAGAAAATCCATCAGAAGTTTGTGTGAAATTCTCTTAGAATTCAGTTGCAATAATTATTTTCAATTCTAAGCGGTATAGAAGTTTAGATTCAGATATGTGTTTGGAACTTTTATATGATTTCTAGAAATAATTACTGTAGAAAAATCAAGCTGTTTTGCGAAATTTCTGATGGAATTTCTCAGGAATAAACTTTTATACAGACTGTTTGGTTTTTTTTTAAAGCAGTGCATCACCAAGTTCTTTGGTACGTAAAGTACCAAAGAAAACGTAACGTACGTTTTGTAGATTACGGAAGTAGGCGTGGATCCACTCAATTCCCCCTAGTCGTCCTTAGGAAACGGCATGGGTCCACTTTAATTCTTACAAGGTACGGTAGCACCCATACCTTTGTGCCGCTTTGATCCTCTCAGCAGTCTATCGATTGGGTTTATTTGAATAGGTTGCTGAGGAGACCTCATCGATCTTTGACCGCTCGCACGTGGATGCGGCGCATGCGGAAGGATGGCGTGTTGCGGCTGATTTCGTAGGAAAGGACGGCGTCTTCCGCGTCGTTTTTTTTACGACGATTAGGGAAAGTTGTGTGTAGCGCTCGTTTCCATAATTTACAACCCGAACTCTACGTTTTCCATAGGATTTCCACGTACCACGTCAATTTCCTGATATGCTGCCTTTAAACAGGCGCCACGAGATGTTCATACAAATAAAATGGGTTTTCATCAACGAAAAAGAGAATTCTGACAAAACTTTGTCCTACTGAAAAACAAAAATTTTGTTGGAGAAGAAATATTTGGAATTCGGTTAGAATTTCTGACCATTTTTTTAGATATTAAAGGATAGTGTTTTTGAATTTCAAACGTCAACGATGAGGTTCCATTAAAGAAACCGTAACAAGGATCAATAAATAAATGTTGATTTGAAGAAATCAGCGAAATTATTGGAATTTGGGCATTGGAAAATGAAATGATACGCCATAAGCGAAGACAAATAACTGGATCCAATTTCCTGTTTACATGTACTTGTTTACTGAATGCATAGGTTCGCGCAAACTGCTAATGGATTTCATTTTTTTCCCCTAATCGTATTCTGCTAAAATCATGAATACCGTAGCATCGTGACACCGTAGCATCGCTAATTCTTAGCGTATCGCTTCCCGAACTTTTAAAGATTTTGTTATCCGTATATGATGACTTTTTCCCATGTGAATAATGTTGTTAATTTACTGGAATTTTTCATTGTGTTTGTCCGGGGAGTGAGGATTGCGATTCCTAATCGGCACGACAACAAAACGACATTACGTTGGACTTTTTTTTTCTTTTGTTGCATTTTTCAAAGGAACACCGAAAATATCCACAATTAATTCGCTGGAACCGCTAACGCCTCGAGCTGAAGCTTGTCTTTTGCTAATTTCTTGGATTGAATTAAGCAACATTTACCGCCTTGTTATCGAATTTCTCTCCAGTACGCCGCATCGTCGCCAAGTTTCCACATTATGACATTATTTTCCTCATTCGTGGCACGTGCTGCTACTAATTCTTCCTTTTTTTTTAAGGATATGATATCCTTGCGGTGCTTTATGTAGTTAAAGCACGTGCTTTATCGTGACACGGTCACATTTTTCCGTTCACACAACATTACGCTTTCATGAATTCATGAGAATGTAGTGCTGGATGTAATGCATAGATCGTTGTTTTTTTTAAATTAATTTTTTAGGATTAATCTTAAAATGCTAAAGTTAGCTTCTTCCTTAAGTTATTTGTAAGTTGTAACATAAAAATAAAATCCTTAAACTCTATATTGAATGCAATGGGGTTAGTAGTTGGTAGTTATTTATCACTGCTCCTCAAATCTATCAGAAAATCACCTCAGATATACTTAGCGTCAGATTACCAAACCTCAAATTTGAATTTACCTCAATTTTACCTCAAATTTTTGCTAAGACATATTTTGAAAAAAAAAGAAAAACAAAATGATATCAATGACAGTGAACAGTTCTTCTCCTTTTTTCCCCGTGCTAAAAAAAAATTGGTGTTGAGTTTTTCCTCACTGTTATTCAATATTTGCAATATATATATTTTACATCACGTTTTGAACAACTCTTTTTTCCAGTAAATCATTAGAGGATGTTCAGCTTCCTCTAGGAACTTCTTTATCCTTCCTACGATTAATCGACCAGCAACTTTTATGTTTAAATTCAAAGATAGGAGACCTTTGAAGAGCCTTGGCCCTGGATATCGATAGGATTGTTTTTCGCAGCAGCTGAAACTAACGTTCGGCGTACCTACCATGAATATTTACAGTTCAGCGATTTAAACAACTATTTATTTTGAAAAAAATATTCGGGGTGCTTAATTGTGAGTATCAAATTTATGATATGCGCACGTGAATTTGTTTGAAATTCGTTCGAGAAGTTCTCGGAATATAAGCGGTCGTTTTCGCTTACGATAGGGATTATTTGAAAAAGAAGCTTAACCCCCCATATTTGCCCGGCGAGCTCGTTCAGTGCACTTCCATTTACTTTCTTCCATTTACTTGTTTTAAATTTTTTTTTGTAAGCGGAATATTATTGGACCAAAGTTATTAATGGATTCTTTCATTGTTATTGCAGAACCAGTCCTTAAATAATTTTCATTTTTTTTTCAACAACCAAATTTAGAGATTTAATTAAATCGAGTATCAATACATACAAAATCCACATTTAAGAGGAAAAAATTCGCGAAGTGGAACAAAGGAGTCAAAAGATACTTCCGTGAACATATGCACAAATTCTAATTCTTTCATTATTTCCATCTATGGATGCCCAGGCTTCCCCGCGTCATTCACTAATTACTCACTTTCACTCGGCTTCTTGATTCCTTCTTTGTCTAGACAACTCCTCGCATTCCTTTTTGGAATATTTTTAACGATTCGGTTTTACAGCTTGATTTATTGCTCTTAAATTCGTTTTACGTCATTAAATACTTGGAACGCACTTTTTATTTATTTCGAAATTAAGGTAGGTTAAAAACATTAACCAGGGCGGGTGTAGTGTAGCGGTTAGAAGTTCCGCTTCCTGCACGATCGATCGGAGGTTCGAGTCCGCCCTAGTGCTCACCAAGCCTTTCATCCTTCCGGGGTCGATAAATTAGTAGCAGATTTGTCTGGGAGGATAAAAACACTGACTTGACACATTGGCTAGCCACCGCAAGTCATTGTATAGGCCAGTTACACGGTCGTGGACCTCAAAGGATTCTGAATTAAAGTGAACGTGGGGGCGCATCCCAAGCGGATTGATTAACGCCAGAAATTCATCCTTATTTATTTATAGGCATTAGCTGGAGCAGTTAGTGGCAAAATAGAACGAAGACAGTCAATTGCTGTGAGTAAATTTGCTGAGTGGCTGTCAGTTCACCTCTGTCCGTTTGGGATGCCCCAAGGCATTTTACTGGAATTCGTAATCGTTGAGATTTTGGAACGTGTGTTGGTCTATACAATACGACCTACGAGGGCCAGCCGCTGATCAACTCAGTATTTTTATTCTTCCAGACAATTCTGGTACCAATTTATCAAACCCGGAAGGATGAAAGGGTTGGTTGGCACCGGGATGGTTTCGAACATCATTGATGTATAGATGGAATTACGAGTAGTATCATAGTGGACGTTAGAAGAATATATAAATGACGTAAAATATCTGTGAAATATGTTTCCAATTATTAAATAAATAGGTAAATTTATATATTCGTAGATATAATTTTATCTCTGAACCTTTAAAGCAAAATATTGATAAATCCATGCTATGAAAGGATGATGACAAAATGGTTATAAAGAAGCTCTCCACAGCTCCCTTCGCCTAACTTTGATATCAAAGTTAGTTTTTTTTTTTAAATTAAAATCAATAAACCAAGTATACAAAAAGAATACTGAGTCGAAGAATAAACAATGAGTATTTTTTTTTTCACAATCGATAGTGCACAGAAATGAAAAGTGTTTGAAAAGCGTTATATGCGATTTGAAAGAGAATTTCTCACTCAAGAGGAAGTTCCTATTCTAACTTTTTAATTCCATTCTCATTTCTATTTTTTTTTTCTCGGGATGAAACGAAACATTTTCTGACACTTGTTTTTTTCTTAAATTTCAATCTAGGTGATGTTTCGTTTTTTTTTTGTTAATAAATGAGAATAGTGCTGCATGTGGAGAGGTAGCGAACGCTGAAAATAGCAGCGACAGTTTCTCCCTCGCTCTTCAAAAATGGGAATTTTAATTTTCAGGACAGGACCACCACCACCATCATCACACATCAGACGTCTATTTGTCGTGGGTTGAGGAGAAATTAATTCTTCCCAATCTATTTACAACAAAATATATCTTTAATCACTAGCATATTCTTCGTTGTTTCTTCTGTTGTTTACAACGTCTTTCACAAATATTCCTCTAGATTATACTATTATTATATTACATATTATTTTTATTATTATCATTATTATTACTATTATTATTATTATATTATTATTATTACCATTATTATTATACTCATACTGCTCTCATCATGTTTCTTTGTTTTTTTTTGTTTCGATATTTTTTAAAAAATGTTTTTTATTCCTTTTCAAGTCTTTCATGAGTCTTCTCATCCATCTTTTCCTCAACACATTCAAATCCTCAATACACAACCGTATCCTAAATGTTGCTTTGGGGTCTCTCAAACCTCAATTAAATGCAAAAGTCTGAAAGTGTCGAAAATGCTCCGTTTTGTCAACTTGACACTTCGTTTTAATTAACGGGAAAAAGAAGAATTCAAAGATGTAAAATTTCAGAATAAAACGTTTTTGTAGAATGAGAAATTCTCTATTAAGAGGTCTATAACATTTTGTCGCTACATTCTTTTCTTATATGGACTTTTACGTTTGGAAAAAAAAGCTCAATCCTTATTTCTCAATCCAATAGCAGCAGCAGCAGTCAGATGCCGGTTTCGATTGGATTTTCCGGAAGACAGCGCATGTTTTAATTGGAGTACCGATGCAATTAACATACATGTGGGAATTCCATTCCACATTCATTCACATTTGTCAACGGTTATTATGGCTTTTCTATGAAACACGTCACTCACACGCTTCATTTTCTACAAATTATTTATTTGAACGCAAAAAAAATCACACTTAAGGGTGAAAAAATCTCAAATATTATCGAAACCTTAGTCTTTAAATCAGACATTCTGATTACAGATTACGGTAATGAACAAGAATAAGCAATGTTTACTTGTACAACAGAACAACAACAGATTATTATTTTGGTAAATTTTTGAAAACCTCCAAGTGTGTTCGTCCAGTAATATAATACACTGATTATATTTAAATTATTTCCATTTTTAGGATAAAAATTCCTTTTAAATAATCTTTCCCATCGAAGAAAACGATTGCAGCCTTTCATTCATTTTGCACTCATTCATATATGTTTATGTGAATCTACATTTTTATTTTATATTTCAAATTTTTATTATTTGCTTCTATTTGTATTTGGTATTTTATTTGTATTTGGTTGATTTGTATTCTGTTTGTATTTCTTTTGGCAAAATCTATTGATTTCTCCGACGAAGGGAAAAAAAACTGTCGAGTTCAAACGGCACAAGCGTTGTCAAATTATGAAAATATTAGCCGGAGAAAAATTCTGATATTTTTTTTCATAATGTACATTCTATAAGTCTTAAAGACAGTTAAAGTTATACATCCAGAACTTAGAACGATACTGAAATGTTGTAAAAAGGAGCTTTAAACCTAGTTATTTCTGGAATGCGATAATGGATTCGACTATTAGGTTTTCCTCGCCCAAACATACGTACATAAATGATTAATGAAAGCATTTAGAATGACAAAATATGCTTATTTTCTCAAATACCACTTTAAATATAATACACTGATTATATTTAAATTATTTCCATTTTTTAGGATAAAAATTCTTTTTAAATAATCTTTCCCATCGAATCATCAAAAAGTGAAAAATTCTGTGAAATTTTCTTCGCACCTACTTATTACCAGTTTTTTTTTCTCGTGGAATTTTCACATATCTCCTAATTTAACTGCGACCCATTGTAGTTTTGTTCTACTTTAATGGATAGAGACTCCCAGCCACCGTAATAAAGCAATGAATAAACTTTTCATTTATTTTTATGTTCGTATTTTTCTTAGAGGAATTAAAACAATAAACCTCTTCAGAGAGCGGAGAGTGCCGCATGCTAAATCTCTCTGCTCTCGCCTGTTCTACGCTGACGCTCTCTTCTCCTTTTTTTTCCCTGGCTTCCTCAAATCCTCAGATTTCTCGGCTGAGATTTCCCGAATTTTGCTTCGTACATATAGCGTTGTTTGTTTGTTTGTTTTGTTTTCACGCTGGAAAAGATGTTTGCGGATGTGCATGTCAGGTGTGTATGTAATCAGATGATCAGCAGCACAACACTTCAGTTGGCGTGCGTTCGTCCGTCGTTTCAGCCATCGCCACATCTAAATTGGTCCGTCTATCATACGTGGGATTTCCGTAGAGGATTAGCCTCAAGACTCATTCTCAATTCCTTTCAAAGAAATATTTGTCAGATTTCTTACGCAATCCCTTTTATCCCCGTTCATAGACTTTTCTGGAAATTTCTAGGAATCTGGAAAGATTTGCTTTTCCGCTTTTTTTTTTTCGTTTTCAATGTGAAATTTGTGAAATTCTTTCCACATCCTGCTAAATACTTTAAAGAGACCTTTCAGGTAATCGGTATGTGATTTTCCAATTTTTTCCCTGATGTATAACCGGCAAAAAAAAAACTACCATCATTTCTCAAACTTCATTTCGAATACGTTTATGTGAAGGGACTTTTGCCTGAGGCACCTTGACACGAGATGTCATTGTCGAGAAAGAAAGAAAAGAAAATGATGAGAAAGTCATTGTGTAATGTGTGACAATTTCTGGATTATTCCTGGAATTTTTACCACTGTCCGCTGTTCGCAAAAATTTCCACATTGTAATTCTCTTTTCATCTTTTTAATCCTAAGTCTGTGACCCCACCTTAAGCAATAGGTCGGTTGTAATAATTGTAAAAAAAAAGCGCTCTGAAACTACCGTAACGTGCAACCGTGCGATCATTATTTTTTTTTGGACGCGAGGAACGTTCCTTGATCCAGGCACGAAGTGATGGAGTAGTCTTCTTGCTTGTACTATACGTGTACAATTAACTGATGTGAAATGACGGTAGTCAGATCTTTTTCTCTAAAATTTTAACGCCATGAAATTATCCATATTTTTGTTGAAATCCTATTTTTATTTTGGAATCTTTATTTAAACGCTGAATAACAACAGAGTTTTATGCTCTATGATCATGAGCGAAAGCGTAGTTAGTGGTAATTTATGTGTTTTTTTCGATCTCGACTCTGTTAATTACTTTCTACTCTGAAATTATTGTGAAAAATATTCTGTCTGCTGGACACATTTGTTCCAAAGTTTGTAGTACGTTTTATAGTTATACTTTTTTTTTTTTCTTTTTCGCAAAAAACGTTCGCGAAATATTCTAATTTTATTTTATTTATCATTTTATTTGCGTTTTTTTAAAAAGGAAAAATGTCCGCAAAATTATTAACTTATTTTATAACTTATTTTATATTAACTAACTTATTTTATATTAACTTATTTTATTTTATTTATGATTTTATTTTTAGAAGAAATCTTTCGCGTAAGGTATTTCATAGCAATTTCATTGCATGACCAGTTACTTCAACAGCAATTGAATTGAGAAATTTTCCAGGATTTTCCAGGATTGAAGCTAACTCGTGCGTGAAATTTCTTTTCTTATCCCTATCCGAAATTTAATTTCTCATAGAGCGATTCACTTCGGCGATTCACCATTCGTAACGGGATAACCTCTGGTTTTTTGCGATCTTTGTGGTCAAACCTCGATCTTTTCTTTTTCTTGATGCAATAAGAAGTCGTCAGTACCTCACGCAACGTTGTATGTGTCCTCTGGGAAAAATGCTCATTATTCTCCTCAATAGAGTGTATAGATTACTGGATTATACACGAGGATTATGGCTCTGATGATGCCAAATAAGGAATATGTTTCGTGTAAATGGGGAGAATTTTTAGCGTTTTCTCTTTTCTCCTCCTTTTCTTTGCGGTATTTTCCTGCTTGTGGCGAAACACATTTCCAGTTTATAGCCACAGCTATTCCAGCTTTTCTCAGGATATAGTCATTACTTCGAAAATAAAAACAAATTGCTTCTATGAGCTCTATGAGAAAGATGTATGCGACAATGATTGATTAATAAATAATAAATAATAATATGATATAATAATATAATAATGACAACAATAATAATAAACAATATATAAAAAAATATAAAAAAAAATTTAAAAAATATAAACGTATAAAAATATATTATAATAAGAACAATAAAATAATTTAAAAAATAATAAAAAAGTAATATAATAGCTATAAAAATCAAAAAAATATCGTTGATGTTGTTTTACAATGAGCTCTTTTTCTTCAGAGCATTTTCTCCGGAAAATCTGCTTGAGATCTAAATGTATTCGCATACGTAGACTCATAAATCCCTACTCTTTTCGAATAAATTGTATTTATGACGATTTTATGGGGGGAAATTAATTAGGGGAATGCTAATGAAATCTACATACATACGTGTGTCCGCAAATGCTATCAGGGAATTGTTCCTACGGGTGCCATTTACAGGAATTTTCTTCTGTTCAGCTGTTCGTTGCTTCCAGTATATTGATATTACGCTTAATATCAATATCGTTTTGTGGCACACAGCGATTCTACCACGGCTTTTCTCCTTCTTTCACCTATAATAAAAGGTAGAAGGTTGCGTATTACGATTTTATTCTTATAAGTACTTATCTATCAAACATTTTTCCATTCTTGTTTTGTCGATTTCCTCTCATCCTCATAATTAAAACCTCAAGCGGCCTCATCTACCATCAAAATTACATCTTTACAAAAAAAAAAAGAAAAGGAGATAAAAAGTTGTAGAATCTGTTCGCTTTCTGTCATCACATCTACAGAATCTGAACATAAATTCCCGGTGAAGCTACTGTGAACTCTTCAGGTAAGGTTATAGTTGTGACTGGCTCGGTCTGATTTCCGCTTCCCATCTGATTTCTGGATTTGGAGAAGATTTTCGCCCTAGTACTTCTCGAACCCCTGCCTGTTAGCAGTAAAAGAACAAGCACTGAAAATTAGAAAGAACACTGGATTTAAAGGAAGAAGAAATAATAATTAAATATTATATTAGAAAATTTAAAAATAGAAAGAAATAGAAATAATAATTTTGTTTAGAATTAATAATTAGTTAGTTTAAAAAAATAATCAAATATTAAATTAATATTAAAAAAATAAAGAAATTTTGGGATCTCTCCACAAAGCTGTACCAATAAAGGTGTAGATCACGTCCCGGAGGGCGATCACTCTCAATCCCTCCCGGTCGTCCTGAGAAACGGCGTGGGAAATGGCTTTGAGTTTTCTCACGAGGCACCTGCTGACTTGTGACATTTAGCGACTGCGAGCGGACGCGTCACGTCTGCTGTCGAGTGGACAACCAATGAGCTACTGACGCTGCCTCCGCCGCTCAGTGGCAAATGCTCGCCTGCGCTAGTGGAGCTTGCACGTCACTAGGTGCCTCGTAGGGAAATTCGGTCGTCGAAGCCGCTATTCACGTCGTTTTTCGGGACAACAAGGATTGGGCGTGATCGCCCTCATACACTTATCCGAACACCCCTAATCCTATATTTTAGCTAGAAGATCCCAAAATGGTTATTTTTATGTATGTTGCCTTCAAGCTATGACAAACCCTACTTTTACAATGCTTCTCGCCGTTATGTCTGTTTCTCCGCATTATCCATGCGTGTAGAGTTTCGTTCATATGTAAAGCTCTTTAAATTTTTTTAAAGAAAAAACATTTTGGTTCTGTGTTGCGTGATTGATGATGCTCTTTGAAAATATTGCGTAATCATTTTATTCCAAGCTTTTGCAACGCTACATACTTCTCTATTCATATTCTCTTTTGTTTTTTTTTCTCTGAAAATAGCACAATCATGAGAAATGACAGCTTAGTAATTGTGGTCGACGCTGTTATTTCAATCCTGAGGCGATCGTGGAGAGGTTTGATCGTTTCTTCGACAACCATATTTCTTCGATTTTCATATCTAACTTCAAAAGTAATTCTGAGGCTACATTTTTTTAGTAGAGAATTAATGTCCTGCCTGTGATCAGAAAATTCAATTAGCTTCTATTCACGCTTGGAAAGATCCTGGATGGAAAAGTTTTTACGGTACCAGTTGCAAGAATACGAGATAAAGGTAAAACAAGAGCACAAAGGAAATGTTACAGGTGCAGTAAAAAATAATAAATAATAATAATAAAATAAGTAATGGAAATTAATACTAATAATATGAAATAATAACATAAACATCACAAATAATAAAAATAAATAAAATAAAAAATAATAAGAACACAACATAAGCACTAACACGGCGACTGTACTAGTTTCACATATCGCTTCTTACGCACTTTGTGTAATCCGTAAGTGCCTTAATGGCGGTATTCCTACGAGTGAATAATAAAATAAGTAATAAAAATAATAATAGTATAAGAATAGAAGAAATAATAAGGATGAATGCTAAAATAAATAATAAAATATTAATAAAATAAATATGAGACCTACGATATATGCTAGCTACGTACGTGTATTACTTCCTGCAGTGAGCGTATGAAATTTTACATAGTCCTTTGTTCATTCTGTTCTATTTTTACACGATATTTCGACTTCTTCCTCAAAAAGCAACATTTTTTCCGGCTTTTTTTTTTGCTTTTTTGTTCTTTGCGGAGTCAATGATGTTTCTAACAAATTCTGTGGAAATAGGGAAAATATCAATGCTAAAACAGTAATTTCCTCCCTTTTCACGTCTTAAATTATTTATAGACATTATTTATAGGTTAAGAATTTATAGACCTTCTTTCGCAAGCTCTATGTAAATTTAATAGTTTTCTATTTTTTCCTATTTTAGAAAGTAGTGATGGCTTACTTTGATAAGTGATAAAAACACGGTTATTAAAGCAAAAAAAAAATTTTGAAGTCAAAGAGCACTTAACAAACGGGGAAAACTATGAAAAAAAATCTTGATATTTTTTAATAAAAATCTATAGATTTTTATTTTTATTTTTAAATTTTTATTTTTATTTTTGGAGAAAAACTAAAACCCGTAAAATATTTCTTGACAGTTTCCGCTAGATGACATCTTTTTTTCGTATATCCAAGCGATTATGAATTACAAAAGGTTAACCTAATATGGAACAAGTTCATTAGCGGTGTTCTGGAATTCGTTACGGACGGCTGCTATTTCTGTTTACGCTCTTGTGATGTCCTTTGAAGAGGAGTGCTTTCGTCTTAAACAGGACTAGCTTTTTTTCAAAGGGTAAAATGTTTCATACATTGAGAAACGCATTGTCTGCTGCTGAAGGTTTTTCGTTCTCCCGGTGAACTCATCAACTTTTGATTTGATCTCTGTAAATCAATGAAAAAATGTGAACGTAATTTATTAATGTAAATGCAAATTGTCTTATATATAGACTTCACATTATGTATTGATCGCAAAATTAGTGAGATTTTAAAAATTAAATTTTCTTTTCTAGAAAAATTGACAACACTTAAAAGTTGTTGCCGATACTCTATAAATACGTAGATAAAATTAGAGTACTTCCTCCGCCTTCTCGTTTGAGCGATAAAAATCATTTGTATTTTTTGTGTTGGAGTAAACTTATGCTATTTTTAGTAGCTATGATCAGACAGAACTATGATCATCTCTGAAATCATCATCATCCCCTTCGTTCCATTACGTTCCTCTTCTCCTACACGGGTCCATACAAATCCAATTTCTTGTAATCAAAAAACACGAATGAACGCTGTTCCTTCATGATGCATTTGTTTTGTTGTTCTTCTACTCTGGACACATCCTGTTTAGCTTGACTGGGTATAAATGTCAGATGTTCATCGTCTACTGATCGCTGTTTTAGGTCAGACGTTCGTCCTCGCTTCAATTCACTCCTACCGATTCTGTTGTTATCGACGACGCTAAACTTTCAGAAGTAAGTGAAACTGAAGTGTCTCTAGCCAATCCAAGAAAACGAGAACATTCGAATTTTTCGACAAATTTCCTGAGTTGAGCTTTTTCTTTCACTGGAGAATAGCGTTTGGGGTTTCTTGAGAATGTTAGGGAAAAGGTGAAATGCCTTTTAAAAGTTATGGAATCGGAAGTGTCAATCAATTCACGAGGTCAATTATTTTATTTTTATTGATGTTTTTTTTAAATGAGTTGCCTGAAAAATATGTAATAGTAATATAGTATATCGAGGTAACTTTTTACACAAAATTTACAATTTACATTGTTTACTAAACTTACAATTCACATTTGCAAAATGATAAAATGGAATCGAATAAAGTGGATTTATTTATTTATTTATTTGTGTCCACTTATTTATAGGTGTGCGATGGAAGAGAAGCGAGAATTTCTTTTTTTTTTGAATCCATAAAGTTACCTCGTCCGTTAATCTCGCCATCAATTCATTTTCTTTGGTTTTATTTGTTGATTTGTAGTCAATCAGTCAATTTTATCGAGTTGAAGTATTTTTTTTATTTCTTGCTTATGTGGAAGGAACTAAAGACTGAGTTGGGCACATGTTCGACTGTCCTTAAATCTTCCCATGTTAAATGGGTAGTTTATTTTTATTGATTTACTTCAACTGTAGTCAAGATCAATATTGATCTTTCTGATCGATCTTCTTTTATAAGCAGCTAACGTTTCGGCGTTATCTCCTTTCGTCGGCGCCTAGAAAATTAAAACCTTCGGTCACTGATGAGGCAGAAAAGATCAATACCAATCCTGACTACAGCTCAAGCAAATCAACAAAAAAATCTAGAAGGACTAAGCGCTATTATTTCTGGATTTATGGTGTGGAAAGGGGAGAATTTTGTGTTTTTGTTGTAATACTTAGAAACTATTTTCGGAATCCTATCTATTATTCGGGGGGAAATCCGTCATCAAAAATTTTCCTCTTACGTTGTCATCACGGTATTTTTTCACGAGCCTTTTTCTCCTGGTGAAAAGGAATTAAATCTTCACATTTTCTTTCATCTCATGCTTGCGTGCATTTGACAGCTTCAACGTTTTTTTTTCTGCGTTACATTTTCCTGCAGCGATTCAAAGAAATGCGAAGCGAATGCGTACTGCTTTGTTCAATCCTAAACATTTTAAAGGTGTCCGGTCTTTCACGAACAACAAGTGCTTGCAGTAGTAATATTCGTACACAGTTCACATATCTGTTCGGAATGAATTCGTGAGTTCGACACACATTTTTTTCTTTTTTTTTCTTCTATTTTTTTTCATAGTTTATACCGTATTTTTTTTATCGTTCTATAAAGGTGTAATATATGTTTGGGATGTTGTCGTATACGAGTTGCATCTTGTCTTATAGGAATGATCAGCATAGCAATATCTGTCGTCAGTAAGTCTATTGTTATTATTTTTTTCCTAAAGGCATCACTCCACAAATCTGAGGTGGTACGGATTTCAGGTGGAGTATTCGTGTACGGGATAGGTAGATTATGGAGGGGGGGGGGGACGGTGATTCCGTCCATTTCTTCTTAATTCCCGTAAAAAACGGCCCGGAAGATGCGGCGCCGCGCAGGGCTGGCGCGCTCCAATCGAACTCCGTGTAGAAAATAGTGCGCCGGAACGCTTGAAGCGGATCTTCCGGGCCGTTTTTTACGGCAAGTAGGGAGAAATGGACGAAATCATCCTCCTCTCCATAATTTACTATCCCTTATAAGAATATTCCAGCTGAAATCTTCACCACCTCAGATTCGAGGGGTGATGCCTTTAAGATACAACGAAATGCTTGTTTATTTTATCTACTGTGTTTGATTTTGTTTTTTTTCAGCTATATGCTGTTTACTTTCTGTATCGAGCAGTCTTTCGAGAGATATGCAGAATGTAGTGAGCGCTCCAATCGCTAGCCTCGTCCTTTTTCAAATCGCTACAGCTATGCTTTTAATTATTGGTGTCCTAATTGACACACATTTTCTATTAGTGCCATTCCTGTTGAATTCGGTGAGTAAAAGAAATGAATTGTACGAGGAAAAAAAACAGAAAAAAATCTAATTCAATTGTTTGAATAATATCCTAATTAAAGCGTCCTAACTTCATTTACAAAGAATTTATACACATTCCTTCCTTCCTTCCTTCCTCCTTGTTTGTTCAACTTTTTGAAAATTTCCTGGAACTAAAACTCTGGGAAACTATGCGCTGTAATTCGACGTTTTACTCTGACCTGTACTTTTTTTCGTTACTTTAGTTGTATAGGAGGACAAATTACATATTACTTCTGAATGAAGCCATTTTTAATCGCATTTCATACCTAAAAACACCAAAAATGTAAAGTTTTATTCGATTGAAATCGAAGAAATCTAAAAAGATACCCTGATTAAGAAATCTTATAGAAATTTTCAACTACACTTCATACCTAAAAACCCCAAAAATGTCTAATTTTATCCCATGGATAAGAAATGTGAGAAGAACCTCTGAGAAAGAATTATCCGGCACAGTTTTTAGGTTCTTCATATATGCTTAGCCGTTGGTATCGCTATATCTGTACTATTTTCTTCGGGAGATATTAAGAAGCTGTACGGTCCTCATGTGGGTTGCTTCATACACGTCTTGCACGAGAATCCTTTTTTTTTCAATAAAAATTCTGTTGTTGGAAGTCTTTTGAAGATGTACAAGCCAAAAAGTCGTCGATTTCTCTTTTCAGATCATAATTATCTGCCTGGTGGCGCTAGTCCTATACGTTTGGTTCACAATTGTGGTAACAATGACGATAATATTAATTCGAGACAAGAGACGACTTGGGTTAGTATTTTAAATCTGTTTTTTTTTTTTGTCATTCTTCTTCCAGAAATGGTACCTAATTCCATGCTAATACGAGTGAGTTTTGTGCTTCTTTCGAAATTCTTTTCGAAAAATTTTAAAATTTTAGAGAATATTTTGGAAATGCTACCACATACAGGCTAGTTTTTCAACTGATTCTACTGCACTAACTTCATCCATCAATCTTCACGCTTTTTTTTTTGCTTCTTTTTTTTAGAATTTTTTTTTAAATCGATTCATATCGATTTACTAAACGCTTTTGTTGTCGCTTTTAGTGTTTAGGAATGTGGGTGGGATTTTTTTTTTGAATTATTATTACTCCGTTTTCAGTTATGATCACCAGGATGAGTTTGATACCACTCGAGGTGCAATTGATCGTATTAGCAGTTCTGTTATATAGTCTCCAGTCCACAACCTCCGGGAGACTCGTATCGGGAGGATCATCCGCTCCTAACGTGGCCCATATCATTTCGAGTGTTGAAGTGCTTTAGAAATGTATTGTTGTTGTGTTGTCAAATTGTTTATTATGTGCACATCTCGTAATTGTCCACTTAAATGGACTTTTTTTTCAAAAAAATGGTTTGAAACACCGTAATACGGGTAAATGACTGTGTTTCTGATTCATTTGATGGGTTTTGTTCAGTTGTTTGTGTGAATAAATGGTAGACAAAGTGTTTTACAGTATTTTTTCTTACAAAGAAAAAGTAATTGACAGTTCGCTTCTATTGACAACGAATGCGGTTCTTCATATATGCTTAGCCGTTGGCATCGTTATATCTGTACTATTTCATGAAGTTTCAGGTTTTTTTTCTTTAAAGACAGTATTTTTTTTTATCTTCTAAAACGAATCTAGTACCAATTTATCGGCTACGGAAGAATGGAAGGTAACTGGATCGCTAACTGAATTTTTTTTCACAAAAATTTGTAGGGTTTAAAAATGAATCGATAAGTTATATAAGCCGAAATGTCAGTAAAAGTGAACGACATAATTTTTCCTCGGAATGGAAGTGGTCAGTGAAAGCCAGGGGATTAGAGTTGTCAGTGAAATTCTCGGGATTGGGATTGGAATTGTCAGTGAAATAAGAAAAAAACAGAGACCTGAAATAGTCCCGAAAAGGAATCTATGGATTATTGGTGGGGCGGGTGTAGTGTAGCGGCTAGAGGTTCCACTGCCTGCACGATCGACCAATGGTTCGATTCCGCGCTAGTGCCATCCAAACCCTTAATCCTTCCTGGGGCCAGAAATTGGCATCAAACTTGCGTGGATGATAAAAGCACTGACTGGAACATCGGCTGGGCCCCGTAAGTTCGTAAACCTCGAACGATCCAGAATATTGAAGTGAACGTGATGTCGCATCCCGAGCGAATGGATTAACGCCACACATTTTATCCTTTTTCTTATCGTCTAACCCAACCATACCTATTTTATCCACCAGTGCAGGGCACGTACTTGAACTGAACTCGACAAGCAATGGTTTGATTCCGCACCAGTGCCATCTAAACCTTTAGAGGCATCACTCCACGAATCTGAGGTGGTGCGGATTTCAGATGGAGTATTCGTATACGGCTTAGTAGATTTTGGGGAGGAGAGTGATTCCGTTCATTTCTTCCTGATTGCCGTAGAAAACGGCCCGGAAGATGCGGCGCGTGCACAAGGCTGGCGCGCTCCAATCGAAGTCCTTGTAGAAAATAGCGCGCCGGAACGCCCGAAGCCGTATCTTCCGGGTCGTGTTTTACGGCAATTTGGAAGAAATGGCCGGAATCACCTTCTTCTTTACAATCTACTACCCCTTATAAGAATACTCCACCTGAAATCTGCACCACCTCAGATTCATGGGGTGATGCCTTTAAGGACATCTTCATGGATGTGTTGAACGTCCTAGATTAGTTACTAACATAATAGCATATTATTACTAACTTATTTTAACCTATTTGTAACCTTTTTTGCGCACGGTTTAAAATATGTGCTTATTTTTGCTTATAGGTTTTCTAGAACCTTCTAGAAGTTCTACAATACAGATCAATACAGAACCGTACAGCTCACAGAACAATTCGGTACGAGCAAAGTGAGGGCGATGTGAGTCACGGATTTTGTTTGCAATGACGTCATGTGTTTGTTGAACGACTCTGAAACTGAGTCGGCGGACTACAGCCACTTGCGTTCCAGCTGCTGCGTTTGTTAACATTCGTATCTTTTAACCTATTTTTAACCTTTTACGCACGGTTTAAAATATTTGCTTATTTTTTTAAACTGTATTTTAATGATTTTCTCTGTTCGTTTTGCTAGCATTCACCGCTATATGTGGAACGAGAATAAAATTCGTCATTTATTCAAAACAGTTCATTTTAAAGAAGGATTTGCACGGTAAAAATTTTAAAGTTCTCATCTGATCTCAAGGATACGTATTTAATGACTTCTACTTTTTTTGTTTCAAAATGTTTTCCCCTTGGAGAATATCGGACATCACCATTCACCTCACTCTTCATCCGAAATTTGTTCCATTTTGGGTCTGGAACATATTCCTTGGGGACCACTTCTTCTCAGAGCAAAGAACAGCTCGGATCTGCTGCTCCGGAGCGAGTGCGAGTGAGATGGAGCAAAGCTTACTTCTTTTGGAAAATATACCTTCTTTTAGGAGTGACACTTTATTTCCTCCCTAAAATTCAAATAGAATCAAGAGCAGCTGTAGGTTTTCTGTAGCTCATTCGAGTACGGTAGCAGGGAAAGCTGAACTAGGAATAAAAACAAAGAAAAGTAGGGATCGATATGCTTTGTATTTTTAACCGCCATATTATCACGGACGTCAATTGAGCAAGTTGAAAATAACAATAAAAAGTGTCGTAGAATTTCGTTTTTAGCTTTGATGGGATAAGTATGCTAAGGTATTTTATTGATTAACGCTTCGGCAACCGAAATGTTCGACTTCAAAGTAACCACCTCGGCATCATCGTGTGATGTCGTATTGATTTTCCCTGCATTTCTATCCTGGAATTCCGCAGAACATTTACAATTTACTGCACTGCAATCGGACATAAAGTGTAAGTGTAAAGTTTTTGGCGTGAATCATCCGCTTGGGACCCGCTCCACCACTCACTTCACTTCAATCTAAGTTCACCAGTTTCAGTTTAAGTTAGTCACCCAAACCCTGGTATCCGGTTATCTACCGTGGCGTTCTGGGTTTGGGAAAAGGATCTCGCGTGAGGATTTCTCACCCTCTGTAGCACGAGAATGTACCGGTCAACCCACCACTCCTCATGCTTTAAAGGGCCAGCCTTGTTGTGTAAAATTCAGGCGAAATTCTAGTGAACTCTGTTCCATCTTTTTCTTTTTTTTCTCTGTTTTATGACACACCTGCAGGTGTTTAAATAAATAAATAAATAAATAAATAAATCTAGAATCGTTTGAGATTCCACGAAGGTGTAACTATCTATACAATGACTTGCGGAGGCTAGCCCATGAGTCCAGTCAGCGATTTTATCTTCCCAGACGAGTCTCGAACCAATTTATCGACACAGGGATGAAGTCTTGGTGAGCACCAGGGAGGATTCGAACCTCTGATCGATCATACAGGAAGCGGAACCTCTAACCGACTGCGCTACAGCTGCCCTATGCAATCGGCTTTATACGACAATTTATGGAATCAACTGAGCATACTCAAATGATCCTTAGATCCGCCATCCTACATCACAAGTTTTAGTTATTTAATGTTAGGACAGTTTTAGGTTTCATTACTACTAAAAAAAGAAACTAAAACTAAAAGAGTTCAAAGGAGTAATGAAGCCTAAAACGCTCCTAACGCTAACTAACTAAAACATTACCTTTCTAGTTTAAAAAATCTTGTAATCAATCCTGAACGCATGTTAATTCCTTTCAAACGAAGATTTTGGGCCTGCACAATGATCCCAGCAACTTCCAATTCCATTCGTGAGTAACGTCCTGCGTGAATTCGCTGGATTTGTTTAGCTCTTCTAAACCATAGCTCTTATTTTCTAGGAAAATCTATACACTGCTCTCCCATTTTTTATAGCCCTAAAATTAGAAGTTAGGAGTTCCAATTTGATGATTTGATGTTGTGATAGTAGAGATTTTCCTGAAAAATGTACATATTTATGTATAATGCCAACGTTTTTGAGATCAAAACAATGGAAATTTCTTTGAAGAAGCACCCTCTTTGAGATGTTGTCACAACCTTGAAATATTTATCATCAAAAAAGAATCAAGCAACTACATATAATTATTAAAGGTAGAAAAATCAGAATTGACTCGAAAGAAATTTTTCGAATTGAGCTGCTAATTTTTTTTTCAACTCCTTGTCCGAATTTCGAGTACGATTGATGGAACGAAGCGGTTTCACAACAGGAAAATCTCAGTTTCCCAGTGTCTTACCCCTGACTTATTCTTAAGCAAAAAAATATTAAAATTCCTTTAAAACTTGGGGGAGAATCGACTTTGGCATATTTTTTGGTACTAGGCGTCAAGAAAGTCTATCAAAATCCATCGAAAGAAACATTTTTAGCCGATAAACCTCAAATTTTTATCTTTTGAAGTCGTAACAGTTCTTTTAATAGATGCTAGGTTGCGAATAAGCTTTGATGTTGAATAAATTTAAATGATTTAATAATGAATTTGAATGAAGCATAAACACTCACATCCACCCACATACGTGAGTGCTTTCATTTCCTAATGATTCTTTTATTTTTCCTTTTTTTTGTTTTTCTATGCGTATTTACTGTATTTCCATGCATAAGATCCACTCTAGACTTAGTTGAAAAATAAAATTCGAACAAAAACGAGGAACAGGGTGGTCAAGTCTATGCATTGCTAATCCCCTCCGTTTCCTTCATCATTTATTGATCCTCCTTGATATAAATAGTTTATCAGAAGTCCAAGCAGATTCCCAGTAACAAATTAGTTTCACGCCCATTCTAATCGCTAATGCAATTTCTCTCCTATTACTCTAACTGTGACTCTTTTAAAACATTAAAATATCCTTTATAATCATGGAATCTGCCAAGGGTTCTAAGTAAATCAAATAAGCACTAAATAGGCAAAAAGTTCCTACTACCACTAAGCTTTTAGCATTTAAGAAAGCTGTTAACAGATTCTTAAAGAAAACAAGTAGTTGGATGTTTCTTTGCTTGCATTGAGTTTAAAAATAATTTATGATCCTGATTGATTGATTTATGAAATGGTTTTTGTAGGTTCAAAAATTTCTGATCAAAAATAGAGTTTCCAACGTGGTTAATGTCTCTTTATGTAGTTGTCAACTGTGTCAGCATGTCCCTCTTCCTGGACCTTTCATGGCCTTCCTTTTTACAATTTTTAAAGTAATTTACACACGTACTATTACTTATTTTTTACAGTGTAAATTTTTGTTTTTTGTTTCTTGTATGCTTCGTTCATAAACAGATGGAAAACCTTGTAATAAACAACTGAATTAATCAAAACCTTCGAAAGGTGACTTAAAGGCATCACTCCACGAATCTGGAGTGGTACGGATTTCCGGTGGAGTATTCGTGTACGGGATCGTAGAGCATGGAGAGAGGGATGATTCCGTCTATTTCTTCCTAATTGCCGTATAAAACGAGCTGGAAGATACAGCTTCGGGCGTTCCGGCGCACTATTTTCTACAAGGAGTTCGATTGGAGCGCGCCAGCCTTGTGCACGTATCTTCCGGGCCGTTTTTTACGGGAATTAGGAGGAAATGGACGGAATCACCCCCCTCTCCATAGTCTCCCATCTCGTATACGAATACTCCACTTGAAATCCGTACCACTCCAGGTTCTTGGGTTGTTGCCTTTAACCCTCTTCCCGACGATCGTTCCCAGCCCCATCACGTGACGTTCTACAAATAATCCCAGCCTCCGCATCAGTTCAGCGCCCGTTTCTAATATGAGGGCTAATTTCTGTGGGCGGCGCTTGGCAAGCACGCGCCTGCGTTGCCGTCCCGTGCTGTTGGTAACACTACAGCATCGTTTCTAACGAAAATTTTTTTCTTTTCAGCGATTCCTTACCTCGTCGAGTCTCTTCGAGGGAAATTATCCTCGAAATGTTACATTCACTTTGTTTAGTGCGATAAAGAGGAGAAATATTAGTTTTTTCCTATCCACTACAAATGTGAGGAGTAATTTCGTGTTAAAATGTTTTGGTGTCTCGAAAACACGTCGAATGATGGGTCACCCAGCGGCCGCCTTCCTTTCTTTTCCTTTCCTCCGTCGACCATATTTCTTTTTTTTCTTCTCATACTCTCTTTTTCTTCTCCTACTCCGTCTATCCATAGTCTGTTTACGGCTTTGCCTAAAAACCTATCATCTTAGCATGTGATCTTCTTTACAAGGATCAGAGGGATCATAGCTTGGATATACAATCCTTAATTAATATATTATCAACAGAATCCGTTCACCTGTTTACTTTGGTGGTTTATTTCCATTCGAATCTTTGGATTATTTCCTTAGGTGGCTTTAAGTGGGTTAGAGGGAATTAATGCATATAGGGAAAATAATTATTCCCTTCTATGGCGAATCATAATCACAATCCTACGCACGTTTTGACGCACGAATTCGAACGGAAACATATTTTCGTTGTCGAAATATGGGAAAGGCGTAGGCGCGGAAATGACACATTTCGAAAAAATAACCCGCATTGTCGGTGACGGAGTCACCAGGCTGTACTAGCCGCAACGACGCTCCGCTGAACGATAAAAAATATGCTAAACTTCATTTTTCACCGCCAATTTTATCATTATCGCCCCTTTCGCGGTTCCTTTATTTTACCAGAATTAGCTTCAAATTCCCGTTGTTAGATGTTAGTCTACATTTTTTTTTCCTATAACTCATAGGCTCTACTTTACTTTACTTTAAAATATGCTGAATTAAAGGAAATCCCCTTAGAGTACTTTTGCCAAATCTTGCAAAACAAAATCTGAATCTGTTAAATCTAAATCGTTCAAATTAAACCCAATATGTTAAAATTAAATCGAACTATTAAAATTAATCAAATCCACATGGATTAGATCTGACAGTGTCAGAGGACAGTAACCAGTAAGTAGGAGTTATCGTTTCTGTTAGCTTTTTTTTCTCAAGTAAAATTCTTTCTTTTATCTTTAACTTTCACCAATGTGTCGTCGACCATCAATAAAAACAATGAGGAAGGTTATTGATTTAAGGCAGCGCATTGTCACATAATATCCATGGAGACAAGGTTAAAAAATCATGGAAGTATGGTTTAGGGCGTCTTTCTATCTAAGCACTATCGTTTTTTTTTTCGATTTCCTCTTATATATTTAGGTTTTTTTAAGCGAATTCTCTCTACTGCTACTAGCACTGTGAAATTTTTACGTTACATTTATTCTCTGTTTACAAATTCGGATCTCAGGAAATCTGTAGGGATGATCCTCATCTCTAAGCAGAGATAGAATTTTTAATTATGTTAGCGTCTCCTTATCGCTTGAACATGAGCCTTTTCGCAGGAATTTCTTGTTATTTTTTAAAGTTATCATTGTTCAACTTTTTTTTAAAATCTTTTTATTTTTTTAAATTCTAAATTTTTTCAAAAAATTCTTTATTTGCAGAAAATGTGTCGGCTTCCAGTCAAACATAAAATAATAAAGCAAAATAAAATAGTTCCTCTGTTCACGAAAAAATTCACCTTTAAGAAAAAAAAAAACGAGATCTCACGTAATCCTTCGTCATTCTCTTTAATTCATTCTATTTCATTGATTCCAAAATGTCGTTATTTTTATGTTATTCGGGTTTTTTTTTGTTTTTCACATACATATTACTCACTCGTCTCCCCGAACTTGCTGTCTAGTCGGAGTCAATAGCTTGTTGACGGCTCGTACACAAAATCGTTCAGATTCTTTTTAGGCGGACGTTTGTGAGTGTAATTGGTTTGGTCGTGCCTGCCGACAATTACATAAGAACATTCGCGCGAACTCAGGATTCTCAGATATTTAATTATCACGTCTGCTCTTCCTGAGCTCCTTCCTTTAGTGCGTATCCGGAAAAGTCTAACGTATCCCGCTGACTTCAGTGCCTAATTGCCTCGGTTAGATGTTCAGATTCTCTTCACTAGAACTTTTATTGCACGTCTGAGATTTCTCCTAAAATAACAGCGCAGCAAATAGCATCCAGGGAATGATTTCATCCAATTTTAGAATTTATTTTCATACTGACGTATATCGTAGCCGTAAGGAGGAGGTGAATGGCAAGAAATAGCAGATCTTAGAGCTTTTTCGGCAACGTCTTTACCGCGAATTCACAACGAAGCCGGAGCCGGAGTGCATGGAGCATGGGAAATGCATGTGAAGAGCCGTTCGCATGTGTTTTCTGCCGTTTCGTTCAATATTTCACGACGACGACGTCCTTCTCAGTGCAATTAATGGATTTTGCCTACGAATAGGGCAGTTTACGTCCGTCGGTGATGTGAATATGTGGGCGCAGCTGGCGAAGAGAAGCGGATGAACAATTTTTCATTTTTTGGATAGAAAGATGAGTCAAGAAGAGCTGAAGAGTGTGTGGAGCGCTTCAGGATGACGCCAGCATTTTTATATAGCCTCCTTTAAAGCTCAGCGCTAGGCGCAACAACAAAACAGGGGCTCACGTCATGCGCCTGGATGGTTGAGTGTTCTCGGACTGCAGCAGGCAGACAAGGAACGGCCGAGACACACACACACACACGTGCCGTACATGCCGCAAACATTGCAGAATTGATTGCATCAAATTGGTTGCAAAATTATAAAAAAAAACTATAGCTGGCACACTTTGTTTTTATCCATTAATCTGAATCCATGATCCAAAGCCTTTGCTTTGAATTTAAGAGGGAGAGGGAGAGGGAAAGAGAGAGGAATCAGCAAAAATACGGTCCGTTTAGAAGGACTTGAAGTCTGGTACAATTCCATATACGATTAGATGAGAGGACGGAAGAAAATTTCTATTTCTCTTCAATTTCTGAGGAAAAATTTCTATTCCTCTTCAACCTCCTTTACATGTGAAATTTTTGTTTTAAATCCATAAAGAGAGTTCTGATAAGTTATCGGAATTGTAGCTCGCGTGGATACAACAAAAAACAGTTCTCGTTGCTTGGGTGACCGCGACGTGTCTGAAGCAACCAACGGATTTTCTCCACATTTCGCACACACTCTCGCTCTGCTATCTGCCCTGGAAACGGTCCCGATAGCTCTCTCCTCCTCCAGGATTAGTCCATGGAATCCTGATATGCAAGGATTTTATACAGAACTTTTCAACTCACTTAGCTTCACTTTCGATTTTTACGATGATTCATGACCTGATGTTTAAGAATTTGCTTTAAAAAAATAGCGATTGCTTTTCCTCTAGTTGAGACAAAATGTCATCGCTCCCAATCCAGGTACCTGTGACTTTTCTGGATGGTTGTCATGGAACTAACGGCACCATTCCGGAACTGGTGCATCATTGAGCTTTTTCCTTTAAGTGGTCATGCAATTCTTAAGGTCCTTAGAACATAACACTCTCGACGCTCTCGACATGGCCATTTTTCTTAATTCTTAATTTTTAATTTTTTCTTAATTAACTTAACTTAATTTCTTAACTTTAATTTTTCTTGCTCTCTACGTGTCATGGAATAGGCTCTGAATTTTTGAGAGAGGTGAGGCATACATAATAAATTCTATATTAATTGTTTACCACTCCATGTTTGCGTAAACAAGCAGCGAGTTGCACGCGAAAATCTCGTGTCTTTCTGCTCGCCCACGCCCAGTTTCTCATTTTCCGGAATAAGAGGCAAGGTTTAGGTAGTTTTCCAGGCCAGATGGACTTTTTTTTTTCGTAAATCTGCACCAAATTTTTGCTATTTTCGGCTCTTTTGCTATAGATTTCACAGCACAGCGCCGGTTCAATTAGGCCAGGCAACTGGGGATTTTCCGGAAGAGGTTCAGCATAAAACTCTTCGGCTTGTTCTGCTTCTTTCTGCACAAAGGCGGGCGGAGTTAGCGAGCACTTGCCATGTTTCCGTTTTTGCTTTTGAATGCTATTCGTTTCGAATCAACAATTCTGTCCTCCTATGCTTCGCAGCATTGAGTCATCTGTTTTTCACTACAGCTGTTTCGTCTGTTTTTTTTTGTTATTTTTAGTACTTCACTTAAATTCTTATTTTTTTTGTTATTTATTTTTATTTTATTTTATTATATTTTTTTATTTAAGGAAGATTACATGATAACATCTGCTACTTTCTATATTTTCATTAAAAAAAAAGATTGGAGTTAAGAAGTAGTGCGTAGAGATTTTTCACAATAACCCCTTCTAGAAACATCTAAAATTTAGTAAGCAAGGTTCTGTCTTTGGTAAACATTTGGCAAGCAATTAATTTGGTAAACAATGTCTTATGATGTATCCATGACTATGATATCTTCCAAAAAAGTAATTTTTATCTAAACGGCTGAAAAATGGATCACTGGTAAAAAGTAGCCAATAGCTGACATCGAATTACCTCATTACGGGTATTTCCTAGGGTTTCGATAGCCTCCTACCAGTTTACATCGTAAATTTACGGTGTCTAGGTGTATCTGTAACTTTGAACTACATTATTCTTATTTTCTGAATGATTTTCTTTATTCATTTGCGTTGCGTACGCTCATTCTACAAGATTTCCATAAAGCAAAGCCCTTTTGCATGCAATTGCAGGTTTTTTTTTCGCTTTCTCTTCGAGAAATTTAAATTTAAAATCAGTTTCCGTTGCTAACGAAGCAGAGAGAAGCAGAGGGGCGGAATCGAACGCTTCAAAGCATTTCCGGTGCCGCCCACCCACCCAATCCCGGCAAACAACACGTTGACATCCTGTGACATCATCGATCTTTCCAATACTTTTTCTGATGTGATCCATTCATAATTCGTCGGGGAAATTCCCGTGCGTTTATTCCTATTAGATGTTCTCGTCTTGAATGAATAATTGATCTCCATCTGTTATATTGCAATTAATTTTTTTTTCGATTTTTTGTTTTCGAGTTTTGATGAAGCGACGCATCGCGTCACGTCACGCCCCGATCAACTATTTCTAATTAGTTTTTCATGTTAGCTGACATCCACACATGCAATCGTACTGCAGCTGGAATCCTCAGTTTCTGTTCCTAGCGCTGCCGTTTTCGTTTCGAAAACGAGAAATTTTTGAAACTTTTTGAAAACATCCGTTTTACCATATTTTATCGATCATTTATTTGTCGATTCTTTTATTTGTTTATCGATATCATTTACCGATATATTAAGATACAATTAAATAAAGAAATGAATATATAAATAGATAAATAAATAAATAAATGGATGAGTAAATAAATAAATAAGTAAATGAACAAATAGATAGCTGAATAAATAAATAGACAAATAAATAAGTAAATAAACAAATAAATATTGAAAATCGTTTTGCATTTTTTCCAAGATTACACACAAAACATTTCTCCTGCTATCAGGACACCACATTACCACTCATTTTTTTTCCCGAAATTTTGATTATCTCAGGAACGAATGGGGATAGCGAATAGGGAATAGCAGGAATATCGATGAGAACGAGTGATAAATGCAGAAAATTTCCAGAGAATGAACTGCAAAACTCATAGTGTTAATTTTTTTTGAAGTAATTTGTATTTTATCACTGTGTCAGGCAGTGTCCATTCATATCAAATTTTCCTAATATTAATATCAATGATATTAATACCACTGATGTCAAATTTTCCTAATATTAAGATTCTTAATATTTATTTCTTTTCATGGAAAGGTGTAGTATTGGAAAAAAAAAAGTTGTTGATTAGTTTAGTGACGGTTTCGTTTGAAAACAGTCTGTTTTTAAAAACATGTCTTAAAAAAAAACTTGCTGCAAACCCTTAATTTAAATAGAATCAACAGCTAATCTAGAACTAATCTAAAGGGTCTGCAAGAATTCCAAGCTGGATTATTCGTACAGTACACTGTTTTTACTCACATACCTTTAAATCCCAGTCCGCTTTAATTTTCTGTTTGAAAAATACGCTTGGAAATAGATCTCGTTGAGTTAGAGAAATTCGCCAGAAATATTTCTGAAATTTGGGCAAAAGAAAACATTTTGAAGTGTGAACGAAAGATAAAGGCATAGATGAGAAAAAAAACAAGACAAAAAAGAAAAAAAACATACCCTGAAAATTTCTATTTGAAATGGGATGAAAGTGTTGGTCCATTGTCACCCAGAATTTATCACTGTTTTTTTCATATTGTTTTCTTGTTTTTTTTTTCAATATTATTTTCATATTCATATAACATATTGTTCCCTTGTAGAGTGTCTGTCAGATTGATCACTGTTTTTTCCCCCTGGATAATTCTGGATTTACTTGAAATAACAGCGTTTTCCTGAAAAAACGTATTTCTTTTCCTTGCACGAGCAGGCCAACGACGATAAAAATCGTTTTTTGTTCAGTACGCTGGCGTAAGAAAAAAATCTTAGCTCATATGGACTGACCGCGAGGAAAAATCAGCTCGTGCCAGTCACACACACACTTATTCAACGATCGTTCCGGACTATACGAATGTCCTGACGCGGTCCCGTTGAATCGTGAAGCTATCGTGAAGCAGCGAACGATATATTATAGAATTACATCTTTTTAAATGTGTAAAATCTATTTGACCACCACCACCTCAACGGTAATGAAGCCAGTGGATGCCCTCTGGGGGGATTTAAGAGAATTTTCCCGAAAAGCGGTGTATGTTGAGCGCATGGAGGTCCACTATAGAATCGCCCTGTAGTTGGAAATTTTTAATGAAGTTTTTTTAAAGTTTATTTTTTTAAAAGTTACTACATAGTTGAAATTCTCAGAGTTAAAACATTATCGGCAACTTCAAGAACATCATATCGTAGGGGATGATGACTTGTCCCATGATGATGAGGGATTTGAGAGGTTAAATTGCAAATGATCTGACTTTCCAAGCTCTGACGAAGGCGACAGCGCCGAAACGTTAGCCGTAATAAAAGACTGTTAGCAATCTTGGCTATTACTTGACAATATCGATCAAATACTCTCAATCATTATGTCAAGATTCAAGGAAAATCAAACTTTTCCGCTTCTAAAACATTATTCTCTAATATATTTTAATAAGGGACGGGTGTGGGGTAGCGGTTACAGGTTCCGCTTCTTGCACGATCGATCGAAGGTTCGAATCCGCCCTAGTGCTCACCAAGCCTTTCATCCCTCCGGGGTCGATAAATTGCTACCAGACTTGTCTGGGAGGATAAAAACCCGGACTTGACACAGCCACCGCAAGTCACTGTATAGGCCAGTTGCACTTTCGTGCATCACAAACGATTCTAGATTGACATGAATGTGGTGGCGCGGGTCCCAAACGGATTGATTAACGCCAGAAACTTTTTATATCCTTTTATATTTTAATACGAGATTTCTATCAAGTTTGACGTCCGAGCTTTTGAGGAAACAACTAAGTATATTGATTCTTTGACTAACGTTTCGAGGTCATCATCGCTTTTTTTTTTAAATTTGGTCAAAGTCGAAGATATCTATTCTGTCAGACGCCTTGTCACTCAACCAGATATGGTTCAAAAAGCAGCTAACTCAAAAAGTTTGTCAGAAAACCGGACCACGCCAGCATTTTCCTCAATAACCCTAAAGTCATGATGCTAGCGAGGATCACTGATTGTTAGAGTTGCGACCCTAATAGTATGTGTTGGTCCCAGCAACCTGAATCTTGTGCATTTACGTAAACAGTTGCGCTCGAAGAGGCACAGTGGAGCTAACGCCTGCGGCTGCGGGGCGGGATCCTAGCCGGCACCGGTCATCCTTGCAGTATGATTGCGGCTAGCGCGTGTCCCTCCTTGATCGTCGCCTTCACTTCCATCGCCGCCTCGAGCCCAGCCGCTTACGAAACTGCACCAGGATTTGTCTCACTTTGACTCGAAACAAGATAGAAATATGAAATTTTTTATCAAATAAAAGGAAAATTCCCCAAAGTTTCTTATTTACGGAGTGCAGATCGATGTAACCTCTATTTGTTGTCCTAAACACATCTAAACGTCACTGAACTTCTTCCCACATACGGTTAAGGATGTCTGGTGTAACAGAGTGAATAACGTCTGTGATTCCCTATTTTAAACGGTTAATTTCATTGATCCGTTCATCGCACACATGTCAAATAAAAGTCTGGGAGGGATCAGATCCGAGGATCGTAGTGGCCGTGGGTTGACAGAAATCGACTGGCGTGGCCGAGGGCTGCCTCGCTGCTACGCACCAGCTCGTAGTGTTGCGTCATCCATCACCACACGCGTGCGTACACGCTTGCGCATCATGCTACGGAAATAAATCGAGGGTTTTCCATTTTTTTCCAAAGATTTCACATTTCTCTTTTGTTTGTTAATTTTGGTCAAAAAGTGCATCATGACTTCACGGACACGCTGTATTTTCTAGGATAAATACTACTAAACTCATTACCTCTTTTTTTTCTCAAAGTTGCTGTTCACTCCGAGCTCCTTGCGTGATTTCCGTGACCAAGGGACGGGTCCATGACCAACGTAATGACGCTCTCAGTGACTGCACACAGAACAACATTAGTTCGATCCAGAAACAATCACATTAGGATCACATGCTTTTTTTTCCACTTGAGCCAGTTCTACACTTTCCTTTCTTCCAGTATTCTGTGGCAGTAATTTATGATTTCTGATGTGGTTAGTCGTTTCTCTGCTGATAAATGATTGGAATTGATCATTGAACAAATTTTCTTTCTGTGGAATCACATGAACTATGATCCACAACAGAAAAAAATTCGAGACATCAGTTTGTGAGTATGAAGCAAACAAAAGCGAGATGACTAGAATTTGTACACAGAGATTCTTAACCTCCCAGTAATTTTTCTGTTAGTTTCTAGAGGAAGTGACATTTCTCTTTCTATCTAACTCCGCAGGGACGAGTGTAGGGAAGAGGTTTCGCTGAGTTTGCACGATCGATCGGAGGTGGGAATACAGATCACAAGCGGATTGATTAACGCCAGAAACTTTGCCTCTCATCCTTATTCTTATCTCTTTCCATACTTTAAAAATTGAATTTCCACATTGAATTAATTTAATTGAATTTTCATATTGAGTTAATTGCAGAAAATAAGTGGACTTCGTCGATACACGAAGAGAAAAAAAAGTTCCTTTCCTCTCGAACCTTCTCTCATAACTTATTGATCACATTTTACTTTTTCATCCACTACCGTTTCTTTCTATCCGTGTTTCCTCTTTGCTCCATGATGACTCAACTTGAAACCAGTTCCCTCCTTTGAATTTTCTCATAAAAAATCGAAATTTTTGCGTGTTAGCGTGATTTTCATTATGGCTACCATCCTATACCCACTTCATAGCGTACCATGTGATGATTATGTACATGAAAGCTGCTCTTATCAAGGAATTGTTGACTATTTAATTTAATCTAAATTTAAGAAAACGTGGTCCTCATGAAACGCGAGAAAAATGCGTGTGTTTGCGTTTTATGAGAATGCTTTACCTCATATTTCCCTATTTTCGATTTCTTCTCTTTTTTTTCTTGGCACACATAACTTCTTCTATTTACCTTGGGCTTGATGTGCCCGTCACTCAGTTGAACACTCGTAATCGACCACACTCTGACCATCCCAAAGCGATTCGAGATCTGGGTACACAAATAAGTGCAGATGTTCTTATGCACCTGTCCCATCACCACATGACTGCACTCGTTTTCTTTTTTTTTTAAATTGGTTTCCTTTTTCTTTCGTGCCATAAATTCCAACCGGGGAGATTCAGGAGGATACCGGAGGACACCAGTAAGTTGATTAGAGGTCAAAGAGGCGACAATGCCTCAAAGAAACATTCTAATGCGAAATGAAAAGTTATAAATAAACACAAATAGGACTTTCTAATGAAAACTAAAACAATAAACATAAGAATGCGCAGAAAACACGAATGGGAGGTTCTCTTGCAAAGAGGCATTTAGAACTTGGGTGTTATGGTCTTAAAAGCAAAAAAGTGCAAGAAAAATGTTTCAAACCCTTACTCTAAGGAGATGTTTCAACCCTAAGGATTAACCTAAGGATAGGAATCTAAGGAATGTTTCAAACCTTTACTCTAAGGGGAAATGTATTATTTCCTAACTAAAAATTTCTGCGGATATTTAGCAATTTTCTTGTTTCATTATAATACCTCAGAGGTCATGAAAGTTTTCTTATTCATATTTATTTCAAATTCATGTGTGTACATAGAACATGTCTCTCGAATATCTAATGATTAATGTGTTTTCGTGGGAATTAACAATAAATTTATGAAAAATTCGCTCAATTCTGAGCCGAGACATGTAGGAATCGCTTTACAACGTAAGTTATTTTAGTATTTTATTTTAGTTACTCAGTAGTTATTTCACAAGAATTTTTATTGCTTTCGCTTCGACGTCTTCGACGAATTCTGCTGTTCAGTTAGTTATTAATGTGTGCATATAAAAAGAAAACAATTATTTAAGAGCTGTGTCATAAATTATCGTATACAACGATGCAACGATGACGTTGCTGAACATCATCATCATGTCATCCATCAGTGTTACTAACCATGTACCCCATCATATCAAACTTTCATATTAATCGAGAACTAGCAGTTTCTGTCACGGGTCACCTTTTTGCTACTAATTACTTTGTAGATTCTTTATTTTTTTTTCTATAATATTGTTATGTGATAAAATTGCTCGGCGAGAACAAGAATTATTTCCCCCATATTATTTTGTCTATAATTTTCTAGTCACTAGTTTTTATAGCCTACTTACATTTTTTACTTACATTTACACCTTTCATATTTTTCAATGGTCTTGATATCCACTCTTTAAGTTTATGTTTTTTTTTTCTTTGATTCCTAGATAGCCCCTTACCGTTACCGTTCACGTGACTAATCCCTGCTCATTTTCATTCTACTCTATTCCTGTTGCTGGATTTTCTAATGTTTTCTTGTATTTATTTCCTGCCTCTCTTTCTTGGCACATTGAATGTAGTAAATAAGTAAATAAGTAAATAAGTAAATAAATAAATAAATAAATAAATAAATTCTCTCGTCCTGCGTTTAGATCCAGAATCAGACCACGGAAAAGTTTCTATAGTTTTTTTCCAAATCACTATTTGACTTGACCTGACCACATTTTATTTATATTCGTATCCATTAATACATCTTATAGCACAAATTCATCTCGTAGCGACAATATTTATTTAATTATTTATTTAAATTAAACGATAGATAAATTTGTCCGGGTTAGTGTCTCGGTTTTTTCATAATATTCCTTATTATTCTTTATTTATTTGACTTATTCTTTATTTATTTTTTTAATCTATTTAAGCGAAACAAATTCAGCTCGAAAAAAAGAATCTTCCTAAATGTACCCTCAAAATAGTCGCTGATACGGCTAACCCCCTAATTTCACTTTTCTTAGTCGTGGAGTGTTAGAGAACAAATCAAAATCATCCATTAAGGTCGCGATCTGTAGAGATGCGGGCTCGCCTAAGGCAAAATAAGCCTAAGCTAAGCCTAAGCAAACCTAAACTGGCTGGTGGACCATCCGGATGGATGTGGAGGAGGGGTTTGAGGGTTTTCTGAAAGAAATGGGTCCGGTGGCCGTGTTGGTGCTGTACTATGCATATTTGTTGCAATATTTTCATCTACCATTCTCCTCGGGGGAAACGACTTCTATTTCTGAGCACAATTTTTCTTCTGGGTGGATGGGCAGATTGTGGATTTAGCGAACGGATTGCGTTGAATTCTTTACGGGCAGTTCATTTTTCTTAGTGAGAATCCTTTTATACGCTCCGCTGCTCAGTCTGAGCCTATATATTAGCTCGTACATAATCATCGTTAATGAAGCGAGGAGAAATTGCTGGATTTGCATCGACGTCGCTTCCATAGCGGCCTGGAACCCTTATGAGGCACGAGGCAATGGAAAGACATGGGCGCTGACGATGGTGAATCACGTTTTGGTGTACTGGGGGCATTTTGGCGACAGACGCCCTCAGGGGCTTAAAGAGACGTGGATGGAGGGAGATGTTGCATATCGCTACCCAGGGCGGATGCCATATTAGTTCATGCGAGTTATTGCGAAGCCTCATCTCATATGACAGATCTCTAATTGCATTTTTTCCCCCCGCAATCGCCTCAGGGGCTTATAGAACTTTTGTTTGAGGAAACCTAGTTTCCTGTCTATCATCCTTATTCATTGTTGCCTTGTCGTAAATAAACACGTAAATAAACATCAGAGTCCCTCATTTGTGTTCTTGTGTTTTTCTAATGTTGATTCATCTTTTCATTAATTTACTAGTCAATAAATTCACTCATTCGTTTATTCACCCATTCATTCATTCATTCATTCGTTCACTCATTCATTCATTCATTCATCCAAATTATTCATCAATCCGTTCATTCATCCACTCACTCATCCCTTCATTCTTTTATTAATTCATTCTTTCATTCGTTCATTCATTCATCCTTTCATTCCCTCCTTCATTCACTCATCGATCCATTCATTCATTCATTTATTCATCCATCCACCTATCCACTCATTCATCGAAATTATCCATTCATTTACTCATCCATTCATTCATTCACTAATTCATTCACTCATTCATTCATTAGTTCAATCATCAATTCGTTCATAAACTCATCCACTCGTTCATTCATTCAATCATTCATCCTTTCTTTCCTTGATTTATTCATCGAATCAATCCTTCTTTCATTCATTCATTAGTCCATTCTTTCATCCACCCATTCGTCCATCCATTCATTCATCTATTCATCCATTCATCCATCCCTCCATTCATCCATTCATCCATTCATACATTCATCCTATCACAAACAACGTATGTAACCGAAAGAAACAGAGCCAACGTATATATAAGTTTCCAACAACCGAAAATGGGATTAGATCTGATATGGGCCAGTAATTATTGCAGTAATTAGCGAAAATATGTTAATATTAGTAATAATAAGAAAGTAATTTATGCTAGCAGTAACATATGATAGAAATATATTCTATCATACTAAAATTATATAATTAATATATTAATATAGGAGTTTATATAATGATTTGTTGTGTATCTTAGTTTTTTTTTCGTTCTTTTTACTCTCTAATTTTGTCTCATTTTCCTCGGTCCCTCGAGGAATTCGAACGTTTTGAAGCTGTTATTTTTTTTCAGAATGAAAAATGCTCTCTAATTGTTCCAGAAGAGATATAAGAGGTATCGGGAATTTGCTCACATTATATATTTCTAGTTTTTTTTTTATTCTTTATATTTCTAGCATTTTTTTCTAAATCTTTCTGGAACTATGTAGATCAAGAATGATTCTTTTTGTTTTCAATAAGGTTGCTACTACTTTCACTCATTTATTCTCTACTAAGTTTTCTTCGACTTTATTAACTATTTTATCTATTTACAATTTAATTCACTTAAATGATGATTAATTTATTTAATTTTATATTATTAACTAACTATATTTGATGTGCATTCTATTTTAGTCAATTTTTCTTCAACTGGTTAGCATTGCTTCTGGATATTTTACAGGATTATTGCATTCTGCAAATTCATTGTTCGAAATGTCATAATGGTCGTCGGGGACGGGTACAGAACCAAAAACCTTCAGAATTCGGATCCCATCTTAGTAGCGTCCCTGCCTTTTCTTTTTTTTTTTTTGCTTCCCACGCTTCTTAGTGCGCTTTCAACAGCGTTTCGCGTGTGTGTGTGACGTCAACATCTGTCTGGATCGATTCTGCGATTCTCCGTGTACTTTCACGAATTTATCTGGAAATCTACGCATCGTTTAGTGTACTTCTGGACTAATATAGTTAATTAATTTAATTATAATAATAATTAGTTAATTTTTAAGTTAATTTAGTTAATTATACTGTTATGAAATGTGTCCTAGGAATCTACTTCCGTTTTCCTATGAAGCTGACCAACTGTTTTTTTTTTCAGGAAATCCCTATTCCTACTACTTTCTCTAAGTTTTTTTTCTCTCGGATTTGTTTGAGTTGTTTTTCTGGAACATGTCTTCTCTGATTGGAAATTCTTGTGAATCCCTTAAATGATTCAATGTTAATGAAACAGCTATTGATCGGCTCATTCCTTTAAAATTTGGGCATTAAAATTTCTGATGAAAAAAGGAAATCTGATCTTTTCCATTCTGACTCTCTATAGAAGAGTACTTCCGGATGCTCCATTGATATCCTTGCGAAAAGTGCATGCGTTATTGCGAATAGACTGGGAGCACAAAACGCTACCGTCCGCTAAAGTCATCGTATCACAAAACTGACGATGTTGCGGTCTCCGTGTGTTCAGATGTAGAGTTTGGAAGCGTAGATTACGAGTATGGTTCATTCCCGTTGAATTCTACTAGTCGGCCTGAAAAAACGTCGTGAAAAACGCCGTTTGTTCCTACGATGTGAAATGCACACAATGCGCACCACCATTATGCACGCGAAGAAAAAAGAAAAACATTTATTTATTTTTATTTATATTCAATTCATTCATATATATATATTCATATCATATTTTTTTATTTATATTTTATTCATTTTTATGGAGATTATTTGTGGAAGGTTTCGATTGACCCTTAGTCTAGCAAATATTCAAATTTTCCCTTGGATTCATATTCCTCTAATATATATCCTGGGATTTATATTGAAACCAAAGATTGTGGAGGGAGTGAAGCCTCTTGAATACGAAATCCAATACTATTGCTGGAGGCGTTTAATAGTTTTATGTTGACACTTGTGCTTACGATGCCCTGCGCACTTCGCAGCCCACTTCAGGAAATGAGAGTGCGCTCTTCCGAAGTCTGCTCAACTTTCTGCTTTTATTCCGTACGACGTTGAATGCAACACTTTAGCTGATGGCGCCACGTTTTCTTTCAAGGAGATCGATCGATCCGGGATCGATCTAAAGATCTAAATGATAATTAAAAATATTTTGAATCATTTCCTGAGGTTAATTTGTCGTCGTTTAAATTCGATGGTGGAAGCCATATTAGGCATTTCACATTGGAAAATATTGGTTAAATAAATTTATTCATATTATTCATTTATTCATTCATTTTCTCATATTATTTGAATGAAGAATAAATAAAATAAATTGAATAATAAATAAAATAAGATCAAATAATAAATAAAATAAGATCAAATAATAAATAAAATGAATAAATGTACTGTGTAGTGATGATTTCAACTCATACAATGACAAAATCTGAACGTATAAATCTGGGGACCATCTCTTTTGATCGCGCTTTACTTTTGTCGACGCCTTTTATTTTTGTTGACGGGGAGTTCTATATCCTTTGAGGATTTATCTCTTTTCCTCTTTCTCTACTCAGAGAAAATAACCGTTTTTGGATCATTTTATTCCACCAGAAGAGAATCCATTGGTTTTCGGCACCATGAAATATTTGGTGTATTTTACAAGTGTTCAAATCCTTTCAAACTCACGTAGTCATCTTCAGAATAAGGGTACTTTTTTAACGACAGAAATTTCCAGTGGATGGGTTCTTTCCAGAAAACAGGATTCGGCGCGTATTTGGGTTAAATAAATAATGAGTTCGTCTTTCATTCGTTCATTTTTTTCAAGCTGAGGTAATCGAGAACTTTTTTTGGATCTAAAATATACTCTTTTCTATTTTCTACAAAACACTTCTCCTTTTTTTCTATAGAAGACTTTCCACGCCCTCTTCGTGAATTTATTTGTCTTTGGTGAATAAGTACTCTTTAAAATGACGTTGGAAAAACCGCATTATTCATGGACTAGAAAAATAGTTCGTTAATATTATGTATTAGTTATAGTATAATATAATAATGATAACTAATATGACAATAAACTTAGCTTACTTATAAATAATATAATATAATAATAAAAATAAAAAAATAAAAAGAATAATGTCATATAATAATATAAATAACTTATAAGTAAAATTATAATAAACTTAGTAATAAAATAGTTTGCAAGTATGTATTAGAACAAGAACGTGAAATGTTTGCAGATCCATGAATCAAAAAATAAAGAAATCACTGACGAGCTACATACTGTTTAATTTATCCGAGAATCAACTGGTTACGGTAATCGTGAGTGACAAAACAAAAGATCAAAATAGGAAAATAAAATATGTCCGGATCTCTAAATTCGCTACTGAAATGAATCAAACATCGAAAATTTCCCTGAGCGCTTAGTCTTTGGACTAATTCACATGGTGTTCTTCTTCCTCGCGGCTCTGAGACCAGTTGGTGTGGATTTCAGCAAAGAACTCACCTCCTACTCAACGCATATTGCAGTAAACGGGTGGTGTAATGTGGAATGACGTATGGAAAATGACGAATGAATGACGCGGGTTCTTGTGTGTGAACGGCGAACAACTGACTTGCAATCGTTGTTCGCTTGACCCGAAGCGGCCGAGTAACGCAAGCATACGTCAACGACGTATCGAGACGTATCATCTATTATCATTAAGTTCTACAATTCTTGGGACATTAGTGATGTATGACATCCACGAAAAGGACTGCTCCAGATTCTCTAGGACCTTTATAGTCATACTGATCAAAGTTCAATGAGTTCTATTTTTTCCCTCTTTTTTAAATTTATTGCATGACCCATAGGTGCGATAGGGAGAAGCCCTCCTCAGGTGAAGAGAGTTTAACTCATGGAGTGCAGCTCAAGTAAAGAGGGTCCTTTGGCCAACCTTTCAAAAGTGAAGGGTCAGAACATCGGCTCAGACTATCGCACCTATGGTTTCAGCATTAGAATTCTTGTTTTTTTTTCAAATTTTTCTTTCTCCTAACAAAACTGGAAAGAAATTCGTACACCAAAACTATCAGGAAATGTTCGCATTTAATTCCTTTAATTCCTTGTTTTTAAATTCTAGATCGAAATCCGAGGCTGCTATCGACGACCAAGAATGTTTTTATTTGAGAGATGCGAGCGACATGAGATGTTTTGCCTCTTCCGCCTCTTTTTTTTTGCGATACTGCAAATCTTATACCATATATATTTTGATTCTCAGTGAATCCACCAGATCACACCGAGAACAGAGTACAAAGTTCACATTTTTTCTTCACTATCGTCAGTCAGTTAAAAGTTTGCCATATTAAACTGTGTTCTCCAGGAAATTTGCTTCTTTCTCTAGGATGGAAATTTCTCTAGGATATTTTTTCGTTTATTGTGCGTTTCATCTCTTTTTGAGAATTTCCATAATTTCTTTTCTCCTAACTCATTGTTGAAGATCAAATCCAGCCAGAAATGGAGAAATGCGATCCGATCCCTAACACATATAAGCCAAGACGTTTCCATTGGTACATACGTCCAAAGGTAAAAGAATTGAAGATTTTCTCTTTTTTTTTGTGAAAATCTGTGGAATCTGGATCTTTTTAAGGATAAGGATATTTTTGACGCTGAAATGAATCCTTCGACTTCACAAGATCTCAGCCAGCAGTCTCTGTCTCAAAGTAATAGGGTTAGTCTTGTTTTATTTTATTTATTATTTATTTATTTTTATTTTATTTTATTTACAACAAATTTTCGATGAAGGTTGTTTTAAAATATTCAAGAAACAACACGAAAATGTTAAAGAAGTGGATAGCCACTATCTACCTACCACAAAAACTTCTAGGCACATAGAAATAAAGAAAAATAAATGAAGAATAAAGAAAAATAAAGATAAATAAACAATAAATAAAGATCTAAGCTTACAGAAGGTTAAAATCCACAGGATTTTAAGAGAAGTTAAAGATATATCGATTTTTTAAAAATTAATGAGTCAAAATATCGTATTGTACTTAGAGTGAAACATACGTAAAATAGCTTTTAAATGGTTTTTTTTGGTTTTTTAGATTTTTTTCACCAAAATACGTGGATTTCAGTCTGATTCCACCGCAGACTATCGATTTTGCCATGGAGGTGTGTCGGCCAAATATCTCTCAAATATGATTATTATCGCTTTGATACAGGAGATAAGTGTTGGTGAGTGAGTCCATGGATTCGTTCAAGGAGTTTTTTCAGTGATTTCCATAAATTTCTAGGATATATAGATGAATAAAGATGATCAGATAGAGTGATATTCGGCTAGGATTCGATTTTTCCAGGTCTAATTCTTTCAACAGCGCCAGTGGATTGGTTTCGGGAGCCGAAGTTTATTATTTTGACAACATGTCGTGTGCTTCAGCTTATTCCTTGTTTTCTTGCACTTGCTGGTAATTATACAAATAATGCCACTCTTCTTGTACCATTCATGTTGTCGCAGGTAATTGGAAGCTTTATTTATTTGTTTTATTTAATAAATATCATTGATAGATCCTTCTCTTCACGTATTCCTCTCGGAATAAGGAACGAAAGGGATAATTTTTCCAGAAACAGACTACTTTTTTATTTTTTTTAATATATTTTAATATATATAAGAAAATATAGTATATCAAGATAACATAGTATAATAATACAGTATAATAAGATATTTAATATATAAGATATATATCGTTTCAGAGTATGAATGTAAAGGGTTTTTTTCTAAAAAAAGACAATTATTTTATTTTTTATATTCTAATATATATAAGATAATATAGTATAATAAGATAAAGATATTTAATATATAACATATATATCGTTTCGGAATATGAATGTAAGGGACGGTTTTTCAAAAACGGACTATCATCTTATTTTTTTAAATATATTTTGATGCATATTCATACATATTTAGATATAAGATAATATAGTATAATAAGATATTTAATTTATAGAAAAAATATCTATATGTTAAAGAGATAATTCCTCCCAACAGAGTCTATTATTTATTTATTTATTTATCTATTTATTTATTCATTACCTCGCTATCCATTCGCGTTGGACGGAGCATACGAGGAACAAATTATTCAAGTATATACTAAAAAAATGAGATAAATAAATATATTCCTCAATACAAGGAAGGAAACCCCTATGAAATTACTTGTTTGCTTAAAGGAACCGCTAATAGTTTTCTCAAATATTGTAAGCTTAGTGAGACTAGGATCGTTACATTTTATTACAGTACATTTGAGTGAAATATTGCGGAAGTGCATAGAAAAACAAAATTTATCATGTGAATCGTGAATTTTTCAAATTGGGAAACTTTCAAAGGTTTCTCCGAGTATACGGTAATTTGAGTAAACTTAGAAAATATTCGTTACTTGATAATTTAAAGAAAGAACAAGATTTGGAGTCGATGAGAAATTTGGAAGGTGGAGGGAGGTGGAAGGCGAGGATTTTCTCTTTTTAAAGCTGTGAGAGGTGTTTTTTTGAGTAAATGTCATCGATAGACCCCTTTTTGCAGGTATTCAGGTATTCAGGGGCAATTTTCGAGGGAGATTCTTCCGGAGTATAATGTAAGAGATAATTTTCCAAGCAGAGACTATGAGAAGTGATACACTAATTTTTCCGAACGATCTTTTTCGAATAATATATAATAGTGTAATATAATAATGTAATAATATAGTAATATAATAATATTATAATATAATAATACAATAATATAATATAATAATATTTATAGGTGCAATTCGGTCCTGATTGCAACTCAGAGAATTCTCAAGAAGTTATATTTTGTACTCTTTGAAATAGTAATACAATAATAATAATAATAATAATAATAATAATAATAATAATAATAATAATAATAATAATAATAATAATAATAATAATAATAATAATAATGTGAATTGTACTTATATGTGAACCATGTGTGACCATGATTATTTGTAGCCTATACTATATAGTATACTGTAATAATAATACATATACAGTATCCTTTGATACGGACCTTTAAAACGCTTTCTTCAGACCTCTCTCGGCAGCTACGCGGATCTTTCGACATACATGCTACTCATCCAGAATTTTCAAGATGCCCATCCAGATTTTTGGCTGTTCGCCAGCCCGCTGTTGTACGTCGTGATTCCTGTCCTTATTTATGCCGTACTACTACTACTATGCATCTATATCACTAATAAATCGATTAAATTTGTTAATATGAAACGGCTTGGATCATTGAATAAAAATCCCGCTGACACACAAGTTGAATCCTTAATGTGATGTATTTTGATTGGCTATTTTCTCCGAGTTCAAGCTCACACCAAAAATGACTTTTTTTCGAATATTTTTTAAATAAGGGACTTTTATTTGACTTATTGTGCTCTTTCCATTTCCATTTCTGTTCTTCGAATGTCCTTTTATCGGATTTTTCTTCTCCGCTGTTCCTCAACGTTTCGATGAGCTCCTGCTCCAGTAACAATGGAATTTTTAACCTTGCTCCCCTTCAAAAAAAAAATTCCCTCGCATCCATTTGGTGGTTAGTGAAGTAGTCCACAATTATAATATTATTAGTCCACGATTTAATGGTTATATGTATTTCTTATATGCATAACAACAATTTTCACGAGCTTCTATTGGAATAGGATCTCTTCCGGCTCTTTACTAATACTTTCCGGGTGATATTTCGGAATTTCTTACCATTTATGAATCAATTTTATGTCATTTTATGAATTTCCTTGGTTTCTTTGATATGACGGGCTTTGTACATATTTATTAGAAGTGGTTCCGAATAAAGTGTTATTAATATCAGTATGTTAATATGTACAAACAAGAACAACTCATTGAAGAAGAATTGAATGTGGAATCCTGCAACGCGCTTCGGGAATGGACAAGCGGAGTACTTTTTACGACAAGTTTCTTCTGTTTGTTCGTATTTTTCAGTTTCTTTTTTTCGTAGTTTTGTAATGACTACCAGCTATTTCCCATTACGTCTATAAAATTAAGATTAATTTAATTTGTAACGATTTTCCTAGTAAAATATCCACCTCATACCAGCAGTTCTAGACGAAAGACGTGACCGATTTTCATTGTTTATTATTTTTATTGTCATGATATTTATTATAACAATAATAATAATAAACAATGAAAATCGGTCACGTTTTTAGAATTTATTTTATTTTTGTTTTATTTTTTATTTTTTTTATTTTTATTTTCTAGAATTTTTTAGAATTTAATTTTATTATTTATTGTTTATTACCTAGATTTATGTTTCAAACAGTTCGAAATCGAAATCGAAATCGAAAACTTCGAAATAGGAATTAACGATCAATGAAGGATTTAATCCAAACGGGAATAAAAATGGGTAAACGACATGGAGGCTCGTCCACCAGGTTTCCAGTGGTTTAATCCAGAACAGGGAGCACACGTGCGCACTGCTGGTTAAAGGCATCACCCCCCGAATCTGAGGTGGTACGACTTTCCAGTGTACGGGATTCGTATACGGGATCGTAGATCATGGAGAGAAGGGTGGTTCCGTCCATTTCTTCCCAACTGCCGTAAAAAACGGCCCGGTAGCTTCGGCGCGTGCACGAGGCCGGCCGGCGCGCTCCAATACAACACTTCGTAGACAGCAGGGTCCCGAAACGCTCGAAGCCTCATCTTCCGGGCCGTTGTTTTTTTACGGCAATTACGAAAAAATAAACGGAATCACCCTCTTCCCCACAATGTACGACCACTAGTATAAGAACTACCCACCTGAAATTTGTACCACGATAAATTCGTGTTAGGCTGCCTCTAAGGATCTCTTTTTTTTATGGACCTTCGCATCAATTTTGTCTAAGTTAAACGTCACGCTCACGTTATTTTTCGTCATCCTGTGCAACTGAGAAATCTACTAGTTAACGATTAACACCTAACAATTGAGAAATTCTCTAAAAAAATTTTCCTAGTAATAAATTCCCTTATAAGTAATTCTATCGAAAGCAACAACATCTGCCCGTTACTGCATTAAGAAATAATTTTCATGCCAGGCTCCTTTGAATACGTGCTGTAGATTGTAACTGAGCGACAACAGATGTTTTTTTTTTCTCCAGAAATCTTGAAGAAGTAACTTTTAAATGCAATAATTTAGATTCGTGATTTTTCCAGCCGTCGGGATTTCCAGGCGACTTTGATTCCGAGCTTGTAAATGACTTTGAAAAGAAAACACTTTAGGCGATTATAGTCTTTCTTTTCCTCAGAAAAAAAATTTGGAAAGTAGCAATTTGAATTTTTTGGTTTAGTTACGTCGGAAAAGTTGCGTGAGTTCACAATATACGTCTTCATTGCATTTGGGTTTCCATGGTCTACCATAAAATTTCTTTTTTAGCAGCTCTTCTACTGTGAAATATTTTTCTACATATAACATTTTTCCTACATTTTTCACTACATATTCCCTGAGCAATGTCCAGAAATGAGTACGGCAGATTTTTGGAGCCGTTCTTTTTCACTTACGAGCAAAAAAACCGAAAAAGGCGCCTCTGCAAAACTACAACTGTAATTTCTCCTTCTTTTTTTCCTTTAATCTCCGAGTTTGAACGAGCTGTTGATGCTGGAAAACGTTTCTAAAGGAAGGATTAAAGGAAAGTGAAGGCAGTTAAGAAGGAATATGAACGGCGAAACGTGGCAGATTAGTAAAGAAAAAAATAATTTCCTAAAATCGGACAATATTGTCGACCTTGGAATCGTAATTATTCGAATAACATTCAAATTTGAACATTCAAATCATCCTTTCAGATTCTTTTGAATCTGGAAAAATGAGAACTTTCCCCTTTTTTTCATTTTATTAAATCCACATGTGGAACTATCACATCTGATGTTTTTGCACGAATTCGATCGTTGGGCATTAAAACCTTTTCCTTTCGATTAAAGAATTTTTTAAAAATTATCTTTTGAGAATTTTCTTCCTGAAAAAGTGCTCATACCTCGTACTATCATCTAATCCTTGTAGACGTGCTCGTCTTTTTGCACGTGCTGGTCCTGAACAAGAGCGATCAGCAATGGGAACAGCACGAAATTCTTCTCCGCCTTCTTCTGCGAATGACTAGTCACCGTCACTTTTCCAAACGATTTCCTCTGCTAGGTCGAAAATTTTCTCGAATATTCGAATCTCAATCATAGCATAACATATCCACTCCTTATCTTTGCTCATTTGGAAAGAATTTTATTTGTAGAAAAATAACGAAAGAAAAAACATGGTTAAAAAAATATTTTAAAAAAAAGAATAAAAAATGAGAGAGGAGCTTCATTGCAAAATATGTGCTGTTTTTCATTGTAAAAAATGATAGTATAGAGGGTGAATACATCCTGGAAACCCCCCTCCGAGGGGAAAAACTGGAAAAGTCCCCCATCTCTATTATGCATTTTCATTATCCTAGTTCTCTCAGTTTTCCATAGCTCCAGAAATCTACGTCTTTAGCACCTTAACTCCTTAAAAGTCTTTAATTTTAAGTTAGAACTCACAGAAAGCAGGATGAAATCATTCTTAGTGATATCTTCATCCTATCCGAGTGTGCGCCCGCAATTCCTCTCCAGATACGTATCAAATTGAAACGATATCTTTTCCAGGTCACTGCTTTGACCTAAACCCAAACATATTTGTTGATCCCATAGTGTCATTTATCAAGGATTTGCTCTCGCTTCAACCAGTAGAGGATTTTTAATGAAGTTCTACTTTCACAAAGCTCGTAATAAGAACTGTACTCACCTCCTTCTCATTTATTTATTTATTTATTTATTTATTTATTTATTTATTTATTGAAACCATTCTGGACTTTCGTCAGGAATCCGTCTACGAATAATAAAAGTAAGCCTCTAACAATCACTAATGAGTTTATACTATTCTTAAGACTCTGTGAGGTATATGATTGTCCCACGTGCAGTTCCTTGAAGGCATCACCCCACACAAATCTGAAGGCAAGCCTGGCGCGCTCCAATCGAACTCGTTGTAGAAAATGGCGCTCTGGAATGCTCTAAGCCTCATTTTTTAGGCCGTTTTTACGGCAATTATGAAGAAATGGAGTAAATCACTCTACTGTCCATAATCTACGACCCTGTAGATAGGTATAACCCACTTGAAACCCGCACCATCCTGGGTTCGTGGGGTAATGCCTTTAACGCTATCCAGACACTTATTCTTAAGGATACTGCACACTGCGTGGATAGTATTCGCCTTGGTGACCATCCGTAAGAACGCGGTGGTTCCGTAGCCCCGCTAGTCGATGAGACTGACCAGTTTGTTTTCCTTCTGAAGTTCTTGTGTAGTGTTCGTAGAAGAATATCGAGCCTCGGCAAGGAGAAAGGAGGAGTTTGGTGGGATATGGATGGCATCAAAGACCTCAAACTATTTCCAAACCTTTGACAAAAACTTGAGACTTGAGTTTTTCAAAACGACAGGTCAATAATAAAGTTTCAGCGAAGAATCCCGTTAGCAGAACATAAAAGAAATTAAATTATTATTAAAAAATAAAAAAAAAGAAATTATAAAAAGATATTACACTATAAAATAAAAAAGAAAGAAATTAAATTAATATTAAAAAATAAAAAAAAGTTATTATAAAAAGATATTACATTATAACATGAAAAAGAAAGAAATTAAATTAATATTAAAAAATAAAAAAGGCTTATAGAATATAGAAAGATTATTATAAAATAATAATATATAAAATAATAATAATATATAAATATATAAAAATAATATATAAAATTATAAAAGAAAGATATTAAATTAATATTAAATTAATTTTTCATATGTTTTCCGTGGGTTTTTTTTCTGGCTAGTTTCATGGATAGCTAAAGTTATGGAACTTTTATAATCCTCCCACACCATCTCTTCGTCGTCTCACAAACTCGAGAATAAAAAAGAGATAAAAGAGGATAATAATCATATAAAAGCATATGAGGGTTTATGAAAGCATTTTCCTCCCTCTAAAAATCTATTGGTTTCGTTACATCTGTTTTTTTCCCGAGCAATTAAAACCAGGTACCAGGAAACCAGGTAGATGTAACCTTAGTGTCGACTACATTTGTGGCTTCGACCGGAATGATGCACTCAAAAAAAAACACACACACACACGAACATTACACCTGCACTCATTTCCTCTTTTAGTGGAAAAGTAACGTGACTCAAGCGTGTCCTCACACACTTGAGTCAAACCATATCCACACTAAAGAATTAATGGTTGACGGTTTTTAAGGGGGGTGGAAAATGAAAATCTCAATCTTCGCTGGGCCGGGGGAATGAAAACCCGAATAATAAGAACCTCACCTGGCTAGTTTCAATCGAAGAGTTCACGTTTTCCCCTCATAGAACACCTCATGATCGTAGTTTGGGATATTTCTTAATCGGTTATGCAAATTTATGCCACAGCTACAGTACGCCTTCGGCCCGTTGAACCATTGTTCCGGTCGAGTGCTTTTATATCTTAATTATTTCACTTTGATTATGTCCGTCCGCACTGTTGCTTGCAGATGTGGGTTGATTGGCTGCAATCATACACCTGCAATTTGAATATTGGATTTGTTCGTGCCTTTGATCTCCTCCCTCTATCGAAACAAACATTGGCAACGTTCATTTTGAAGCTTTGTAAATTTTTTCTCAATTTCTTCCATTCTTTCCTCGATCAAATCTACTATCCAAAGCACCAAACATTTTCTATCATTTTCGCGTCCAAAAAAAAACGAGGAAATTAGAGAAAATTAAACTCAGTACATCATTTTTAATAATTTCTAAAGAAAAAACCTTCTCTCTTTCCATTATCTTGACTTTCTTGAGATCAGATCCACTAAATCTACCATTTTTAATTCAAATAAAACAATGGTGGAGTGAAAAATAAAAGAAAACAAAATTGCCTGAGTCAAAACATTTGAATAGAAAATTTTCTTGGAAAATTCGGATCTTACTTCTGGAAGATAACATTTATCAGCAAAAAAAAATGCGATGAATGTTGAAAACTAGGAAAGTGTCAAAAGTGTCAACAACACTTGATCCCTTCCAGAAACTGAAACAATACCAATCCAGAATTTCCAGCACGCCCTATTTCCCTTAAATTTAGCTCGTAGTCTGCTACATAATAGGACAATTATGTTAAAGCTGCCTTCGGTAGGAAAGAATTTATAGGTAGAAAGCTTCGAATTACAGTATCCAGCCTAACACCCTGATAAATTTTCTGTGTTTTTTTTTTAGTTTGGACAGCTCGGAGTGTATGCATGTTCACTAAGCCCCATTAAAATTTACTCCGTATCTATATAAATAAATAAATAAATGAGTAAATGTACGTACCAAAATCAATTGCAGAATCATCTCTCGTAGGAAATGCTTGCAGTCAATTTTTTCAAGGAAACGGGTTGAGGTTGGATCTGTTCACTTTGAAGAGGATTAGGTGGCCGCATTCACCATCCATGAAACTTCCACATGTGCCCTGTGCCCTTAGAGTCACCTTTTTTTTTACAGACCATTAAAAATCAACTTTACGTTTGATTCCAAAAAAACCACCTGCATCGTCGGCATAATCCCGGAAATTAGATGTAGTGTGAACCTGACAGGAAGAGAAATATCGGGAAATCCCAAATTTTCGTGGTTTTTTTTTTAATTCCACCTTCCATCCTTAGAGTCAACTTCTTCACAAATAATTTAAAAATCATCCAACATTTTTTTCTCTTGAACAAATATTGTTTCTATTGTTTTTTTCTAAGGATATTGTCAATTTCCCACATTACAATAAATAACTTCCCTCGTTCATTGACTCACCTTATTCTGGTTATGGCCCCTTTGTGCTCCGTAGCAACAACACTATCCCATACATTCCTAATATCCATAACACTATCCCAAATTTTAGTAGCCTTCTTTTTATTCTACCTTATTTCCTTACAGTCAGCTTTTTTCCATTTAAAAATAACTTTACACCTTTAAATTTGACCTAATTTATCTTTTATTGCTATTTTGCAAGAGCACTGTAAATTTCCCACACTACAATAAATAACCTCCCTCGCTCACTGACTCACATTATTATGATTATATGGCTCCTTAGTGCTCGGTAGCACCTACAACATTATATTTTCTCAGTTCTCATTCCAGAAATCCTCGGCTCTTTTTTCCTTCTCCCTCCCTTTTCCTTATTTACGCATTATTTTGGAGTCCGTGTAACTTCTAGCTCGGCTTAAGGGGTAAAAGTCATGGATACTGCTCTCTTTTTAATGCTTTAACGTACGCTTTAAACAGCATGGACATGAACGGCATCAAACTCTCGCGTATTCCTAATCCTGGTGACAGTAGATACCTCGGGAGGTAAATCGTACACGGAACAGATGTTGTGACCTGACCTTGAACGTCTGCATTTGTGTCCAAAATTTCGATTTGTATCACCTTAAGCTATTCATTCGAACACATTGTCCCAGGACACAAAACGAAAAAGGACACAAACATTGAATTTTCTTCGAGTGAGTAAAAATATACTATATTTTCCTTGTATCACATTTATTGTTAGCATTTAAGTATGGTATAGGTCCCGGATAGGCAAAAATCGGGGAAAAAAGACAACTCGAAGGAATTTGACTTAAAATGTGAGTAAATCGTGAAAAAATCTTTTGTGGAATTCTCTTCGAGCAATCTTCAATGTTCCTATTTGAGGGCATTCAGAGTATTTAGCTCTTTTTACCACATATCGCCGCTAATTTGGTCCCGACAACCTCTTGGTACTCAGAGTACTCGGAGGTAGGTGGCAGGTGCGCTGGAAACATTTATCACTGCCGTGTTCCGCTCGGGAGTCTCCCACTACGAATGTATGAAGTGGTGATGTTTTTCTGTGAGTATCACTCTTGTTTGTAAGGTGAGCTCAGCGACGGATATTTATAATTTTTTAAAAAGTTGTAAAAAAACAATAGTCACTTGTGCTCCAACACCAGTCATTTATGTTTATTTTTTATTGTTGTTTGTTTTGTTTTTGTGTTTCACTTCTTTAGAACTCTATGGTTCCAAAACTATGGTTCCAAGGTGTTATGATGACCACAGGACGATATTCGCCCAAACTGAGCCCAGCCGGCTTTTGGCGGATCAAAGAAAAAAAATTCTTCTTGAGATTGTGTTGCTCCAGCGCTAGATCAACTTTAAGTTTCTTTTCATTTTCTTTCCAGGGAATTTTTTATAGACAGAGAGAAAGAGAGAGGTCCGAGTTGATTTTCAATTCAACCCGAGTCTGGAATGTTAGCAGCAGCTCTTGGTATCCACACAAACATACACACCAATCCGATTGCAACCTCGTTGGACATCCGTCAGTACATCCGTCATGTCGTGATGTCGTACGTATAACAGTTGTGCGTCAATGTTATCTTAACTATAATTTGTTGGTGAATCGCACACGGCCGGCTCACATCAAACCGAGTCCGCTGACGATTACACAGTCAGAAGCTACGGCTTCACGTTGGCTGCACTATCTGACTGATAAATCCTACCACTATGTAATTTTACCGGATTTTTTCTCTCTTCTCTATTTTTGAACCCCTCCACTTTGCAGATTTGACAATTGCCGAGGATATACGCACCCGGTCATCTAAGCAAAACTAGCCAAAAATAAATAACAATAAAAACAAAAAATAGAAAGAAAAATTTAATATATTCATTAATTAATTAATTTAATTTAAATGCTCAGTGGTGGACGAAAGCTGAAAAAAGACGAAAAGTATCTCAGTATCCTAAGGAATAGAATTTCACTGTCATTTCTTTTTGTAGGATTTTTGTCTAGAAGTTGGATTATTTTATATGTACCTCTCACAACAAATTTACTCAATTCAAGTTGAATTTTCCTTTGTGTCAGCATTTTGCAAATGTAAAACGATGAAATACTGTATGCGTTTGGACTCTTCTTATTTTTTTTTTGCTCTCAGAATTTGAGCATAAAACGATTTTTACATGTCACTAGGAAAAAGCATTAATTTCTCGTCCATTTTCCGTTCAAAAGCCATGGCTTGATCCTCCAAAATATGGACCCTTATGTCTCTGTTTTGAGGATGTGATGCAATTCCAAGGAACATATCATACAAATTTGGTAATAGTAGTACAAGTAAACAATTTTATTTATTTATTTATTTCATATTTTCTACAAAGACCCCAAACTTAATACATTTCGAACTTGGGGTCTTTTTCTCTGAAATCCTTTAGAAATTACTCCGTTTTGATAAATAAAATACTACTAATATTTACCGCAATCTCCGCATTTCTCGGGAAGAAAAAAACTCGTATCAGAAACAATTTTCCCTGAACCAAAATCCAGAAATTATCGGATATCTACAATGTGCAGTTGAGAAGAGGAAAAACAAAGAAAAATCCGTCTGCATAAAAGTGTTTTGTTGTTTTCTTTATTCCCACGATAGCCTCGAACATTTTTCTTCTCTAAGATTAATGGGTCTGAGGAACGTTCATCATGTATTACATAGATACATTATACAAAAGACCCCCCAAAAAAATGAGATATTGACATTAAAAATTTACGAGATTTCTGAAAATTCCGCATACATTGTATATACTGAAAGTTGGACTATTTGAACTACTTAATACTGATATTTTTCTTTTTTTTGTGCTTCATGAATATTTCAAAAATTCTGTCAAAAAGTATTCCAATAGAAATAGAAATGACTTGGAAAAAATCACACCATTTGCCGAGATTCATTTTTTGCAGAAAAATGCTTACATAGGCCGTATAAAAATAGTTGGACAATTTTTTTTCTTTTTCTTAAGATAAAGAGAAAGAAAAAGAAAAAAGTCTACAAAAAAGTCTACAAGGAAGATAGATAAAGATAGATGTTTTTTTATAGTTTTTTAAAATCATATAGTAAATTTCCTACGATCTAATCAAATTATGTGCTCACATATTTGCATCCAAACCATTTTTTCTAAGTACTATTGAAGTGATTATACTTTCTTTTGGATCCTTACAGTACTCTAGCAGTGATCTAAGCAAATTACTCCTAAAGCAAGTCACATCTACAGGTGTTTTTGAAGCTATTTAATAAAATAAAATAATATTTAATTAGAAATGCAATGTAATTAAATTAAAATAATAAAATAATTAAAATATTAAAAATTAAAATTTATTAAAAATTATTAAGTTATTATTAAAATAATTAAAATAATACAATAATTGAAAATATATAAGAAAATATACTGTACAAATATAGTATGAAATATCGTATCTTATTTATCATTATCTTTCATTCGAGGAATTCAGAGCATATGTTCAGCAAGCTCTTCTATGTTTCTAAACTTAACAAAATTTCAAATGAGAAAACAAAATGAAAAGTTTGATGAAAGATCCGCTTTCGTGTAATTGAACCTCCTCCATTAGGAAGAACCGATCCTCTTTCCGCTTCCGCTACTAACTGTGTCTGTTTGTTCAATAAAAGCACAAATGCACAGATGGAATTTTTTATTTTTTTTTCGCTGTATCTATGAACCTTTCTGGAGGACTTTGTTTATATTTAAATAGTGAAGAGCACAAAATTAGAACAATAACTTAAAAATGTTCGAAATCGTTCAGAAACGTCACATTTCCCAGGAAATCTTTTCCCGGGAAAAACTTGAGCCTTCTTTTTTCCAAGAACATTGTTGTCCTCTGAATTCACCAGCCATAGAACCCCATACAGTGGTGTTCACCATAACTACGAACTGGGTACAATGTCACGATGGATGGTATACTTAATGGTCAGGTACTTGTGGTCAACAATTACTTTTTATGTGTGTACGAGTTACAGACAGAGAGACGGAGACGCACACGTCGTAAGCGTCCTTATCTGACGGCGACGATCTCTTTGATTGCCACTAATTTTCCCTAACAAAAACATCTGTTTTCGGCTTGATTGTGACCTTTGACTGGTCATATTTCATCCATGATTTGAGGTCGCATTTGTGTTCAGGTTGCTACCGCCATCACAGTATCCTAATATGCTACCTATGTGAATTTTTCTCCTTATCCTTATCAATTGCTGTCTATTTCGAGAGTCGAAGTATTTATATTTCGTATATATTTAATAATTATTTATATTTCAAGAGTCGGAATATTTCAGGAGAGATGAAATAACAAAAGATGTGGTTTCTATTAAGATTATTGTACTAAAAACCTCAAAAACCTTATTAAATCAAAAAGATCATCTTTGAGTGGTTTTTTTTTTAAATTCTTTACTATTAAATTTTTGAGCAAGGAAACGATGTCTCTTGTAGCTTGTAGATGAAATTTATCTTTCTTCCACAGAATGCTCATATTTTTTCACTTTACTATTATCGAAACGATTTTTTTTTCATATTATTTCACCTTACTCTTATGCAAACGGATTTTCCTGTTTACGTCGGCTGGATATACTTAAACTCTTCTGGATACTTTTAGTAGACTTTCTCGGGAGTAACTTTATTCCTATTTTCATGATATTGTCAGGCAAGTCGCTAATATTGATAGCGATAACTTCATAGAAACGTGAAATTGCATTTATTTTCCAATTTGTATTTATAGAACTGCATTTTGTTTTTCCATATATTTTTGTGAATTTAAATCTTTAGATCTAGAATTTGATTCACTTTTAGCAGAAATTTTCCTAAAGATAATGGAAGATAAACATGAAAGGTCCTTTCTTATTTAATTCGTGTTTTGACGTTCTCCTCGGAGTCGGGGTCTCCGTTGGTTATTGTTGTCCTCATTAGCCAAAACTTCTAATAACCCTCACAAAGGTCAACGTATGTATTTCTAGATATTCATTTTTCTACTCATCCACTAATGAATTCGTATGCCTCCTCTCTTTTTCTTTACACATTTTTATTCTCATTTCTACAATTAATTTTTTTTATCGTACTATGCACAATTATGATCTTCTACAAAAGTATTTACTTTTGATTCAACCTGACAGTTTTCAAATTTCTTCAAAATTCTTTATTTTTCATGTTGTCTCTGCCTTAAAACCATATGGAATCCTAATTTTTATCTAGAATGCTCTAGTTGTTTTAATTTGCTGTCGGTACAAAGAACTACGCTCTTAAATCTATTAAACTTTATTATAGTAGCTAAAATAACCTTCTTAAATTAAAAGAAAACTAAAAAAATCAGGATTATATCTTCTGTGGACCATTTCTCTTAGGGTAAAAAAATAGAAGACCCTAAAATAGAAGAAAAAATAAATGTAAATAGAAAAATTTCATACACGAACGAAACTTTTTGGTAGTATACATTACTTGATTTACAGAAATGTATTTATGAAGTATTCAGAGGTGTTCATTCGTGAAACTTTGTTTTATTCCTCAGATACATATCTTCCTTTTTTTTACCTATTCAATTACAATAAAATTTCCATGAAATTTCCGGCAGAAGACATAGAAGACACGGAGCTGCATTTTTTTGGTCTTGTCGATATTATTGTATCTCGTGGCATTTAGAATCTGTAATCTGAAGAGTTCAAAAATATGTAAAATATTCATTCAAAAAACATTCAAAAATATGTAAACCAGATCTCTGGACAGAAAAAAAACAGGACAAAATCCAGAAAAACCAAATGAACTAATAAACAAAGCGGCTATGTAAGAAAAAATTAACCCATTTTCTTTTTTCTGGACTTAGCGGATCGCTTTGCGGAATTTCCTCCACACACTCATAATGTCTTTATAAATGAACCCTGACATCCGTGTCAGCTGGCCAAGTACCGTAGTCGGCTGACGTTTCGAACAAATGTTTGCTTTGACGTGCTTTAATGGCTGACAAGTGTTCACTAACCGACCAGGGTATTAACACTATGATCAGCACATCCCGATCGTATTGATCGGAATCGACAAATCGAAGACGATCGACCACCCATTTTCCGTTTGCTTATGTGGGAGTTATGTCGTTGTCTGTGTTTGTTTCGGGTCTAGTTTTTTCCACTCTCTGTAAGTCGTTAACTGCTAGTAACCTGATAATACTGGCGCCACTGTACCGTACCGTACACGGCAAGAAAGTGATTTATTGTCACACACACACATAATTACATACACCGCTACACCAAAGTACAAACGGTCAGACACACAATATAAGCAGATTGTTAGGTTTGGGGGTTCGGTCATGGTAATTTCTGGAACGCAATGATTCTACGGAAGGTCATTCTTTAATTTTGCAGATAGAAATTTGGACATTTTCGATTGGTAGATGACATTAGAGCGGTGTTACCGAAATATTGTACTGTAACACTGTAAAATACTACTGTAACGTGTGAATGTAAAGACGAAACCGCTTATTTCTTGGTCCAGCGCTGCTGCTCGTGGACCAAGAACGATGACCCAGCTCCTCTTATCACTTCCACTGCTGATACCAAGCAATCGTGCAAGAAGTCTGACTCGGACTTCTTTGCATCATCTTCAATTTTTTTTTGGTTTTTTTCCCCCAACCCAGCTCGGCAACAACTTCTGACTATTCAACTTCGACGGACAAACGGGATCTTCAAAGGCACATTCACGCCTCCGTCGAATGAACAGTCTCTCAATCAGCTCCTATTCGCTCTATTGTTCTCCATTTTTGTTTCCTATTCCATTGCTTGCTACCCATCAAGCCGATGGATGTTTTGCTGACAAATCGTTGCACAGCGTAGCGTTTTTCGCCTACATCACATCACTCATAAAGTCGTTTTTAGTCGAATTTTGCCCACCCGAAAATGTCGCTGTGTCTCTGCGCTGGCGCGCTGGGTCCCCAGTGTCATATTGTCCCATAAATCTCTTCGTCCACAAAACTTTGCTCACCAGTCACACGTATCCATCGTATCCATCGTATCCATCGTGTTATTTAGCCCGAATTGCAATGAATCGATAGTTTTATCAGTATTTCTTTTTTTTGTAGTATTTATTATTTTATCACTATTTTTTCTATAACATTCTTTTTTTTCTTTTGTGGCTACATTAAAAATTTTCTAAATTTGTTGGAAATATTCAAATCTTCATCACATTACTTTGTCTGAGGTTAATCTATTAATTTAATTTAATAATTATTTTTCAAATTATTATTAATTAATTTTTTGATTTTCAATTTAATTTTCATTTTAATATACCGCTAATTTCTATGGAAAAGAACCACCCGCGGCGTTCAACCTCTTCATCCTAGAAGAAAAAGGCCAAAACTATGGAAAATGAAAATGGAAAAGAATGAAACAAAACTGTCGAAGTCATTCCATGAGCTGTTTTGTCTTTTTTTTTTGTTGCCATGTGCTCAATGTTTTCTCATGCGTCTCTTTCTCTCGCTAGGTTTTCTCACAGGTAAGCGTTGAACCCCATCTTCCCCGCTTTTCGAATACCCCCCCCCCCCCTCCTTCCCTCCTCCTTCTCTTTTTATTTACTCAAATAACCTTGAATCTCTCACTCATAGGGTGGTAGTGAGGTTGGCAGTGCCTTCGCAATGCATCACATCATCACACCGTTCGCGGTTTGATTCCTTCACCGTTGCGTGGAAAATGGGTCTCTTTGATTCTCAACAAAATTCAGCCAAGTTCCATTGGTCCTTTGGTCAGGAGATACTGCTCGCGCAAAGGAAGATCATGATCACCCATCACTGTATTCACTTCACTCGGATCAGGAAGATATGGGTAGAAAAAACAGCTCTATTTTCAAAGCTGTGTCTAGTATTCCATATTCCACGCATATATCACGGCCCCTCCGCGGATTTACCGTATATCGCTCGGGTCTTAGTCTATAGAATCTCGCCATCTACAGTCATTCACAATACTATGATCGTATCTAAGCTAAGTTGTTAGTTTCATAGAAAAACGGAAAACCGAAGGGATATTGCTCGCAGTGCTTTTATCCGGAAAGTACGGATGTTAAAAGGTTACATTGTGAAAGCTGTGTGTAAATAGTATTAGACAGTACCTCCAGTGATTTCCATGTACTACGCTTACTTCTAAACTAAACTAAGTTTCTAGTTTCGTAGGAAAATGGAAAATATGCGCCCAGTGCTATTTACTTAGTGGTTCGAAGTTTAAAACGGACAGGCTTGTTTCCGTACTCTTTTTTAGAATTTTCATTCTCTCACTCTAATTACCTCGATACAATTCCTCATATCTTGAGTCCTTCATCACCACTAGAACTTTCTTTGCATGTCCTCATCCACTTACTCATTTTACTTGTGCTCTAGACTTTTTTTCTTAAAATAAATTTGTTTTTTTTTTATTCCTAAAACGTTCCCTTCAAATGAAGTCAAAGTCGCGTCGTTGTTGGGGACTCGCTTCCTTTGAAAAAAAATCATTTTAAAAGAATTTCTCTTTTTATTTCAAAAATGACGTTGTTGGGACCTCATCACAAAAAGATAGTTGTATGGATGTGGTTCACGATTATAAGAATGATCATTCTTAATTCCATCTTTAATTCGTGATCGATAGCTCCAATGGGTTCACCATGACTTCCGCTACTTTTTTACTGCAAAAAAAAAATTAAAATTATTCTTTCTGAATAGAGCAAACCACTTTAAATCTTTATGGATTTATTTAATGCTCCTGGATTACCACACCAGGCATTTTTTTCTTCATAGGTTTTGTGGCTTCACTCCCTTTTCGGAACTCAAAACCATACGATATTCAACACTCCTGGCAGTGGACTGGACGTTTTATAGAAAGGAGATTATGAAAATGAAATTAATGTGTGAAATTAAAATAAAGCAAACATTTTCGAGTTTAGAAATATTCTTGGTGGTCTGGAAATTTCTAACAGAGACTTCTTTTAATGATTGGATAAAAAATATGTTTTGGTAGGAAAATCTGCTGATCCTTTAAGTCATTGCATACATAGAGGACACATTTTTGGGATTCTGGATTGAAGCTGAACGCGTCGCAGCATCCCAAGGGGATTCTTCAACGCTAAAGGGCGTGTGCTCCCCTATCGTATCCTCTTCGAAGGGACTACTACTGAGACTGGAAAAAAACCGCTCTTTTCTATTTTTTTTCCTTGTAAACAAGCATAGGTATAATTAGATTTCTATCTTTTCATTTCTTTGACCTTTAAACAAATTATTTATAAATATTATATAATATTATAAGTGCCACAAGAATGAATGGAGTAGAAATGCAGTAAGATTTTCTTGTTTTTCCTGGCGAAAAATGATATGGCAGAGTGCATTTCCGTCTCATGGATACTTCGATTGCTTCCCGAGCTTAAATGGCTCCTTCCAATAATCCAGTGTGTGTGAAATATAAAACGGATCTTGCAGTTTCCCGCGCTAATTTTTCAAAGTACGAATTTTTATTTTTGTTTTCATTTCGCGTGAACGTGCTTCGTGCATTTATGGACCACTTTTTCTTGCCGTTAATTTAACTGTCATGAATTGCTTAGTGAAATGGGACTTATTTTTGCACTTATGGAATCTTAATTAATAAGACTGAAATCAAAAATCAAGCCGGGCATCGACGTTACTCGAATCCAGACTTGCGTCTTTTTTGTCCACAGGTGTTTTGTTTCTGTACAGTTCACCTGATAGATTCTTCACACCTTCAATTATCTGACATATTTTATGACATACTTTAATATTTATTTATTTTATGACATATCTTGACATATTTTATCAATATTCTTGTGGAGATTTCCCAGGAATTTTCAACTTTAATTTTTCTAACGGATAATAAGGACTAAAAAAAATTGATTCTCTTTATTTTTATTCTCGTTTTCGACGTATTTGTATTCTCCAATCCAAATTTAAGCTTGAGTGTCAGCCATGTTCAAACATCTAAACCAATCTTAATAACGTCTCAATAAGTTTCGCGGGATATATGGGATCATCTTATTCCTTTTTTCACCTGAAGAAATGTTGAACCTCGACGGATGCACACGAAGATTATACCGAATTCGGGGAATTGCTGCTCTCCAGTATGAGAAGTGGAGCCATAAATCTGTTAAAGTGACGTTTTTATTCTTTTCTTGGCTTACTTGTCTCCTGCATTCTTTATATTTACAAATTTATTGTTTTTTTATTCTGTTTATTTTTTTGTTCAAATATTTTTTAACCTGAACGATCCTGACAGGACCTTCTCTGCGCTCAGCAGTCTTCTTTTCGGCTAGCTGAATTTTTCTGTAAATTTTGTCGGAGTTTCCCTCTCGTTCCGGAGAATATGGAACATGCTATGGTCTGTGAAAAATTAAAGTTTGCAGATAAGCTCAGAATCGTCAAATTTTGGTAGAGGAGAAGGATGAACGTGAAATGGCTGCTTCTGTACAGCGCGTACGTCGTCTGGGCTGTAGAAGACGATGCTACTGATGTGATTCAGGAGACTATCCGATATCTTCTCGATTTCAGCGAGATTCCAAATGGTCAGTGCGAATTTTTCTCTACCGTGAATTTCCAAAGGATTTTCATCTATTCTCTGAATTTTCTCAGATTCGTTTTTTTTTTTCTTTCAAAAATAAACTTCAACTGTTTAAAGGCCTCTTTTGAGATCGATTAAATTTCCAATCCTCAGATATTCTTACTTTTCACACACTCATTTTTCCTATACGATACTTGATTCCAGCAAATTCTTCGGCTCCATCATTTCGAGCCTCTCATCGAACAGCGGCAACAATGCAGAACATCTATGAGACCTTCGTTGAAGACGATGGATCAGACGATGGAAATGTGGTTCGTGGGATCGATCCAGCTTTAGGTATTGATCAGAATCATATGATTTCCCTCATAAATCCCTTAAAACTTTTGTTTAGGGAAGCTTGACGGTCATGAGGTGCTAATTTTTGACATAACTGGTCTCGAGAAGGAGCAGGTGCGTTTCTTTCAACGAAATTGTTACGTGTTTCCACAATGACAATCGACAAGTTTCAATTTTTATGCCAAGATTCAAGGAAAATCGAACTTTTACGCTCTGAAAGTGTTTAAATTTTGATTGGTAAAATATTTATTTAAGGTTGATTTTACATTTGAATTTTTCTTTGATACTGCTCCAATATCAGGGAATTTTCTCGTTTTCTTTCCCGAAATTGAATGTATGTAAAGTAATAAGTGTATTAATAATAATTATTATTTTGTTAATTATTATTAAATTAATAATTATATAAATTAAATGTATATAAATGCTGAAAAACACGAAAGTATTCAAATAGAACGGAGACGATGATCGCCCTAACATTGAACTTTTATTTCCTAATTGAGTCAAAATTGATATCTTGTAGATGAAATAGTTTTACAAATATATGATTTTTTTTTACAAATTTTATTGCACCAGAGACGGTCATTACCATCGGACATAAATGAATGCTAAAAAAAAAAATTTCAAAAAAAAACAACAAGGTTTAACACAATATGTACTACTCTTTTGGATATATACTATAGATTACATGTTTACAATTTATTTATTTACAACAAAGATAAATTTTTTATGCATACGTGGTCGGTTTTCCAAACAATTACCTCGATGTAAACCTATTAGAAAAATTTTCTCTCCTCCCTTTCTAAGCATCTTGAAATTTGAAAACTTAAAATTGATCTCTTGATTTCTGTTTCATGAAACTTAAAATGAATTTCGCATCTTCCTTATTCGATCAATAAAAATTCATTCCTTAAGGCTTGTCACTGACTTTAACGATGTTAATTACTAATCCTAAAGTACTTTATTATTACTTGTCTCATTACTAACCTGTCCTGCTATAAGTAGCTCTCACCATTTCATTTAATAACCTCAAAAAACATGAAATTTTTTAAGGATCTAATAAATTTTTTAAAAGATTCAATAAATATTGAATACACACGCATACAACAGTATAAATTTTCTTTTCTGGAGAAATGAAGCTTTAATTTTTTGAGAATGGAGTTTTTTTTCAGTTCAGCAGGTTCGGTCTAACATTTTTTTTCTTCACAGATCATGCGCGGCGAATTGCACTTCTATTTGCGGCGTCGCGATGCGACAAAACCTGGACGAGCCAAGCAACTTCGAGCGAAATCGTTATGTATCAATGAGTACTGTAGCGAAAATCAGCAGCTACAGACAATAAGGGTGATTTACGCAGCATTTTCTTTTTTATTCATTTTTTTTAGTTTTATTTCTGTTACTTTATGTCTTAGGTTACGGTAGAGAAGGTGATTTGGGACGCGACGAAGCCGCTGGCAGAAGCAAACGCTCTAGGTGCTAACCAACTGGTCGTTAGGGTAAGCGAATTCTGTTAATTATAACCTGACTAAAAGGATAAGGAATCTGCCATGACTTCAGCTTAATTTTGTGAAAAAAAAATCAGATCTACAGCAGGACTGTGTCAAAATTCCTGAAAAATGTGAAGCTTACACTAGGGTCCCTGCACTCTGGGAATGGTTTCATCTTTACCCTGCTTTCCCAATCAACAGTGAACGCAACCATCAGATGACTGTACTATGTATCCCCGCCCTTCCACTGACTGTTAAACGTTTTCTCACTAGGAAAGGGTCATTGTTCGATTTCCTGCGTCAACTTATTGTGAGGAAAAAATGAGTGAGTAAAGATGAGTGGAAATATTTTTCTCTTATCTTTATCAGAAGGGATTTGTGCTCGATTTGTTTTATTTGCTCTCTTTTGACAAAAAGTATACTTTCTTAAGACTAAAAAATAAAAATATTTAAAAATAACAAATATAAAAAATAAAATTTCCTTACTTCTAAGCAACATCAACAAGAATAATTTATCTTTGCTGCGATAAAGCTACGGAGTAATGTAAGACTATGTTCTTTTAAAGGCATCACCCTACGAATCTGAGGTGGTGCAGATTTCAGGTGAAGTATTCTTATAAGGGATAGTAGATCATGGAGAGGGGGGTGATTCCGTCCATTTCTTCCTAATTGCCGTAAAAAACGGCCCGAAAGATGCGGCGCCGCACACAGCTGGCGCGCTCCAATCGAACTCCTTGTAGAACAATGTCCGCCAAAACGCCCAAAGCCGTATCTTCCGGGCCGTTTTTTACGGCAATTAGGGAGAAATGGACGGAATCACCCGCTCTCCATAGTCTCCCATCCCGTATACGAATATTCCACCTGAAATCCGTACCACCTCAAATTCGTGGAGTGATGCCTTTGAAGGCAGATCTTCCCTTTGAAGCTTATAGTTAGTTGAAATTGTAAATCTCATAGAGCGTGACTATTTGTTGATTTTATAATAACCTCACAGAAGAAATTTCAGATTATCTGCTGAAGTTTTACACCCGGATGTTTTTAGGTTACACGACGAGACATCCGAATGCGACGTTATGCAGAAATTGTTCGGAAATGCTCACCATTTCTGCTGGTCTATTCTAAAGGTGAAAATACGATTGATGCTGAACAAATACAGAAACGAGTGGATGGATCTAGGCGAAGGAGGAGAGAACACGGTACGTTTTAGAGGCAAACGGGGTCTCAAGCGACTTGAATTGTGAGCTTTTATTTTTTTTATGAACAAAGAAGGTCAAAATTCTCAGAAACTGTGATGAATACACACTTCTTGCAGGCTACTTCTCGTATAAAACCGCGACTGAAACAACTTCTGAAGCTTCATCCACAACCACACAAAAATTAAGTGAAGATATGAAGATATTCAGAAGACATTTCATGGAGAATACTGGACAATCCAGGAAGAAGGTCAGGTTCAGAAGAGCATGTGATGTGCTCAAGAAAAAAAAATGAAGTTCTTCATTTTTGTTTCAGATCCGTGGACGTCGTAATAGATCACTTGAAAATGATGTTTGGAATGGTTTCGGAGAGGGTTCTGTTGACGAGGAGAAACAGCCCGTGAAAATTGAGAAATCAAACGACGTAAGGGTTGTACTTCTGGAGGCAGAGGAAAAAAAGGAGGTGAGAATTATTTACATCGTTCCGGAACCTTCACTGTCACTCCTCTCATGGATAATGATTATAAAAGAACCTATTTGTTTTACTGTGGATATTTTAAATTTTATTCAACTAAGGCTAAACTTACTAAGGCTTTTTTTACTCTTATTACGTCAAGTTACCAGTTTTTTTTTATTTTTTTTTACGTAATAATTTGTCTCATGGTACTCATTTCTGTTCTGTTTCATGCTTTTCTTTAGATGTGCCAAAAAAGAGGATCAATGGTTGATTTACGACTTCTCGGTTGGGGACGTTGGGTTATTGCTCCGGCAACATTTGAAGCTGGATTTTGTTCTGGAAAATGTCCAAATCCTTTGCCAAAGGTGAGGTTGAATTACTTTGGAAATTATTCGTATTCTAAAATCGTTGGACACGTTGTTTAGAGAAAAAAAATTGAGGAGAGAGTAGGGAAATATTACACCTCATTGACCATTATTTAACTTATACTTAATTTACTCTATTAATTACTTTAATTTATTTATGCAACATTATTTTTGACTGAAAATGAAGATAGAAAGGTAAAGATATAATAACAATTAGGAATAGAGTGTAGCACATATAATAGCAGCAATCTTCTCATTAAGAAAAATTTCTTTCAGGATAAAATTGTTTACTACAGTTGAGTAATTTATTTATGTACCTCTTAAAAAGGTATCAATAGTTTTTAAATACAATACTCTCTAGTAGATTGATGATAATCCACGCTTTCCGCTCTCTGTCATATTTAAGCAAATCAATTCCCAGTTCACTTTGAATTTGAAGAAAATTTTCCATCAAACACGGATGGGATTTTATTTTATAAGCATCAGCTCTCAACTATTCAAGCAGTAATATTTCGTCTATGCCCTTAGAACTTTCAGCGACTTTTTTTTTGAAAAAAGTTTTCTGCTAAACAAAACTTTTCCTGGTCGTCTTTGAAATTTTATTCCATAATTCTAGGTCCTCTCTATGCTTTTATTTATTTATTTATTTATTTATTTATTCACATAAACCAATGGTGCACCAGAAAAGAAAGATAAAAAATGGAACACACTTTGTCTGAGTCAAAGAATCTTAAGAAGAAAAAAAAATTTACAAACTTTTTTTTGCTTTTTTACTTTATTTAAAATTCTATTTATTATTTATTTATTCTTTTATAAAACTTTAAATTAAAATACAAATGAGTTAAAGTAGAGAAAAAAAATTCAGGTAGATAGCATTACTTCTACTCCTCAATTAAAAAGTTTTCAAACACCAGAAGATTTTCAACTGATCGTTGGATTGTAACAGAATTATAGTTCTAAAAACTAATCAATATTATTCAGGATACCAAGCCCACGAACCATGCAATCCTTCAGAACCTCTTACAATCCTCAAGCGTTCCCGCCGTATGCTGTTCACCCGATCATATACGATCGTTAACGATTTTCTATCGGGACGAACTCGGTAGATCGACGATCAGAAATTTTGAGAATATGATAGTTGAAAGTTGTTCTTGTCAATGAGCTTCGTTAGGAAAATAGATTGGAATTAATTTTAATGAGCCGAAATGTGCGTACGTTCCTCATTGATGAGGTGCATACGATTTTTTTTTCTCGTATTTACAGAAATCGATTCGATTCTGTACCTGTAAGCTTTACCACGTTCCATAATAATCGATCCAATAACAATTATTTTCTCTCAGAAGCCTTTAATTTCCTTACTCAAGGTGCACTGATCTTGTCCACTGCTTTTTTCTTTATTTTTGCTTCATTCTTAATATTCTATTCATTTATTGTGTATTTTTTTCACAAAATAGGATTAAACTGCCTCTTCGTAAGTACATAACCGTCAAGTTGACATGAATTTTGTATAAGATTTCTAACAGTTGAAGTTTTTTTTCCAGAAAGATCACTGAAACTAATTCCCAAAACCCAGAAATTTCTGGAGTGATTCTTTTAGTTCTCAGTTGTTTTTCATTCTTATAATCTTAATCACTTTTATATCGTCACATTACACAGTCGCGTAAAAATTCTGCTTTCAAATTTCTCTACTCATTTACCCGTGTATCCTACCACGATAATCATGTTCATGAATGAATTCGTAACATACATAGTTCAAGTGGTTGAGGAAAAATAAATAAATAAACTTATTTTAAAACTAATTTCAATTCAAGTAGTACTCAGTTTTAATGAAAAGAGAATTTATTAAAATTCCAAACCATACGTTAACAGCCGCTCCTGTCGCCGAAAACAAAGAAATAATCGAAAGAAGGCTGACATTCCGTAATAATAAATTCCCAATCACGTTATTTTTTTTGTTTCAGATTTTTGCGCCGCTCGGGACTATTCCCGAAATTTTTGTATTATTTTAAAGGAAATATTATTATGCTTTCGGTGATTCCTGCTCCTACGGTAATGAAGCTCTTGCTCTCGAAAATCGAAATGAATCGAAATCGAAAAAATCAGAATGGGAAAAAAACGAAAACGTTAACTAAGAAGAAAATTGGAATAATTTCAATCTACATGCAAGTTCACATATGGAAAAAGCAAAAAATGCCTAAGCCGAACCGAGGGAAGCGTTTTTTTTTTCCTTTTACAAAAAAAAATTATGAAAAAATTTAAGATAGGCATCTTTTATCCTTTCTCTTCTTTTTACCTTTTGATCTTTTTAGCAGAGCAGGGTAAGAAAAAAATTTACAATTATTACGGTAGAAAGGACAATTTTTTTTAGGAAAAATCTGGAATTGAGAAGGTCAAAAACACAAGGAACCGTCATTCTACGGATGTCTGCGTCACGTCGGACAAAATGAGTTGCGTCCAAAGAAATGGAGTGATCCATCCGCTGCAAGATCATTAGGATATTTTGCTAACCTCTTAAAAAATATAACCGGAAACGTTAGCTCCATCCATTATCCGTTAGCTCCGTTAGCTACGGCGCTTCCTAATTAAGATTGACAAAAACACTGCCAGCAACAAACAAACAAACAAACAAATGCCTTCAGTTTGCTGAGATTCTCAGCTATCCCATACGAAGAGAGTTATTAAATTTCAAAAAGAAAAGAGCAGAGCAAAAACACATCAGAAAGGCAATGTTTACTAGATACAAAAAGAATAATGTGATGGTGCATCACTCATTTTTTGACAGCAGAACCTGAAGATGAAGTCTTCGAAGCTTGTTCACCGGCCTCCTTCACACGTTGATCCCAAGTCTGAGCTAGATATTCCTGAAAAGATTCTTGAATTTTAGATTCGATTCTTTACGAAAAATCAAAATCCTCGTCCTAAAACAGCCATATCCACGAGTTGTTATATACATTTCTAATACAAACAAACAAACAAACAAAGTTGTGTTTAAAAGCAACACATTACAAACCTGACGTTGTGTGGGAATCCGAGGGAAAAGCTAAAGATGGAATTGTAGATAGCGGGTCCGGCCTGGTTCATTAATCATCAAAAACGGCGTGGGAATTGCTTTAGTTCCTACGAGGATCGTTAGAACGCGCCCCTATGTACACGTTCCTGTTTATTATTATTATTATTATTATTATTATTATCATTATTATTATTATTATTATTATTATTATTATTATTACTATTATTATTATTAGCATTGTTATTATTATTAGCAGCCTATTTATTGGTTTTACGTGAGTAGGCTGGTAAGAAGACATCATTGATCTCCGAACGCTCGCACGTCGATGCGGCGCGTGTGCATAAGGGTGGCGCGTTGCAATTGATTTAGTAGGAGAGAACGATGTCTCCCACACCGTTTTTATTTACGACGATTGGGGAGAGATGAACAGAACCACTCCGTATCCCGAAATCTTCAAGCATCTCCAGTTTTCAGGCAAATTTCCTCACCACGTCAAATTCTCGGTATGCTGCCCTTAAAAAATGCCAAACTAACTCATTAATACTACCTAGTTAAAAAGAAAAATTCTTCCAGTGATTAAAAATTGCGCTCGATTCATAGTTTGAGTTGAAAATTTCGGAATTTTAAGCATAATTCGGGATTAATTTCCGGAAAATTCCAGCACTGAATCTAATTGGGCTACGATAGTGAAATTAGAAGAGTAGGAGTAGAAGTTCTCTCTTCTCTCGTTTGAGAAAATTTCACAAACTATTAGAACGATAATACTTTAATTAATAATAAAGGTAATTAGAAAAAATAAAAGAAAATAATAAATAATAAAATTAATAAAATCAATAATAGTGAAAAAATAATTGTAAATAAAGAAAGTTAAAGCGGGAAGACTAATAAACCTTTTCACTGTTGAACATCTTGCTAGGAATCCTAGAATGAATCGTCTGTTAGACAGGACTTTTTCCTAAGGCCTAACTAAGGTAAGATAGGATAAGGTAGGATTGGTGAGCATTGCAGCACAGTTTTAAAAGCATTTCATTCGGATTCTTTTGAATAACTAAATTTTCTGTGGATGTGCCGTCACTCTTTATTTGTGTTGATAAACAAATACTCGGGTAAAGAAGTAAAAAGGTGCCAGTGAAGCCTGTGTCTCTCTGTTTCCAAAAATTCTACTCAACTCAATTTTTTTTCTTATTGCGGCACGACATTGTCCACTACTTAGTGCCATACCTTTCGCTTTTTCTCCCTGATATTGTATGCGATGGGCAAACCAAGGCAGCATAATACTAGGATGACAATAATGATTATAATGAAGATCGTAAGAAAGCTGAAATAGAACAAATTTCTGAAACTTCTGGCTGATTCTGGCTACGTCTATATGCTATGGATGGCTCAAAACGACCGGAAGTACGGTGCATTTGCGTAAGCGGCTGTGTTCGAGGCGGCGCGGTGGAGCTAGCGGTCGATCGGAGATCGGGGTGGGACCATCCCGACGAACTGTAGGAATCGAGAAGAGTGGCGCCCGCTAAGGTCTCTCCTCGATTCTAAACGCTATGTACGCCCCACTGTACCTCTTCGAGAGCATCTTCTTACGCTGCGCTACGCTTACGCTTAAAGGTATTACTCCACGAATCTGAGGTGGTACGGATTTCAGGTGGAGTATTCGTATACGGGATGGGAGACTATGGAGAGGGGGATGATTCCGTCCATTTCTTCCTAATTACCGTAAAAAACGGCCCCGTAAGATACGGCTTCGAGCGTTCCGGGGCGCTATTTTCTACAACGAGTTCGATTGAAGCGCGCCAGCCTTGCCCCCAGATTCGTGGGCTAATGCCTTCAAGGAACTGCATGTGGGACAGTTATATAGCTCACAGAGTCTTAAGAATGGTATAAAGTCATTAATAATAGAATCTGTGAGCTATATGATTGTCCCACATGCAGTTCCTTGAAGGCATCAGCCCAAGAATCTGGGGGCAAGCCTGGCGCGCTCCAGTCGAACTCCTTGTAGAAGATAGCGCCTCGGAACGCTCGAAGCCGTATCTTCCGGGCTGTTTTTTACGGCAATTAGGAAGAAATGGACGGAATCACCCCCCTCTCCATAGTCTCCCATCCCGTATACGAATACTCCAGCGGAAATCCGTACCGCTCCAGATTCGTGGAGTGATGCCTTTAAGCTTACACCGAGCTTCACTTCGTTTTGATCCGACTATATTCGGTGCGATAAAGAAGAGGATCATAAACAGACCGACCTTGAGTTACTACTTTCACTGTTACCACCACCTTCGCCGTCCGAGTTGTCAAGCAACGCAACGTTCTGCGCAAGGCAGTCCAGAACTTCTGTCCTCAACGTTTGATTAGTGATAACCTCGCCTTGTAGGCCGCCTGGATCGCGTGGCAATCTTTCACGCTGTGTTTCTGTAGTCCTCCAGTTCTCAATAAGATTCTGAGAGTAATATAGTAGTAATGAAAGGATAGCGGCTAAAGATTTTTCAAAAAAAGATGGATTGTTCGCTGTCTGTAACTTTGTCAGGTGTTAGCTTTAAAATAATATAAATTAAAAATTAGGTTCTTATATTTGATCCTATATAATGTGACAAACTTCGGGAAAAAAACTGTAAGCTGTAGTTAAAGGTGACAGTTCATCCATCTTTAGAAGAAAATCATCATAAATCATACGATTTTGGACTTTGTCATTTACTAATTGAATAATTTTTCTGGTTAACAAATTGGAGAATAATATTTTATTTTATAATATGTCCTTTTTTTGTAATTTTTTTTCAATCATGCAGTTCTGAGCACGTCCCTTCCTGGTCGGACATTAAGAAGAGCACCAAATGTTGACATAATCTACGGATAATTTTTTTTTTAATTTTTTGATTTTTAATTTTTGGTATATTAGGTGAAAATTTAGGAACATGTAACCTTTAAGATGTGTAGACCATTAAATGTTTTTCCAAAAAGAGAAAGTCTTTTCTCATGAGGTTTTTCGTTCACCACGCTTTTTTCTGATTATCATAACCCTGAAGAAAAAAAATTCAACTAACCTGCATGTGCGCTTTTGTGTTGCACAGAGGTGTGACACAAAAACAAGTAGAGATGTAAATGGATGAGTATTCGACCACATCACATAAATCCAATGGCTTAAAACAAGTTGTTGCTAAAAGCAAAAAAGAAAAAAAGAAAAAATAATAATAGGAGTGGGAAGAGTAAAAAATCGGAAGAAGGGTTCTGAATTAAAGGCATCACCTCACGAATCTCGGGTGCTACGGATTTCAGGTGGAGTTCCTATACGGGGTCGTAGATTATGAGGAGGAGGAGGGTGATTCCGTTCATTTCTTCCTAATTTCCGTAAAAAACGGCTCAGAAGATGCGGCGCGTGCACACGGCTGGCGTGCTCCAATCGAACTCGTTGTAGAATGTAGCGCGCCGGAATGCTCGAAGCCGCATCTTCTGGGCTGTTTTTTACGACAATCAGGAAGGAATGGACGGAATCACCCCCCTCTCCATAATCTACGACCCCGTATAGGCATAACCCACCTGAAATCCGCACCACCTCAGATTCATGGGATGATGCTTTAAACAGAAAATCATTTTCAAAATTTTTACATTACAAGGCAAAATCATTAGTACATTTTAATTACATTTTAAGGATCGTCAGTGCTTTGATAATGTTACGTTTGTAAACAATAACAATAACAATAATAATAAGAATTTTTCCTTAATTACATATTTTTATTGGATATTTCGGCAATTATAAAGCAAGTTAATAAACTACGATTCTCCTTTTGTGAAAAATAAATCATAAACAATAACAATAACAATAATAATAAGAATTTCTTCTTCATTACATATTTTCACTGTATATTTCAGCGACTATATCTGCGAATTAATTAACTACGTTTTCTCCTTTTATACTGGTAAATTTGCAGATTTCTACCTGTAATTTCGCGCATCATCCCTGACAAACAGGAAGAATTCCCGAAAATATAAATTTTCAATGTGTTAAGCGTGGTTTTCATTAGTGCCTAACCTCAAATAACCGAAGAAAAAAGGAAAAAAAAACTGTATTCGTCTTACATCTTGCATATTCCCGGATGTAAATTCTATCGCAGATGAGGAAGTGCATTCACTAAAGTTATAGATCTGACGTATACCACAGTAATTCACCTGTAAACGTAGTTTTTTTTTCCCCGGACGTCGAATTTCTAGAGCTTCCTGTTTATGAAAACATCTACATAATCTCTATCAACCTACCTTTATTAATGAACCATTGATTTCATTTGGTTCGGCAACTATTTATTTACTAGTTATGAACAAAGGTGAACCTACAGTAACCGACATAACTGTAAAATGTTTAAAACGACATGTTCAACATGTTTTCCGCTACAAAACCTTCTGAGCCGTGTCCCACTGACAGTAAATAGTGGGCTGTTTTTTTGTACAATTTTCTGTCTCCTACACTGGTGTTTGTTTTTTTTCCGTTTCTTTTCTGGTAAACCATTGTTGTATGTGAATAAATAAATACAATATAGGTTATAGGATGAATTAAGTCAGATAGTGAAATTATAAGGTAAGAAATAAGAAAGTAAATTTGTTGGGTAGTGCACAACAGTAATGCACCACGGATTTCCCTTAATAGAGGGACAATAGCAAATTTATTTATTTAAGAAAAAAAGGCTAAAATGAAACTATGAAAAGGGACAGAGGCTAAAATTGAAAGGAGGGATCGTTCCGCCTTTCTACCCAGACGATTCACTTTAGACTAGTAGTCTCCCCGGAGGGTCCTCAGTAGGGAAGGGAGGTTAAAACGTTGTGCGTCTCCAGGGGGCCAGCAGGAACGGTAAGGGCTTAGTCGCAGATTAAAAGCAGTGCCTGTCCTGAGACGCAGGTGGACTGAGACAGAGTTCCTGTAACTGTTGTGTCAGGATAGGCTCATAATATCCATGAATCCTACAACCGATTCGTTAAAAGCCCTAGAATAAAATGAGGGAAGAGGTGCAAGGGGAGGTTTCTGGAATCAGCTCTGGGCAAATAAGCTACAAATTCCCAATGCATGATCGAAGCGGTGTAGCTGCCAACGGAGCTGCGTCGTCATCCTGAAGTTCCGAAGTTCGATTCCCGGTCCGGGCTAACCAAACCGTATTTGCTCTTTGTAGTAATGAATTGAACACATCAGCGAGCAGTTCCGTAGCTTACCCCGAAAACTTCTTCCTTGGTTCTCTGATTTCCAGTGCCTCTATAGCACTGCATCTCATTTTGACTACGAATTTCTTTCACAGTTTGTGCTATGACGAAGAAAAGAGCCCCTGAAAATGAGTTACATCATTGTGAATAGTTAGAGCTACTTCGTTATGAGTTGTAGGAATATTTTTTCCTCAAATTTTTCTTCAGTAGGTACTAGGGTCCCATGCACTCTTCACAATTCTGTCTTCGAGGCGAAATCTTGTCCCTCCCACACTATTCCTCCCCATTTTCCTAGGAAAGAGAAAAAAAACCTTCCTTCGTGGTCCTTTTGGAACGAAAGAACTCGCTACCAACGCTACTTCACCGTGGTTTGGAAAAGCTATCAACTCACATCTTCCAACCATGTGTTCTCCGCACATAAAATAAAATGAGAAGCATCAGTGAGTTTTTCAAATGTGAAATCAATTGGAGATTTCAATCAAACTTATCATTCTCATCATTGAAACGTAGCAGTGATAAGTTCAGATTTTCAGTGATTAAAGACGAGGACAGCCAGGTTTCCCTCCTCCATGAACCTCTACTCTGTTCTTTCAGTGGCATTCACTCTCTAGGAAGTGTTGAATTAATAAATATTATTAGTAATAATGTTCTATTACTGTTGTCTTACACATTTTAGGTCCCATCATCCGGTAGCGTTTGGTCGACTATTTGTTTGTTATTGTTTTCTTTTAAGCTTTCTTTTGCAAGACCACCTCGAGGTGTTTCTTGAAAATATTTTAAGCCCAGAGGCTATTCGTCGAGTTGTACTTGACTTAAATTCCTTACTCTGTGCATTATTCGCAGTTAACTGAAATTCCTATTTTTTATTCCACAATTTCTATGGAAGTGGCCACCTCAAACGGATTTGTTCCTTAAAATCGTCGTTTTTAATAGTTACGAATAGTAATCATCGGCGACGTTCATCAATCTTATGGATCAGAAAATTAGAAGGCCTATTCTCGTTGTTTATGGTGTAGAGATTACTGTGTCCATTGTCTGACAATGATATCCCGGCTCGATCAAAGCTTCGATTCTGATTGAAATTTTTACTTCGGGCTCAGCTACGTTTTTTTGAACTTTGTGTATCCAGAAACATAGCAATCGATAACGATTTCTTCTATGTGCACCAACAAAGGCGAACCAAGTCACTATAGCCGGATAAGAAAACTGATTCATGAAGCAAAATCGAAATATAATTCTATTGTAGATCGGAGAAACAGAAAAAGAAACCTGAGCAATTCGAAATGGATGTTTTTGAGGATGAGTAAGTGTTTTCTGATTCTGAAGAACATTTATGGAGCCTCCGTGAAGAAGTGAGGCAAAAAAAAGTTGCTGTTTTGTTACCTTTGCTCGTCTCTAACAGTAAATTATAGTTTCAATTGTCCGAATTTGTTCATCCCACATGCATTAAAATTTCTGGAAGATTTATTGTGTCTTTCCTCTAAGGGTAACCCATTAACTAAATCTTACATATCGAAAAATTCTGCTGGGCCATTATCATTTATTTACACTCGTTCTCTTGTCTAATTCGGGAAAAAATCCACTATTTCTCTATCTATATACTGAAAAAACCTCAACTGCAATTACGGGAGATTTCTTTTTGGAAGTTTCTTCCGCAATAACAATAAAATAATATGATACAATTGCTGTAATAGCATTTCTCTATCTTTCTGGCTGTTTTTTCTATTCTATTTGAAATACATGAACCTATGGTTATCTTTCTGTAAACGGCTCCAATATTGATAATGGATTAATGGATCGGGTGACCTACGTAATTCTTTGCGTAGGCCTCACATGCCCCATTCATTAACGATTTTGAATGGAAGCAGAACTCGTTAGGAGCATAGAATCGGATAGACATTTACTGTTTTTCAATTATGAAGAAACGAAAAGTCTCTGAGTAACTAAAACGCTCAAATCACCAATCTGAAGAAAGGAATTTTGTTCCATTTTTCGCGAAAAACATATGACAAAAAAATTATTGAAAAAATTAATTTAAAAAAATTAAAAACTTACATCGAATTAGAACAAACGATAAGGTATAGTGGAGTGTCACGATACAGTGATAGCAATCAAAACGATAGCAAATTTTAATGAAATATTAACAAGAAAGGAAAACTTGTCTAAGTTCGTTATCTAAACAATTTGAAAGCTCGTCTTTCCCGCCAGAACAAACAAAGTAAGAAAAAAGACAACTTTGAGTTTCTTTTTGATACGCACCGAGCAGATGTACGTGAGCAGCCGTTGAATTTCCGGTTACCTAAGATCTTCAGCTTATATAATAATCCGAAAAACAAGTGCAGAGGTTCCCAAAAAGATTTTTAAGTGAAAATAAAAATTTAAAAAACCACAGCAATCTGCCATTACTACAGAAAAAATAACGGATACCTTAAGGAGCGAAAACGAACGCAACGCATCGAAAGATTGTAGGTCATGGTTAAGTCGTACGTGGACAAGGAGGCTAAGATCAGAGCGAGAAGGAAATAGAAGAATCCTGGGTAGTCACTAGAAATCCAAGTATCTGAACAATCGGAACTAGGATTTATCGATTTTCAATGAACTCCAGATTTTTGTATTATTATCCGAAGCCCGGATCGAATGCAACTGCAAATCTGGAAACAGAACAGTGGATTTGGATCTAATTTGCACCCGTTTCATTTCAAAAATTATTCTTAGCGATTCTAGATTAAGAATGGCACGTTGGCCAAAAGAAATAAGTCATTCGGAGGTTCAAATCCCAGATGGGGAAGAAAAAAGAAGAAAAAACCTAGAAACCTTTAAGGCCAAGAGAAAATCTCGAAACAAAAGGGCTGACTGGAGGAAACAAACTTAACAAATTAACTTAAAACCTACTCAATAACCTATAACACATATTATATTAAGATCAAATATAGAATGTTTACGTTTGAGAACAACAGATCTGTGGGTCCCGTTGCATTATGCGCCTCCAAAACGTCTTTATAGAATTACAAAGGAGATTCTGAATTTTTTTTTACTAACAGAATTCTTGTTTCAACTCCTTCCATTGTGCCTGGAATTTTTGGAATCAGCAAATGATGGAAAAATTGATCAAGTCATAAAAGAAAAAATACGAGCAGGAAATAAAAGATTCGATCACGCACTTCGCTTGACAGTCGATAGCAATTCTGTCAATAATCTCGCTCCATCACTTCAGTGATCAAAAATGGTATTGGCGGAACAAGTACGTTCCAAATCATAGCACAATTGTTAGTTATTGACCTTTTAGAGGTTCTATTTTCGTTAGTTTTCCTTAATTTTCTGGAACGCAATACCCTCTGCTCTTGATTTAAATCGATGTTTACCTTATGGTTTTCCCGATGGTGTTACCTTCAAAAGTTGCTTCTATGGAGACGAACGCGAAATTTTCGGATGTGTGAAACTTCGACCACTTTCAAAGGAAATATTTATGGAATTTTTTTTTGCTGGATATACTTTGATCTCGGATTTTTCAGTGATCTACTGCCCCCTAGAATCGAATAGGGACGGGTGTGTGCTGCTGACCTAGTTTCAGCTTATCGATTCACTTTGAATGATACCTGTTCCATGGGTCATTCTGGGATCACAGTTTTCAATTTTCAATTTTCCTTTAATTTTTGATCTCCTAATTCTTCGAGCATTCACCTCTGTTACAAATTCTATGCTTACTTTACATTTTTATTTTGTTTTTCACCTCATTTCTGCTTCGGAGTAAAATCCGATTCTTTCTGGACATTTCGCCCTACTCACTCATCTTTCCATTGCTTCAACTTCTATCGCGCTGATGTTCTGTACCAGATTACATCGCTCATCTGATCGCGGCACCGGGAATACGTCAAAATCCAAACAAATATCTGTTTACATTGCTGTTTCGTTCGGAGTTTTTCGGAGATTCGCTCGGATTGCTTTTATATGATGACATCTGACTTTAGCTTACGCAATTCATCAAGCACTGTAGCACTATAATGTCAAGATTTTACTTTTTTCGTCCTCCTGTGCTTCAATAAAAAATTCTACGCCCACACTTATGCGGAGCTTTTTTTGTATATTTCATAAGGAAGACGTTGTAATAGATATAGTTTATACTTAATTATATATTAGTTATTATTACACTTAATTTATAGTTTATTTTCGTAAGACACTGATCCGAATCGCTTTCGTTTCTTTTTGTTGCTCGTCTCATATCCAAAGCAGATCAATGTGGAAAGGCGTCCTCGTTTTCCAGAAAAAAAAACTAGGAAAATAAAATTTAGTGCTTTTCGTTAGCTTTTTCATAAGTTGAAGTTTTTTTTTCTTAAGTTCTTAAGTTGATCTCGTTGAAAAATGAATGCAGAATTTGAGAATTTAACTTTACGTTAATAATACAACCGTATTCCACCGAATTCCTTAGGTTTCGGGAAAAATTCAACTCTGTCAGCTTCATCCGAAGATATTTCTATGACAATGGACATTTTGTGTCTTATCTTACCTCAGAACTATTGATATTCTGTCGGCGCAAGGAAGTTCGGATGGAATGGGAGAGGGCGTGGGGGGTGGGAAGGACTCTCCAAAAAGTGCTCTTATCGCCATCTAAGCAGTTTCGTTCGGATCTGGGCTACTAAACAATTACTCTAATTGAAATAATTACCTTAATTGACCAATTAACATTTTTTTTCAAAACCGAATTTTGTCGCAAAGGCTTCCTAAGCTTCTGTCTTCAAAGCTTAACACGCAAAAAAAGTCAATGAAAGTTCGTCGTGGTTTCTTATTGGTTGGAAGACGATTGCGAAATATTTTCGGAAATTACTGTATATGAGCCGAAGTCAACGGAAATCCGTCATTCATTTGCGTATCGACGAAAATGGCTGCTGCTAACGTGCTGACTCTTCGTGATTTCATTCTGATCACTATGTGCACGAGGCTTGTGAATCGATTTTCGGGGAAGAATTTGTGCGAACGCTTCCTGATCGTGGACTCTTCTGGAAGGAGGGTAGGTCCCAACATGGAAATCCCCTGCAGAACCACGAAATAGACGGTGAAAAACAGTGAAGACACGCGTTACGAAAGTTCGAATACTGTAAACACCACCACCGTAGGGTAATTATGCTAATTAAATGCTAATTAACGTAACAACTGAATCAATCAATCTTGTTTAATGGCTTAAACCTTAAGAAACGCGTTTAGGTAGCGATTAGAGCGCTTTTTGAGGGCGGCCCTCCACACTCCCTTTTCCCTCGTCCTATCTCTTCGTTTGCATTCATTTTCAAGACTTCAGTTCTGTTTCCACAAATTTACGCCTAAAATCCTTCGTTTACTGGCAAAAAATTTTCTTTAAAGGGATTAATGACATACCTCCGGGAGAGATATTCAACATTTTGGGATAATTTTGAAGAGGAATGTGAAAGGTGGATGAGATTGACACTAAATTGGAAGCGTATTGGTTTTTAGTGGCACTAAAGCGCTAATCAGCGTTCTTTTATGCTTTGAGTAGGATTAGACTCCGGTTCTAATAAGTAGTCTTAGCAGATTGTGTCAAAGAAACTTATTTTCTGGATATTTCCTTAATCGTTTACGATTTCCCAGACGTAAAGTATTATCACACTGAATCTTTACGCATTTTCACAAGAAGTGCTCAGTTGGTTCTGTAAATAAGTAACTAATAGAAGCAACGGACACTTTTTCTTTATTAAGAGATTGCTATTTAGAATATTCCGTTTTAAAAGCAGCGTATCAAAAAACTGACGATCTTGTGGTCTCCATAAACATAAACAAATATACTTTTTTCAAAAAGAAAACAAACAAAACAATAAGAGGACAGATTACAGAGAAAGAGAAAGACGAGATTTGATTTCCGCGTACGATTCCGTCCCGCGTAACTTTTTTGTGTAACATGATTCAGTTAGATTCGTGAAGGAGTGTCAAGGGTTTAGAGACAGCATATCATGGAACTGTCAGGATTTCCGTGGGCAAGTGTCGGGTTCGGGTGTACATTGCGAGTTTACGAATGGTCCAACTCAATTTCCCCTGATCGTCCACAAAACGGAGCGTGGGAACCTCTTTAGGTCCTACGAGGTACGTTAGAACGCGCCAACCTTGTAGAGGTTCCGGTCCCCTCAGCAGCCTATTCACTGGTTTCCTTGAATAGACTGTTGGAGGGACCTCATTGATTTTCGACCACTCGCTCGTTGATGCGGCGCGTTTACATAGATTGCGCGTTCTGACGTACCTCGTAGGAACTAATTCTGTTTCCCACGATATTTTTCAGGATGATTAGAGGGAATTGAGCGAGACCACGATTATACCCATCATTCACACCCCAAACTCCACATTTTCCCTGAATGACCCCAACATCGACGCTGCCTTTACGTCTTTTTATATTACGGCATACGTATTTGCTCGAATTCGGGTATCGCTCGCAAAACTGGTATAAAAATGGGGCAGCCATATCGGGGAAAAACCAATTTATTACGTAGCTGCCGAGCAGCGATGTTTATTTTCGATTTTCTCCTACCTTTCCTCGAACATAAATTCAGTGGAATTCTTTCATTACTCTGTGTACATTTTGAATTTATCCGATAGCATTATTATCTGCTGCACAAATCAGTTGAATTTGAATTCTTATTTGTTTTATTTCTGTTTATTATTTGGAGCATTTTTAATATAAGTTTCTTTTTCGAAAAAAAAAGGTTTTTTTCCGAAGGCAGAGACATTCCTAGCGGCAAGGCATTGTTAATGTTCGAGAAAATTTTTGAATTAAAAAAGAAGAGGATGGGAGGAATTTGTCTCATTAATATTTTATTATTGTTTTATTATTATTGTTTTATTTTATTATTCATATTTTGATATTGTATGTACTCAGACGATCAAACCACTTCAACAATTATGAGGAGCTTATTTTTGTTGAAATGTGGTCCATCATTTAACGGAATTTATGATTTACGATTAAGAAATTAGAAATTCCATGGGATGTATGAGCCGTCGCTTTTATTTTGAGTGATAAGTGTCAAAAACTACACCGTTGACGGTTCTGGAATGTTCTACGTGCGAACTATAGCGACGGTCTCGGGCCCCTGACGGCTGCAAGAACTCGCCGCTTATCATTGCTAGTTAAATACGCCCTTATAGCCTTTAATAAAGCTATTTTGTCATTTTTACAACGCTATGTATGTATGCGTGTCGTTTTGTCACTCACATAGATGAGGCCACACCCAGCCACATTCCCGAGCTGAGCAGCTCGGCTGGAGTTCAGTGGGGTGGGTGGGGGTGCTCATATCGACTGAACACGTCCGCTACCAGTTCAGTCCGGCTCGAAAAATGGGGCCCTACTCTTTTTTCGACGTTGTTTATTTTATTCTGAAGATGTTTCCCAGCGCTCATTTGGCTATTTCCTCATTTAATATAGAATAGAATTTAATATAGAATAATATAGAATTAATATAGAATAGATATATTATATGGATTTATTTATTTATTTATTTATTTATTTATTTACAGATATATTTAAGCGGATGCAGATGTTTTTAACAATCTAAAATATTTATAACATAATTAAAGTCTTTTATTTATTTATTTACAGATATATTTAAGCGGATGTGGATGTTTTTAACAATCTAGAATATTTTTAACATAATTAAAACCCTAATTTATTATAGAATAGAATTTAATATAGAATAATATAGAATTGATATAGAATAGATGTATTATATAGATTTATTTATTTATTTACAGGTACATTTAAGCGGATGTGGATGTTTTTAACAATCTAGAATGTTTATAACATAATTAAACCCGCTATATGTACATATATCTCAGAAATTTCTGGAACAAATTTCTTAGCGCCTCTGGTTTCTCTGCTTTTCTTACCACCATTTTTGCTAAATCTTATGAAATCCAAAATGCATGCAAACGTCGTATTTTTAATAATATTAATAAGAATTAATAATAGTGATAAAAATAATAAAAATTACAATAATAATGTCAACGAGAAACAATTCTTTCCGAACAGCTTTGCAAAAAGGTAGAAAGGAATCGCATGATTTTTCCTCTTCCGAGATAAAGGAATGCTAGTGAATCAAAGCGAGAATCATCATTACTTGCTTGAAAAAAAAATCGAGGAAAACATTTCCGTCACTCAATCACTTGTTATCTCAAAGATACGCCGACAATTTTTTTTTGTTGACAGAGATATTTTACCTCGTAAAATTTCTGGTTCAATTGCAAACTGATCCATTGTCGTTGTTCATGGGAATACGAGAGTTCTCTTCTCGAAAAAAAAAACACCAAAGTGTTCTGACCTTTCTTGTGAGAGGAAATTGCAAGATAATAACATTCTGAATGTGATCTCTTAGCAAATATTACTTAAAGTGTACTTAGGATTACGGACAGTAAAAAAATAACATTGTCCTTTCTCTTCCATCGAAAAAAAAAGTTTATGGTTTCTTGGATAAGCTGAAGATAATCTGACGATGCCAATGAATGTCTGTTAACTCCTCAAATGGGTCCCCATTCGTAGTGATAAAAAACAACCTTCCATGTGGAAAAATTTAATTTTTTCCATATTTTTTTTCATTTCCATAACCTTAGCTTGTTGGATAATGCACAAAAAACTGAACCGTTTGGCACCGATATTTTGTATGTGAAAATTTTTTCTTAAGAGTTCTCATGTTCTAGTTCTTAAGTTCTGGAAGATCATTTCGCCTAAAATTTTCTGGATTTCTTCTGTCTACTCTCTTTGAAGATGAGTTTCATCGCTGAAATCGAAGCTGTTCTCGGTATTATTTTTGCCCTAAATGGTCCTAAAGGTCCATTATTTGAAGGAAATTTTCTGGATAGATTTATCTTGCCTACTCACCTCCAACATCACTTTCGTAGCTGAAATCGAAGCCGTTCTTAAAGGTTGTTGAGGTCAATTATCTGAAGGGAATTTTCCGGATTTCTCCTGCCTACTCACCTCCAACATCAGTTTCATCGCCGAACTCAAAGCTGTTCTCGCTAATATTTTTGTCCTAAATGGCCCTAAAGGTCCATTATCTGAAGGGAATTTCCTGGATTTTTCCTCCCTACTCACCTCCAACATCATCATCATCTCCGGGATCAAAGCTGTTCCTGAAAGGTGTTAGAGGTCCATTATTTGAAGGGAATTTTTTAATGAATTTTTCTTCTCTGCTCACCTTCAACATTAGTTTCATCGTTGAATTCGAGGCTATATTCGTTAATATTTTTCCTTCCATCCTAATCCAAGGGAGATTTTCCATATTTGTGCCAAGTCGATCACTTGTTTTCTATGTCTAACTCGATTCTGTCTTGCAGTGTATGTTGTTTTGCGATTTGTCCAAATTAGTCACCATTCGTTCGGGGGGAGACGTTTTCGAACCATCATCACAAAACGAAATAACCACTGACAAGAAACGTGATCTAGTGCATGGAGAGTGGGAAAAAATAGTGCAAATTTTAGTTCGTATGAACCAATGAGGGATCCAGTAAATATGGCGTTTTTCAAGTGAGATAACATGTAAAAGGAGATTTACCGTATTTATTGGGCTGAGAAACAAAAATTAACCGTGTAGTGGTTCCCTCGAGCATACATAGTTCTCAGCTCTTCCACAGCAAACATCTCCAGTCTGTTGATCTCTGCCGCCCACTCGTCTAATAATTCGTGTATTGGTTCTTTCTTCTTCTTCTGAAACTTCTGGAGCTGCTCAAGTACTAGAAGATATAATAATAATGATAAATAAAAATAAAGCTATATATATACATATATATATATATATATATATATATATAACTGCACTAACTATACACTTTTATTCATACTAAATACTATAGAGAATACTTGAAAATTCTCCTCTCATTCGGTTTTTTGTACCTTACTAATCGAACTTTTTGTATTTTTATTTTTTGTATTTTTACTAATGCTTTTTGCATTTTTACTAATTGAAAAAGCCAATTGGAAACAAAAAATGTTCCTCCTATCTCACAGATAGTTATTGAAAATTTAAATTATTTTATCCTGAAAATATTTTTATTTTTTGTCTTATTTAAAATTGTTAGAATTAAGTGTATTTGGCCGTGGAAAGCAGCGTTTATTCAGCTTTTTTTTCTAGTTTATTGAAAAGGAAAAGAATTGTCCACTATTTCATCCAAGTAGCTCATATTCATCAAAAAATTTTTTTTCTAAAAATTAATTTAACGCAAACATAGGCTGTCGGCGTTGGATATATTTTCAGTGCTGTATAAGCATTCGTTTCTGTCAGTGATTTTAGTTAGTTTTGAAGAGTATTTTGTATACTTTTCCCCGAAATCCTTCTAATACCAAATTAGTTGCGTTTCTCTTCTGAAAAATCTCAGAAATCCGTATATCACTTCGGCCGCCGCGCTACCAATATCCTTTTCTCTTTATGTAAAAAGATGCAGCATTTATCGTGAAGCAATTTTTCCGCCATTTCCAGACAAGAACAACGGCAAAGTGCAGCCGTTTATTATGTTTCTTAGCCCACCGTGCAAATCGCATGCGAGCGGCCTTTATTTTATTAAAAGAATGAAGGAAGAAAAATGCGAGAATTTGCAGATCGACAAAGCGAGCGGCGATGCGGTTCCCCGAAATTTCTCCTAGGCAGCGGGATTATGCTCTTGGAAGCTTTCAAGGGACCTGGGACAATTCTCCTCACATAAGATCATATCTTTAGAGACAGCATACAAAGGGAAATGAGGATTTTAGGATTCATCCCACTGTGCTGTTTTGAGATTGCTCAAAAATCGATTTTGAATTTTGACGATTGAAGTTATTAGTGAAAGTTCTGTGACAATTCCGCCTACCGGTTAGTAACTTCGAATTTTTGGCTCACATATTTCAGAAAATCCTTGCATAATGGTTCTTCGAAGGCAGTAGCACACGAAATATTAGTTATTAGTTCGCGATCCGTGCATTCATTTTAATTTGGCCGGTTTTTTTTTGTAGAACTACTGCAGATATAATTGATTAAAAGCGACTTTAATCGGTAATTTGTTCTAAATATTGAGGAAAAAAAATTAAATAATTTGATTTATAATACATTTTTCACGTTAGCCATATCCTATAAGGCTCGAGTGACTCATTTCGCACAATTACATATTTGTTTGTTCACTTAAAGGATAAAGTAAAGTGCAGCAGGTCGATCATTCCCGACGAGGATCCACCTAATGTCGGGATCCATTGTTCAAGTTTAGTTATAAGAATCTTTCGAGGTTTAGGGACTGCGTTTAAAAGGTTTCAGACTCCCAAACAACTCTGGTACCGATTTATGAACCCACGGATTGATGAAAGGCTTGATTGGCATCAGAGCGATTTCGAACCCTAGAGAGATCGGCCAAGCACTGCGAAACCTCTTAGCGCCTACGCTACACCGTCCCCTGATCACTTGTTTCGTTCGATGACGTGCTAAAAAGAGTAGCGGTAACCTAATAAGAAGGCGGAAATATATTGAGAACGGGAATAAACAAATGTACTTAGTTTAAAACAAACAAACAATAAACAACAAAGAAGGCAGAAGGCAGATGAAGAGGAGGACCAGGGATCGTTCAGTGTACAATTCCGCTTTGTGTAACTTGTCATTCTCGGTTCAGTTAGATCCGTGAAGGAGCGTCAGGTGCTTGAGAGCGGTGCAAATTCTCAAAACAAAATCAAGCTGTAGATGCTCATATTTCCCAGCCACACCCGCTCCCTCATTGGGATCCTAAGTCTCGATTATACCAATTTTCTCTATTTCTTAGTATAGTCTCCCAGAAGGAATCAAGTGAGTCAGTGAATCAGTTTTCTGTATCGTTGTAGCCCTGAAAACAGCCAAATCTCATCAATTTTTCATTTCACATTTTCTGTAAAGGCTGCGTTCTACAAATTCCACATAGTGAGGGAGTCCGCCGCGGAAAAAGCTAGAGATGAGATTGTAGATTGTGGGATCCTAGGTGGATCCGTTCAGCTCTCCCTAATCGTAGTACAAAACGGCGTGGGAACTCTTTTTAGTTCCTACGAGATACATTCGAACGCTCCTCTATGTACACGTTCTGGTACCCTCAGCAGTCTATCTTTTGGTTTTAATTGAATAGGCTGGTGTCAAGAATTCTTCATTCTTCGACCGCTGGCTCGTGGACGCTGCACGTGCACGAGGGTGCCGCGTTGAAATGGATTTCGTAGGAAAGAACGCTCTCTTTCACGCTCTTCTTAACGACGATTAGGGAAATATGAGCGGAACCACCCCGGATCAATTTAGAACCCCATCTCTAACTTTTCGCGCGGGTTCCCTAACCACGTAAGATTCATGTCTTATGCTGCCTTTAATGGCTGAACAGACTTCATTGGTTCAGGACCGCTCGCACGTGGATGCGGCGCGTGCACAAAGGTGGCGCGTTCTAACGTATCTCGTTCGGCGAAACGAGCACCGTTTCTCACGCCGTTTTTTTGAGGACTATTAGGGGGCACTGAGCCGCTCCCACATTTGTAATGTGCATCTCGGATTCTGCTTCTCGGATCTCGTTTGGTTTCCACACTACGTCAATTTCATAATACACTGCACGTAACTATGCGGTGAATGATATGTGTTCTACACGACTCTGATTTCGTCCTTCTAGGAAAAACATTTAAAAAATCGTAGGAAAAGTCACAAATATATACATATTTATCGTTTCCCAGTTAGCATTATTCATGAGATTATCATTTTGGTGAGCTCTGGATGACTCAACTCTAAGATCTTCTCACGATCGTGCAATCGTTCGTGACTATAACTCAAGCACTTTGTCATAGCGTCAGGACTTTGCAGCTCATCCGAGCGGCACGAGACCCTTTCGTAATTCATGGATTCAAAGCAGTAAACATTATATTTATGTATAGCATGTTTTCTGTTCGGTTCTGCCCTCTCGTTCTCGGTTTATGAGCTCTGGATATCTGTGTGTTGAAAACGTCGTTGTGAGAGCAAATTATGCGTGTGTTGCTTCGCCTTCATGACATATGGTGTGATATTTTCGAGAAAAGTGAGAAACAACTTTTTTCAATGTGGTCAAATTTTGTTCAGTTCACTCTTGGCTGGAAATGGTGAACATTTACGTTCTAAAAATTATTTTATTTTGATTTAATTTATTATTTTAAAAATTAACAATTAATAATAATAATAATATTTAATAATTAATTTATTATTTTTTTAAATTGAATTTCACTTTATTATTCTAATTAATTTATTTTTATTTGCTATTATTTTATCATTTTATTTTCTTATTTTTTTCTATTAAAATTAAAATCATTGATATAATCCTCTATTTGAAAAATTAGAACGGTAATTCAAAGAAAAATTCAGTTTTTTTTTCCTTCAATCTTACCTAGAATCTCTTCTTCTGGATCCTAAGAAACATTAGATACGATCATTATTTTTACCTTATTTCTAGAAACTAGTTTTTTTTTAGTATTATTCGGGATTTTCTTCCAAATATTAATGACGATTAATTAATGATATTAATGATTAATGATTCTATTAATTTAGCGAAAATTATTATATATTATTATTATTAAATTGATTATTTATCCCATTAATGATCCTATTAATTTAGCGAGAAAAAAAATGCATTTCTCCAGTCAATCCTGGTTAATTGTTCCCTGAGACACTAATTTCGAGAAAAAAAGAAGTAATTTGATCCGTGTAATACGACACCACAGTTGACGCCTATTACCTCACTCAGTGGGGAAACAGTGAGTGCGAAAACAAAATCCGTACTCATGGGAATTTCAGTCAGCATCGGCTGACCAACGTCATTTCTCACTAAACCACCAAACACCTTTTCTTCCAACGAATCTCTTCCAAACACACTCGCTTTCGCCGCCCATTTGGGAGTCATTCCAGACACTCTTCGGAGCTGAGCGTCGGATGAAAACAGCTGCCTTTCCAGCTTTTCTTTAATTAGCTTTGTCTATTCTAGGCCGTAGGTAAATTGTTTGTTTGGTGAGAAATTAGGATGTTTATATTCAGGTACAAAAAGAAAAAAAATAAGCATCGTCGAAATCCAAAAAAAATCCAAAAACTGAATCCAAAAAATCCAGTTTTTTTTTCTAGAAAATTTACTATTGGTTTGGATTTGGTTTTGTTTTTGTTTGTTTTGCTCTACAACCTCTTTGTCTTTTCCTTTTCTCTTCGAGAATTTTTTCCGTGTTTTTCGAAATGTTTTGAAAAAAAAGAAAAGAATTCTGAAAGAAATTTCTTCAATCTGAACGAGCGTCTAATTAGTTAAATTTAAAGTCCAACTGTTTATTGGGTGCAAATTCAGAGAAATGATTCTAAGGGGTATTTTAACTTTTCACACTTTTCGTACAACTTTCCTGAAATTATAACAGTTTTAATCATCCCCTCTCCATAACGGGTTTCTCAGGATTCTTTTTATTTTCTTCGAAACAGTATAATTTTCAGAGCTGTGTTCACAACATAACGTTATGGCTCGCGCCAGCAGCCCCTATACCTCCTAACATGAATATTCTTTCAAAAGTAGTAATGGAAAATTTGCAAAAAAACTGAAATGAGGCATAATTTCCATGACAATGCACTTTTGCATGTGTTTTCAGGCGCTCAGCAAAACTTGCTAGAAGACTTTACTAGGATATTTTACTGGATTCAACCTATGTCTAAGCCTGACATTTTTCCTTTCCGACTATCAGAATGTTCTGTGATTCAAGGCTCTAGAACATTTTTTGAATTTTTTTTCAAAGGAGAATTCTGATGATATGAGAAACCATCCCTTTAGGATCTTCAGCTTTTTAAAACTAAAAAAAACTGTTTAAATTTACAGCCGCTTGAGGAGTTATAGACTAACGGAATCATCTGTCCACTTGGTCGATGCGTGGAGCATTGAATATTTAGCTGTTTATTGATTTATGTTCTCGTTGAATTCTTCGAAAAAATTGATTTTTAAAATGCTGAAAGAGTGGAGAGAAACTTAGAGGAAAAATTAATATTATCTGCACTGTTGCGGAAATTCCTCGTGTTTCTTTTTCTTTTCGAGAGCCCTTCCTCCCTGCTGAGCTTCGCCCTGCAAGTTTCATTGAGGCATAGAAGCCTTAAACCTCAGTTCCCTCATTAACTTCGCATAACTTATGGGACTTCTCTGGTTTCTGAAATAGCAAAACTGTTTCTGATTCTCACAGTCGTGAAAGCCGAGCCATTTCAACGTAATGACCTGATCCAAGCATTCAGATTACTTATCCTCTCCTTCCGGAATGATTATAATAACTTGAGAACGATCGCAATTCTTCCTTTGCAGGAATATTTCAATTCCAAAAAATGAAAAATGTGTTTTTATTGTTTAAGATGACCTAATGAATAATAATTAAATATTGATTAATATAAATAAAATAAAATAATTGATAGTAGTAAATAGTAACAAAATACTAAAATAGGAAATAATAATATAATAATGAATAAAATAATAATAATAAAGGAATGAATAATATAGTAATATAAAATAATAAAAATAATATAATAATGAGTAATAATAAAACGTTGAATAATATAAATAAAATAAAGACAAATAATAATAACAATAAAATAATGAATAATATAATAATAAAGCAGTGAATAATACTATAATATAAAATAATAAAAATCATACAATAATAAATAATAATAAAATATTGAGTAATATAAATAAAGTAAAATAATTGATAGTAATAATAAAATAATAATAATAATAAATGATAATAATAAAATAACGAATAATATAACAATAAAAAGGTGCAATTAAAGGAAAATTTTGTTTGGATTTTCCTGTCTTTCGAGCTGAAGCGCTCTTTTGTCGCACTCTTCAAAGCACTCTCTCCTATCTTTCAATTTCGCCCGTCTAACATTTACTTTTTTCCGTTCTTTGAAACGTTGTATTGAAAAATGCGATGATTACGTCAAACAATGCACTCTTTTCACGAATTTCTGCTCATTTAAAATACATGTAAACATTTTTCAGATTGAAATTACAGGCGCTATTTAAATTCACATTCCCGTCATTTACGTCATTCAGGAGTGCTGTCACGCTCTCTTTGTAACCTATATTTAAATTAAAATCGAAAAAAGTTTCCCACATTTTAATTAGTTAAAATTTTAGACGTTTTTATTAGTTGAATTTTTATTTCCCTTGCTTAGAATCTTACACATATGTATGAGTGCTGTTTTTTATTTCTCATTTTAGCAATTTTTTCCGTCACTAGAGAATTTCTTTGACTTTTGTGAGGCATTGTACACCTCTTTCTTTATTTTTTAGTGAAATATTTTGATTCAAAAATAGGATTATTTATTACATTATTAGCAACAATAAAAGGAAATCCACTTTGTGGAATTGAAATGTTCATGATTTTGGAAAGCGGGTTTCTCTTCTGACTTTTCTTTCTTGAATTTTTCTAGATGCAGTTTTTTGAATTAAGCGATTTTCCGTTTTTTTTAATGGGAAGAGAAAAGTTGATATGCGGTCAGCTCCGAATATATTCACCTTTGTGGACGTGACGCATCTACCTCAACTTTGCTTCACATTCTCTCTCTGCCCTCAATCAATTAGCACCTCTCTTCTTTGGCCGGAGACGTTTGATGGGGCCAGTATAGGTCTTGGTATTTTATCTAAGAGTTTAGGGTTGTTTACGTTCTTCTAATCTTCTCATAGCTGATCGATATTGGATCGATCAGTTCAGCTCACTTTTATGCGTTCCTGAGACTCAGGGAAGGCCCTACATATTCCTTCCTGGTCAACTGTAACATTTATCCAGACTTTTGTGTTCATGCACTAATTTTGACCCTTTCATCTAAGCGCTCAGTAATCAGCCGGAACTAACTGAGGAAAAAGGCAAACTTCTGGACCTTATTCCCATTATATAATGCTAAAGTAGAGCAAGGACAAAAGACTTTGAAGAAAGTAAAAAGCAGATTTCTCTATTTTTTTTAAATTTTAATCATTTAATTTTAGAAGGAGATTCTTGCACAAAAAAAGATGTCATAAAGAAACTTTTCGAGCAAGCTGGCATCCACTGTTGTGTGTATGTGCATCCGCAGAGTGCAATAGAATCCTTGCAAATGATATATTGCTGCAATTATCCCATTTAAAAATATCGTTTTCGCTGCAGCGGATACCTCCGTTATTTCGAAAATCGTAGAACTCCACCTCCCAGCCACCACAACTCGAAGGACAGGAAGTTTTCTTGATTTCATGAGCTATTAGGTATGGTAGGAACGTTTCACTACCACGAAATGAAAGATGTGCCTTTATTTTTTCCGTAATTACCGTAATTAATCTAATAAACAATAGCAAGGCGATTCCAACGTGCGAGAAAAGTTCAGAGAAAAAACATTGTAGATCGAGGGAGGGGGTCGAGGAGGAGGGCACCGGCTTTGATGACGGTTCAATTCCTCATATAAATAGTGTATTTGCATTAAGAAACAATGAAATGTGTATAAATGGGCACAGCTAAGATAATTGAATTTCCATGAAGGCGTGAGGAAAAATTGATTACATGGTCCTGAAGGAGAATGGCTCGCCAACATTACATAGAAGTCTTAAAATTTTATAAATATCCTTTCAATCTTTGGATTCTTTTTTTTAGAATTACAATTTTAATATTGGAATTGAGTTCTGTTTTTCTCATAAATTTCGTAAATATCCTTTCAATCTTCAACAATTTCTTAGTTTATGGATGGAAATTTCTTGATTTTCTTAGAATTACAATTTCAAGATTCCGGATTGATTTCCGTTTTTTCTCATAATTATAACCTTAACATTAGTTCGAAAGCCAATTTCCTATTCCCTTTATATTTCGTTATTTCCTTGATTATAGACAATTTTTTAGTTTAGATGGATGGAAATTTCATGATTGTTTATTTCCTCGAATAGCAGTAAGAGCTCGAAAACGGTTTTTTGTGTTTTTTCTCTTGTTTTTTTTTTCCACCAAATGATGATAAACTTCTTTAGAATTTCCAAGTTGCATCAATTCGCCTCCCATTTAGATTGAATTTGTGAATATTTTCAATTTTTCCTCCATTTCGTCCTAGATGAGCTTGCTTCAACACTTCTTGGATGTCTATTTTGTATTTATAATATTTTTATTATCTATTTATATTTTTTTTGCTCGCACTCTGATATGAACGATTTAACCACTCCTTTTTCTCGTCAAAAGCGTTGTTAAATCGTTTATACCAGACTGCGAGAAAATATGAAACTTGCTTATGAAAATATGAATGAAAAAATAAAAAAATAGAAAAAAAAAATAAATAAAATAAAATGAATAAATGAATAAATAAACAAATAATGATAAAAAAAAATGTGAATTGTCGTGAAATCAGTGTTTCCCGGGCCTCGGTGGGTATTGAAGAGGTTTCTGGAAACTCGGATACATTGGAAACTAGCGCATTTTAACAAGAAAAGCTTTAAGAAAGACAATTTCTTCAATGACTACAATTCATTTCACCATTATAACGGGAGTGGAAATTTCTCCGAACCAAATAACTAACTATTTTTAACGATGTTAATGCGAAGTAATTAGTCATGTGTTTTTATTCGACGATTTATTGTTAACCGAGGCGTCGGCGCTGCGTTTGAGTCTGAGGTGGCAATCATTCGACGACCTCATTTCTTCCGTTTTTCCCCTCCTTCGTACACGGATTCATTGACGTTTTCTATCGTTATTAGTTCAACAATTTTCTAGCGTTTTCCAAGGTTGTAACGGAACGACGGAGGTCTCTTGGAAAACGGTGACGGAGTCCCTGATCATGTGACCTAACGTCCATTTCATTCTTGTCCGGGGTTCACATATCAATCATTCCTACATATCTATGAATTTCAAAAGAGAATCAAGTACCTTTTCACTCTCCTCACTCTCCCTCCTCACTTCGTTCTCGTTCAGCTCCTTGCTTTACGTGCCTTTGTTTAGAAAATTTGGTTTTTTTTTTCAAAACTATTCATTTTCGATGTGAAATCTGTTCTTAACGAGCGCCCTTATTCAAATTAACTAACAATTATGCGTGTAGGATGTTCTCCTGCACGTATTTATTTGATATCTTCCAGAGTTTTTCCAATTTTTTTCTGCAAGACTGACTGACTGAAAGTGTTGATAGTCGTAATGGAACAAATAAGATTTTTCCCGAGTCACTTTTTTTTCCAAAGACAGGTGCTAATGTTTCATTTCGCTTGAAAATAATATTATATGTGAATGAGATTTTTGATACATGTGAACAGTATCCGCAAAATACAGAAATATGTTTCTATGAAAATAGAAAAAAATTCCGGAATGCTCTATTAGGTATTAGTATTGACTAGAAACGTTTGCTCAGTTGAGAAATTCTTCAGCAAAAAAAAAAATTAGTTTGATTCTATTGCACGTTTCCACTTTGACTCTTCGAGAATAGTTCCTTATTGGTTTTTTTCTGGGACTGAAAAAAAAGCGGAAAAAACGGAGAAAGAACAGAGAAAAATCGTGTGGATTATTATTTTCCAAGTCTTCTCTTCTCTTCTTTTCGAAGATGATCTGGAATCACCAATGAGCAGATTTCAGTCAGTTTATATTTAGTTTTGAAATAATTAATAATATTTTCTGGTAAAGTTGAAATTGACGTCTGAGGAAATTCTCTGTTTTGAGGTTTTTTCAATTCGGAAAAGGGTGTGGCTTGCAAATATTGTTGCAAAAGCACGAAACATCGTCATCAAGGCAAAAAAAAAAACAGACGGATCAACAAATCGGATGAATGATGCAAGAGTGACCAATATTCCCAACGTGGTAACTCTTAACACCCATAGAATTGACGAAATGATACCGGTTAAAATGTTTGAGTGATAAAATTGAGCAACGTTATGAATCGGATCAAAATCCGCTTTACAGGACTTCATTTCTTCAACCTCACAGATGCAAACACTTGTTTCATTGGGGAATTTTGATCAGTTTGATGTTCCCGAAGCCTTTCTACTTGGATTTGTGCCTAACATTCCACATTTTGGTTTACCTAAAAAGTTTGTTTGCATTGAAAAACAATAAAAACAGATTAAATGGATAATACTAATCGAATTTTCATGAAACGGTGTGGAAAAAGTGGTTGCATGACCATGAAAAGGAGTGGCTCGCAAAGAGCAGAAGTCTTATAGATTCCTAAATTATATTACAATAATTAATTATAATTCGTTTTATATATTGTTTCAATCACTGAGTTGTTTTTCTCAAAATTATAACTTTAATGTTTTTTCAAATCCCTATTTTCTACTTCCTCATACTTTGTTATTTCTTCAGTTAAAAACCACTCCTTTAAATCATTCGATACGGCACACATAATGTTTGAACAGCTAATTCCTTGTTTTTTTAGTCTTAACACATTTTATTTCTGTTATTTATGTAGCCCTGCTTACAGAGTAAAAAATAGTATTTTTTAAATCTCTAGTTGATAGGTTGGAACAAGGTAGTTTTCTTCTTTTATAAAGCTATTGTCTGTAAATTTGTGCAACCAGCTCTATTTATTATTATATTATTATATTATTTAACCAGATCTAGCTCAGAAATGTGAAATTTTTCTTCTGCAAGGGATCTTTTCTATCTCTAATAACTTCCTTCTATTCTAGTATGTACTTCGAATGTACTCATAATCTGTTCAATCTTTTATTATCCTCTTCCTTACACAATTGGTGTGTTGTTTTCGAAAAGATCGATTTTTTTTTTCTTTTCTTTATTCTCTTCTATCCATATTGTTAGCATAAAATGCCATAAAACTTCTCTGGCTATCTATTCTTAGCGGCGAATTCGAGCCCTGTTCCCGGCCAGAAACGCTACCATAATAATTTCTTGAGTTCAATGAGACTCAATTTTACGAGTTTTGGTTTTTCTGGGCAAGACAATTACGGGTAGTCGCGGAGTATTTTGGATGTAGGCGCTCTTGCAATGTAAATCAAAATTTTCTGCGGGAAAATAGCTCTAAAAACCTCAGTATTCTTAGATGTACGTCCAACTTATTATATGCATTCTTGTGTGCGAAATATATGACTCTTTCAAAATAAAAAAGGCGGTGCGATTGAGAGTAGAGAGCAAAGTATGGATTGATTTGTAAACCTAAATCTAGAATTCTATAAGGGAATAATTATTCGTCGCAGGCTACATCCCTTACCGCCTTCCTCTACTGGCAGGAATTGGACGTCGTTTTAACAGGAACTCTTTTTTTTTTTGAGGCAAATGCAATAACGACACTCTTTCGCACAGGAAAGCAATAATGGATTTGGTGAATAAACCAGGGGAGCCCCATGAGAAAATGAAAAGTAAACATATTTCTTTTGAAAATTGTGTTATGCAGATTTCTAGGAAAAAAAATGCTAGAAAAATCTAGAAGTGTATATTGATGTAAGGTTCAACAGTGACACTGGAACAGCGCTAGGAAGTGACAGTGAAAGTTAAAAGGATTTGATAGAGATATCCTTGTATTGTTTGGAAAGGCCGAAAATCAGAAATGTGTGGAAAAAATATTTAGTGAATATAAACCTTAATTTCCCCTTTTTTCTTCTTATTAGGGATCTCATTATATTGAAATTTGTCAAATTTTGCCATTGCATTCATCTAATGAATAAAATTCATAAAATAAAATAATAAAATGACAAAAATAATAAAATGTAATACTTTAGTAACAAAAAATAAAATGTAATACTGTAGTTGCACCTTATACTGAATTTGTCAGATGTCTAGTATCTGTACAGCTAAAATAAAAGGAAATGAATTGAGCCAAAATAAAATTAAAGCTAAAAAAACTTGAAAATTAATGGGAAATTGTTTTCATTTTCTTCACTTTTTATTCAATAAACTTCATTCTATTTTTGCTTTTTGCCATAATGCTGCCGAAATTTTTTGTATTTTTAAGAGAAGTTTTGTTGTAACATCGCTATCGAAAATGTTCAAAACTTTAGTTGGTGTTTACACAAAGTTGTTTATGGATTTCATTGACAAACGTTTCCGGAAATCGCTTCCAACTGCGATTTTGGACGAATAGTCCAATACTTGTCAGCCCAAATCTTTTCACATAAAAGAAATTAACGTCAACAGACAGACGTATTCATCGTAACTCATATTGCTTTTTCTTCTTCTTATTTCTTTCTTCTTTTTTTTCTTGTTTCTTCCTTTCATATTGCTTATTTCTCCATGATCCCAAGGAAGTAGAAGAGTTTTCCCTACGTAAACGTATAAAAAAACTGGTAGCGTTAATAGAAGTCAAAAATAATGCTAAATGTATTTATTTTCTTCTCTATCCAATTGAATTATATTCTAACGCTTGTAGATAAACAATTTAATTGTAGCCGTATTCCTCTCTGAAACTCCTGGTAGGAGAAGATTTGTTATGTAGTGATAAAATCCCTTTGGAAGATGTTCAAACATTTTGTGATGATTTTTATACGAAAAAAATAAAATAAATAAAATAAAATAAAATAAATAGAAGAAAATAAGGATTTAAATTTTTCTATTATTCTCATACGAACGAAAATTAGTGAAAAATACGTTGAAAGAGTAAGAGGACAAGAATTTCAGCTCTTTTATCGAACGAGATCAGTAATTTTTCATCGTCAAAACTTTGCTTCTATCTAATCTACTACACGCACCAGTTTGGATTTTTTTTATGTTAGATGAATTACACGTGAAGGTGATCTGCAGATGAACCGATAGAACGCAAACTTACGATTTTTTTAAATAAAAAAAGTGACTCTACATCTAATTTAATTCAGAAAAAATTCGGGTCAAACATGGTCATTACGAGTTCGTAAAGTAGTCGAACTTTTAAAACAAGGAGTTTCCACTAGAAAATAAATCTTAGAATTTATTAATATGATATGATTAATATGGGGTGGTTTCCTTTAGAAATAAATAAATAAATAAGAAAATAAAAGGCGATATCCTGCTGCGGAAGAAACGCGATTTCAAATCTTATAGGTCCGATATATTTCTAAGTTTTAAGTAAGTTAATTTTGCTTTTTTTTAAACTAAAGTCAGTTTATCAGCTTAAGTTACTACTATTAAGTTAAATATGTTCGCCTTGGTGACAATCCATAATAAAGTGGTGGTTCACCGGCTCCGCTAATCGGTGAGACTGGCCTTCGATAAAGACGACTTTGTCGAAACGTCAGGCCAAAATAACGTTTCTATAAACAATAAATATAAACAATACAATGAGTACATATAATTTATTAAATATAAAATTTAATAAAATAATAAAAAAATTAAACGAAAACCTCGTTGGCATAACAAGAAAACTTGAATAAATTAGTTTTCTCTAATATGTACAAAGGGTAATTACCGTTAATTAATTTTTTTCCACCAATTCTTTGTCCATATCGTCGCTTTGATTCTCACTAGCACTTGCTGCGACAATGCTTTCTATGATTGTTGCGATATGCAAAGGTTTAGGGTGATGTTACACCCTGCGGGTACAATGTCGCGTCTATGCACCACCAGCACTCAAAAGTGTAAGCATCATCTACTCACTCATCTCTCTCTCGGCAAATACCCACTGATTCTGCTTATCTGCTGCACCTGGGTCAGTTGGCGATCACTTATCGCCTGAGCACAACTTCTTGTCCACCGTGCTGTCACGAACTCTAATCACCGTACATCGATGAGAACCGCTTACGATCGTCATGCGGTGTTTCGTAGCCGGCATAATTTTTCGCACCTCCCATCGCATCCGCATCCACTATCGTCGTCGTCGTCGTCTGGAAAACGTAAGTGATTTTGATGTCTGATTCCTACGGAATCCATTTAGCCGGTGGTGAAACTCATTGATATTTGATATCTTCGTGATCAGCTTCATTTTCATCCCCACCAAGTTTTATTTAAAGCACGTGGACCAACAATCTAAGTGCTCTAAGTGATCGCATTTCCGGTCGGCTAATTGAGGATCCGGGCAGGGCTAAAAGCAGTTCAAGCGGTTTTCGTAACCGCCCTTGGAAGTTCTCTACGGCAAAATGACATTAGTTTTAGGAAAAATGCTGATTTTCTTTGGATTTCTAATTTGTAGATGCTCATAGCGTTCCAAAACCCCAACGATTTCGAATTACAGTAACAACGCTTTCGCACATTCCCAGCTGGATTGATAGGCCAGTGACTTTATCCTTTTATCCTTTTGGATGTTCATCCCCACGTATAATTTAGTATAATTTCATCCTCTTTCCTTCCGTGGAAGGTACTGAACTATGTTGAACTGGAATCTTTTTTTTCCGGAATTGTTTTGGAACTGTACAAAATTAAACTAATGATATTGGAATACTATTACATCGTTACATGTCTCACTGCACACTCTTTGTCTCGAACAAATTCTAACTTTGAAAAAAAAAAGTTCTAATCAGCTTTTTTTTAGAGTTTTTCAGTGGAATTTCAAAAAAAAAGGGAGTACACGTACCAGTTTTTCCGAAGCGTGTGCGCATCTATCTTGAAAAACATTCGTTAGTACGACATATTATAGTAGTTTTTAGTGATTAATTAAAGTAAAATTAAATTAAATGAATGAATAATGAATAAATAATACAATAACAATAAATATAATTAATTAATTAATTGATTAATTAATTAACCGTGTTTAAAGCAGACATTTCTGGTTGAGTAGCGCTTGTGGTTAGATCATTTTCATTGCATAAAAAAGACATTCCAACATTGGCTACCGTATACGTATGCACTTTTGTGCAAATACACCGTATGTCTTAAATTTTCGACACGACCGCTGGTGAAAGATGTGTTAATGATACTTTAATAAGAACGATCATAAGCGCTTCATTCATTTTCTTTTTCTTTCTCTTTTTTCATTTATTCCGCATCTCATGATTCTACGAGCATGAACGTTTGTTCACGGGAAATATGTTCTCGAAACTTGTCTGGAGTTTGAGGAAAAAAAACGATGAGAAGTTAGAAATTTTCCCCGATAATACAACGAAAACATGATTCTTCAAGGAGCGAAAAACTTTGGTAATTTTCAGAAGAGAAAAAAATATCAACAAATCATTCTTCATCATGACAGATTCTTTTTTTTAACGTACATACATAGAAACCAGTTTTGCCGTTTCGTCACCTCTTTCTTCTGTAGTTTTCGAACTATCGAGAACTTTGTGAGTGCGATTCTTTCTAGAAATTTCTATTGTTTCTACTACTTTTCAAAGTTGTATAGTAGAAATTCTTCAGTTCTTTCTCAAAGAATGTCTTTATGCATGAATTTCGACACTTGAAATTCTTTATTGGGACTTTTCCTAACCTTTTTTTTCTTTTTCCTTCTTCTTTTTCTTTTCGGAGATCGACACGAGTGCTAAATGGTTGACACGTCACCGTCGTCGTCCGTAGCCTCTGTCCGTCCGTCCGTTTTTTTCGCCTCCTTTGCTTCGCCAGCAACGATGTGTGTCCTTCGGGGGGTTTTTCCACTAATTGACAGTTGCCTGCTGTTCGCCATTCAGTGCGTGATCACAGCGAGCGTGTCGTCCCGTCGTCCCGTCGTCGTCGTCGTTCGTTCGTGCCGAAGTTTCCCTCGCCTTGACATTCGGAAAAATTCTTTTAACCTAGTGACTTGAGTGCGATTTGAGAGATTGACGATTGGTTATGCTTACTATGGGACCCTCATTCTCATCATCTTCCTCATCCTCATTCTCACATATAAGTAGGAGTAAGTAGGAGGATCTGTCTGCTATAATCCTATCGATATAGTCAGCTCCGAATCAATTATCAAAACTCTGGAACAGTTCTTTCATCTTATTTTATTTCAAAGTATTATTTTATTTGTTTTTTTTGCGTTTTAAATTGTTATTGAATTGTTAACAATTGTTTTCTTTAGTAGAGCCGTACACGAGGTTGTTATAGTCCTTTATTCGTGGTTAACGTTTCGGCAATATCGCCTTCTTCGGAGCCTGAAAGGGGTGAAATCGAACGTGACTAATCCGATCAAACGCCTTATCCGCCCAACAAAGAAAGTCCTACGTTAACCGTTGGGCCTCATAGCTACCAGTGGAAGAAAACATCGTACCTTAGGATCAGCTGACTATCCTGCCACTGCTAGATACCTGATGTGAGGTGACTAGCGCAATCAAATATCAGCCTTAAATAAGGCGCGAGTTCCCACATAATGCAGAGGCACTCCTCCTTGCGATTCATCTTTGGGACCTTGGAGTGGATCCAAAAAGCCTCCAGAGCCTTGCGCGCCGCAATGCTAGGTTCGCGCGCCAAAATCGTGATCTTAACTTCAAAATCTTCTCCGTTATGACGCCGCACCCTGTGACCACCCAATGCAGTGGAGTCACATGATTTCCTTTTGCCGTCCAGGTGTTCTTTGATTCAAATTTAAATAAACAATGTTTTTTACCTAAACAAAAATCCGTTCGTGGGATAGGAAGGATTTTTCCTGAGATCACCTGTTTTCATCCCTGCAAATGGCTTCGTGTCAAATTGCTGCATCCATGCTGACCGGATCGATCAGTCTGGACTGCTGAAGATTCGTGGACATTCTTCAGGAATTTTTCCCCACACTTCCAATTACAAATTCATTTTATTGTTTACATACATGTTTTTTACGAGTTATTATTTATTATTATTATTTAAATTACGATTTTTTTTTCGAAGAAATGCTCTCATAGCCTTTAACTATTAAAAACCCTACCGAAAGGTATTGAATCCTTTACTGATTGTAAAAGATTTAAGGTATTAACGCAACAGCTAATGCAAATTTGCAATAGACTTTTCTGTTTATTTGATTACGGATGCCAGGCAAAACTATTTTTAATCATATTCTGCATCCTTAACTTCGAAACAATCCATTATTAGCAAACGATGTGCGAATGCATAATTTATTAAGCTTCTATATGAATCTATGAATAATTTATAGCAATAACTAGCTTCTTTGGAAGATTTATATTTGATATAAATTAAATAAAAATAAATAAATAAGTAAATTATTTATATTTGTGTTTAATTCGTCTATTCCTAGTTTAATTTTAAATCCACATGACCCCAGTCTATCTATAGACGTAGAGGTGTATGTAGATGACTCTGTCGACTCACGTAAGGTTGTGGATCTGAAATATGTGGCCAGGAACTTGCTCTCCTTTAAAAATACCATATGGTAATCCTTGGACGGGCTTAGTGGGTTTAAACTTCAATATTTATTGCTTCTAATTTTCTTTTACAATTATTTATTATTAATTCATTATTATTCATTATTAATTATTTATTATTCATTTATTTTTAAAAGTAATGTAGACATCTCTTCCTGAGGAGCACTATTGTCTAGTAATTTGAACTTCTAATAACTATTGATCACTGTTTTCCACATTTTCTCGGGATTCACATATTTAATGTTCTATATTAGAGGATTTTTCCGTTCACAAACGTTTCTACCTCTCTAAAATAATACTTTTTTACTACTATTTTTTATTTTTAGTGTTATTTTTTAAATTATTTTTATATGATGAACGGTGATCCGTTGGGACTACTAGACTCACTAGAATTGAGCATCCGCTATCAAAACTCACGAAAATTTCCCTTGCACTAATCTAGCATATGGATTTTTTTTTGTCGAGTTGTTTGAGTCACTTTCACATCTGGTATTCATGCGGAAGAAATATTAATTATTTATTCAATGATCTTATTACAGATTACACTGACTAAACACTCTCCGGGTCCTCCATTAAACTTCGAAGGCATCACGACACGAAATGGACGATGTCGTGGTCCCAGCACAAATTGTAGATAGGGTTAAGCACGTATTTTATGAATATTGGCATGATTATGCCCAGTTTTCCCTGGCAATTCAGGTGGAGACGCTCGAAGCTGAACTAGTTGCATCAGTGCCTCCAACGATGCAACTTATTACGGGCGGTAGAATGACTCCCTTCCGCAACACGTCTGCGATTATTCACACAGGACGTCCTTAGCTGCTTTCTTAGGTTACATTCCCTGAATTACTGAAGTCGGACGTCAACGGAATTAACCACGTTTTGAACCGTAATTAGTTGCATCGTAGGAAAAATGGGTGCTGCCGCCGCGGTTTCTCACGTGTTTCTCTGTATTCCTAGGCAGAATTGAGCATCGATATCTTATGAATTACACTTCTATCTATTCGTGTAGAGATCCTAACACTGTCAATTTCTTGATGTACTGCCATTTGAAAAAAAAATCAATTTTTCAATTGATGTTCGAGAACAACGAGCTTGCCTGCTCTAAAAAAACGAACTTTTGTTCTCGACCACAAAGAAAAAAAAACGGAGGGAAAATGAATGGAAAAATGAAAAAAATAAGCTTCTTATGATCCTGGAAGATATTTGAGAAGTGGATTGTCGTTGCCCACTCATCCTTTACTACGAAAAAATGGAGATCTCAAAACAAATGACTTACTTTTTTTTCCTTTTTTCTGGAAAAGTCAAAAAATTTGTAATAACCTACGTAGTATTCTGTGCTCTCTAACGAAGCCGAACTCTTCAAACGTTAATAACACCGAATCAATAACACATAATTTTCCGTGGATTTTTTTCCCCGAGCAAATGTAGCTACGGGAAAGAGAAGATCACTGCGTTTATTGATGTTCTCCGATTTTTTAGTGATCCATAAGAAACTCATTAAAACACCAACGTCTAAAATTTTTGTCTGCTGCAATTTTTTTGTTGTAATTTATTTCCCTAGAACATTTTAGTAATGGATCTAATCCTTATAACCTTCACCAGCTTTACAAATATCCAAAAATTAAGTGAATACGTAATAATTTAATTTAAATCTAATTTAATTTAAAGTAACTTTATAGTGAACAATTTCATTTCTTTTATTTATGTATTCCTGAATTCTCTGCTAGGCTATGCTATAGCACCTATTTAATTATAATAAAAACTTGATTTAATTCTACTAATCCAATATTAAAAAAAAATAATACTAGGGCTTCTGATTAATTTTATTTTTATTAGATTTTCCTAATAAATTCATCTAAAATTCGTTTCTTTTTTTTCATATTTTCTAGCCGTATGTGGATTTTCTTAAATAATGCATGTATTACGTCCAGTCAATCACCAGGGACCACGAATAAATTACCATCAGTTAGAAATCATTGACTGTTCCGTTTTGATGTTCCACTTTTTATTTCCTTCTATTCTTTCTTTCTTTTTTTCTATTTTTCTCTATTCCCAAACCGCTGTTCCTGCAATGCCCTTGCAATTATACAAAAATATGAAAAAAAAGTGGAAAAATGGAAGAAAAAGAATTTTTCCTTTAAAAATTACATTATTTTATAAATTTTTCTAAAATAGAATTATAAAATGTTGAAGAGTCTCATTTCAAAGTATTCATTCAAAGTTTTTCAAAGTATTCATTAAAGTATAAGTTTGTCGTTTTGAAAAAAAAAATTGGATGAACGAAACCAGTTTGATGGTTGTTTTTCTCAGGAAGAAATTGACTTGAGAAATTTCCATCCAAGTCCATAACTAGGTCCTCTAAACCGAGAAAAAATTGTGTTAGTAGTTGAATGTTGTTTTTCATTTATCAGCAATTCATAAAGCTGTGAAAATTCCCCAATGTCAGGATCTTGATGATTTTGATGGAACAATGCTCACCGGTGGCTGTGTAAACCACTTTCGACAATCAGATTGGAGAGTCTCCGATTTCCTGTGCTGTTGCCTCATAACAGTAGATTTTTTCAAATAAATATGATGCCGTTAATTAAACAATTTGTTTAAGAGCTATTTAATTAATCTTTTCCTTGTTTAATAAATTTTTTCCTCTGTATTCATACATTCAAGTATTAGTTTTCGTTTTTTAATAATTATTAAGATAAAAATTATAGAAAATTAAAAAATGTTGAAAAGCTCATAAAATTAGTACTTTTGAAAACAATCGGATGTTTACCACATAATATTCAATACATAAGAACCCGTGTCATCAGTTTTCTCTCAAACCACACAAAAATTGTGATCCTAACATGAATTACATGAATTATTTTTACAAAATAAAAAGAAATTGAAATCATTTGGAAAAAAATTCTTTTCTTCTCGAACAGCTCTTTTCCAAATTCCTTCCATAGCTCTTTTTCTTTTCCTCTTTTGTAATCTGTAATTTCTTCTTTTTTTCTGTCATCACGTCCAGAAAATTCAATTTTTGAAGAGTACTCGTGTGTAATTTCGCGAAGTTTTCTTTCTGTAGATGATCACGTGTACATTTTATCAAGTGTAGATATAAAATATTCTATAATCCTATAAAAAAAGGAGTTCTAAATAATCCTTCTGAAGAAGTCAGCAATATTCCAGAGAGGACAACTTACTTTCTCTTCTTCCCGTTGGACTTACATTCACAAAAGCGTTTATCTCGTCTATTTAATTTGTTTATTTCTTGCTTATCTCGCTCCAATAGACTTTTATAAGCTATATTTAGACAAGAAAATATTAGTAATAAATAACAATAAACCCACACTGTGCATAAACCCTTAAAAGATTAGGGTATCATTTAAAAAAAATAACGCTTAAAAAGTCTGCTGCTCACCGTTGAGCCGCGTTGTCGTCATAGAGTACTTAATAATTTGCTTACTATAAATTTTAATAAATAATTTTTTTATAATAATAATAAATAATCTAATTTTAATGATTTAATAATCTAATATAATTGTTTTACTTATATATGCATCTCTGCACATTTCATCTACTAGAGAAAGGCCAAGCACGATTTTCTTGCCTGGGGCACTTATGTTTATGCTGGCGACTGCAACGCGTTCGCAGCGGTCCATGTTATTTTAATTCCCCACCATGATTCACTTTTTCCTCATTTTTGCCTACGAAAACTCCTAGTTCGCCTTAATTACCGCTGCTTTGTAGCAAAATGCAGCTCAGAAATATTTTGACTTATTGTTTTTGTGGATTCTACTTCATAAACATGCACAAGTGATCAAGTTTTATTCACTCTTTTATTTTTTCCAACATTTTTTTAAGTTTGTTTTTTTTCTGTTATTTATTGGTATTCCCCAGTGAGCAAGCCAGATATGTTGTTTAGCGTAATAGAAATGAAACAGGTTTTCTTTTCAGGAAACGATCATGTTGCAAAGGGAAAAATTTAATAGAACGTACATTTCTTTGTGTACTTACGCATCAAATTTCATTGCTGTTGCTTCGAAATTCACATGTATAGTAGTTTTTTTTTTACTTTTCCCTAGTCCATGTTTTTTTTCGTTGTTCTGCAATTAACGAAATGGTGTGCCGGATTTCCAATGCGAAAAATATTCGGAGAATTAGTGATTTTTTTCTGAGTCGTTTCTTGGTGAACGAAGGGATTACACCAGAAAAAAGAGTCTAAACAGCTTTTTTCGATGTTCACTCGATGACAGTGGCAGTTCTTTGAATTTCCAGAAAAAAATACGTATTACGTGGTGGCGATGTTCTTGTGCAAAAGCGGTTAAATCGGCGTTTGACCTCTGACGGCAGAGTCGTAAAATTTCCAAAGAATAAACGCACTCCTCCTATAACAGCTCTTTAACTACGTCTGAGAATAGATTACATCGAAATTTGCGAAGATTTATTGCGGGTAATTTGGAAATATTATGACTAGACCAATCTCAAGCGAATCTATCCGGATATTCACAGTTTTGGTCTAAGAATCGCTTGAACGAGCAGCATTTTTAGTCAGTAGATGGCTTTCCAGGAAAATTTCATGAATTTTCGCTGGTTGCTGAGTGTTCGACCAATTTAAATCCATCAAATAATTAATTAATTACCAGTCCAACTATTCCTTTTCATCTTATAAAATTATTCCTTAAATTGCCCTAATTTTGTCCGGTTCCTTTGTCGCAAATAGTACAGAGGCTTTATCCAGGCTCATAACTAAATAGACCTCTTGAGAAGGAAGAATTATTCGCACTTCCGTAGATCAAGTTATGTGGACCTATTTTCTTTGATTTTCTTTTTTTCCCCAAGTCTGGTAGATTTCCGCTCTCCTTTTCACATCCAGAAATCATAAGGAAAGGCGTATGCAGCGCTAGCTGGTCATCATCACAGTTACGAGACGATTTATTCGAAATCGCCATAAACCAATCAGACCTTTAATCGCTTCGGGATCTACAAATGATGCTAGATTTGCCCCAAAGGATCACCTAGCACAGATTTGAAGCATCGGTTGGTCCATAAGTCATTCCACAAGCTGTATGGACGTACATCGTACATCAAACGATTCCTGATTGAAGTTGAAGGAGTCGGTGAATCCTATTTGAGCTGATAAAGGCCAAGCACTTTATCCTTTAATTCAGGATTCGACCTTTACCGCTTTCTTTTCGTTGTAGGGCAATGAATATTAGTATTCTTTTGTCTCTTCATGGTATTCAATAAAATAACAGATGTACTTCCTGCAATCTTCCGTGTCCCTCATTTGCTTTTCATCGAAGATTATTCTCAAGGAGTTTAAGTGCGTTGTTTTTTTGTTTTTGTCATCTATTCAGCAAATCTTTGACTTCTCATCTCATTGCGGCAATGAAAAGAAATTGATACAGGCTGAGAGGGAGGCTAAGAACTGGAAAAAATCAAACCAACTCAATTTTTTTTTCACCTCGATCCACTTACGACCTTAATTGTTAAAGGCATCGCTCCACGAATCTGACACGGATTTCAGGTGAAGTGTTCGTATACGGGATAGTAGATTACGGATAAGGGGATGATTCCGTCCATTTCTTCCTAATTCCCGAATAAAACTGCCCGGAAGATACGACTTCGAGCGTTCCGGGGCGCTGTTTTCCACAACGAGTTCGATTGGAGCGCGCCAGCCTTGTGCACTCGCCGCATCTTCTGGTGCGTTTTTTTTTTACGGCAATGAGGAAGAAATGGACGGGATCACCCCTCTCTACATAATTTACTATTCCGTATACGAATACTCCACCTAAAATCCGTACCGTATCAGATTCGTGGAGTGATGCCTTTAACAACAAACCGAAATGTTTCCCTGTGGAGGTCAGCGGCGGAAATTGAACTTTGCTATGGGCGGGGACGACGATCGACGATAAACAATTTGCATGCGTTTCAGTCAGCGACGTTTAGTCTTCGGTCAAAGAAGACGTTTTTTTCACGGAGACCACGGTAATGACACCAGGTTGAAGGTTATGGTGGTCACAACACGTCGTCTGCGAAAACATTCATCGCCACGAGAATCATTTATCTGTGCTGTTGTTGAGGTGACATTTTGACGGACGATGAGAGGGAGAGGACAGCAGAGTTTGAGGTGAACCCATCGCCTCAAAATTCAATTCGGTTCTCTAGCCGAACCTTTGTTTGATTAACAGTGATTGAAAAGAAAATGATGATAATTTCTATGCTTACTAAGTGATTTCATCGTTGCTCACCATTGCTGGATGTCACGGATACCCGTTCCAGAAATTTCGTTATTCAAAAGACAAACGAATAAAACATCTAAGGAAGATGACTAAGATGACGTTTTTTGTTTCCTTCTCGTCTATGAATCGTGGAAAAAAAGTAGTTTGACGAGTTTTCCCAGTTCTCTTCACGTACGAATTTTCGTTTCACTTTCAATTATTGTCACTTCAATTACATATTTATGTTTTGCTCTTAGTCTCAAACCATATTTTTTTCTAAAAATAATATAAGACATAATATAATAATACGAATATAATAATTTAATAATAATATAATACCCATTATAATAATATACATATATAATATAAGACCGAAAAACATTCTGCGATAATTGCAAGGGGAATCTTTTGCAAACCGAATGACCGCATGTGCAATTTTCTTCCAAACACAAGTTTAAGTTTTAAAGTGCTGTAAAATTTGTGTAAAGGGTAGGTATGAAGTGCGTGGAAAAGGTGGAAAAAAATGAGTCCTTGAGGAGCGTGCATGGATGCAAGCGACATTCGAAAAATCCAGGAAATTAACATCTCACATGGATTCCTAGTTGAAATTTTGGTGTATTTAGTCCTTTTTTCCTTTTCTTTTTTTCTGCTTTTTTAAAATTTCCTTTTTGAACTGGTAAAACCTTTAAAAAAGAAAAAGAAAAAAACAGAAAATCAGAGAACTTGAGGAAAAAAATTATTGTAATCCAAGCAACTTAACAGCTCCTTTTTAATTGCCCTAAAGAATCATTCCTAAAAAAAAGGAAAAATGATTTTCCAAAGCAAACCATGAGAGAAATATTCTAATTTAACCTAGTCGATCATAGAAATTTATTCTGGGAAAATTTTCTATTCACTTAAAATCGGAAACAGTCCAGGGAAGCCAATCAGGGACGATATGATAGGAATTCATTATGGATCATTTTATTCCTCATTTCTTTCCGCTATTCGTCTGGAAAAATCCCTGTAATTCGTTTGTAAATATCCCTGACCTAGAATTATTGTGTCTGAATTTTAAAGAATTTTGAAATTTTAAGCTGCTTTCTCCGGAATCCTCTCCGTAAAGATTTTAAAATTGGTTTCCACGCGTATCCACTGATGTGGATAACCTGTAATTTTCCATGAAAATCGTGAAAAATCACACGTTGCTGAGGAACCATCCGGTATCTGGTATTTATCAGTAAATTGTCCCAGTAATTATTTTCCTTTTGCACTGTATAATTTTCCGGGAGGCCGGGCAGGGGTCCGGACGCACTGCATGCGTCAATCCAGAGATGAGACGGCGGTGGTTTTTGGGCGACGACTCATTTTCAGTAATAATTTATCTATCTGAGTCCTCGAAACTCAGCTACACGTTTATTTTTGGGATCAACGTTGCTTTTTCTTTCTTTCTCTCTCCCTTTTGTAAATTCTTCACTTTTCATTTATTTCATTTCTCATAGTCCTTTCCGAATTATTTAAAAAAAAACATCGTGAAGTAGCAATGAGATTTTTCCTGTATCTTTCCTATTGAAAGGTCTTTTAGGAGAGGATTGTTAAACAATTAAATCCTGCCCAATTTGATCTTTTCACACAATTTCACACATAGACACCCATATCTGATTATTCTGTGCAGGACCTTCTTATGGATACCAAATAAAGTGAGACACTATCTAGGCAGTCATTCCATATTTTCAAAGTGTAACCGTAAATGCGTTACCCACCAAGATGCATTAATCAATTTCATAAAATTATTTTATATATTATTAGATTAATTATTTATTTTATTTTTATTTTATATTATTATTTATTTTATTTTATATTATTATATATTTATTTTATTTATTACATTTCATTTTTTAAACCATTTATTATCTCACAAAATTAGCTAGTAATCTCACAAAAAAAAACTCACGTCGACTCTCTTATAGACATTTTTCTTTTTCGTATCCATGAGAGATTGGTAACTGTAAAATTTTGTGGAAATATTATTTTGTGACTGTAACTGTAACTAAACTGTAAACTGTAGCTGTTTTTAGTTAATTCATTAAAATATATCTAACTAGTTCTACAATACGCCCATTACTCCTTTTTTGAATGGTTGATGACTATTTTAATTTTTCCATAGCAATAACCTTATCTTTAATTTTAAAATTTCTTTAATTTCTGTAAAACAGCACCAGAAAAGGGTCCCCTTATAGTTTTCTCAAAGTTAGGTCTCCAAGCAATTAGCTTCTGTCTCTGTTTTCTATTTTCAAAGTTCTAAAATAGGGTTAGACCTGCCTAATGAGGCTTTCTTAAACGAATAAGCTAATTTCCATGCATGTTTTGCTGCGAGAAAGCGTTCCTATCCAGGAAAATTCAGAAAACTTTCAAAATTTTGAAGGAAATATTTCGTGTTGATGATGAGATTCATGGAACAAGAGAAAAAGTACTCTTTTGTTGTATTTGGACGAGATAAGTTTTTTCAAATTAGAACAGAGAAGTGAGAAGTGATTGTCCAAGGATTCCACGGCGCGAGATTCCCAGAGCATGGAATCAGCGGGATTCTTGACTCGCTTGCGGTTAGCCTTCATCACCTTATTTGCCAGATCACTCCATCAAAAGCTTTATATTTACATATAAATTTAATTTAAAAGTATTTACCACTCAGAAGTAGTTAGCAGTTTAAGTTGATGGGACCCTTATTTTTATCAGCGGGATGATGGTGTTCATGTCAGTTTACATTTCCATTGAATGTTAATTGCTGAGACGAGAAAAACGAGAACTTTGTCCAATATTCCGGAATTTGTTTTCAAATTCTAGCGGTATCGAGGGAACGTAAATGCAACAAGATTTGAATTTCCTTCAACAGTAGAATATTCAGACAATTATTCAGCAAAATTCCAACAAGAAAACATCGATAAAATCTCCCACCATTAACGCATACGTCCCTAAAAAGTGAAGCGAAATAAGCTTCATTTGAAGAAAAAATTGTTTTTTAAAATTTAATTTTATTTTTTAAAAAATTTTTTACTTCAAAACTTTGATTCAATGGCAGAAATTTACTGGAAGTTGCTCTGCTGCTCCTCAAATTACATACATACTTAGTAACCTAACCTAGGAAAACAAGTACCAGGGAAATTCTGACGTCTGGGATTATCCGAACGTTCTCACTAGGATTAATAGAAGATCCATTGTCAATGTTTAAGGAATTACGTTGTTTTCAAAAATATCTGATCCAAACAAATTTTTTTGAAGCGTAGTATCTCATCATAATTGTTTAGAAATAACAGAATACATCCAAGGATTAATCCCACATAAGAGATTATGTCGTTAATTCAATCAAATATTTTTCAGAGGATGGATTATTTTAGTTTACCCACATCAACAATTCAGGTCGCAAGTGGGTGGGAAAAAAATTATCCACGTAAAATTATAAATTACTAAAATTAAAAAAGAAACCTATGACAAACTTTAAACCTGTGGCATTGTTTTGGAAAAATTAATTTAAAACTTAAAAAAAAAAACTTAAAAAAAAACTTTAAAAATTTAAAACTTTTAACTTTAAAAAATAAATTAACTTAAATTAACTTAAATTAAACATAAAATATTCGGAAAATTGGCTGACTGATTTTGACTTGATTTTTTCAAGTTCTTAGCCTCACAACTCAGCCTGTCAATGTTGAAATGTCAATTTTTTTTCATCGCCTCAATGAGTAATACTAATAATTATAGTAAAAAGTAGTAGTAAACAATAATAATCTATTTGGTATCCCACTCCACCCACTCATTTATCCAGACGACAAAAATACATCACTATGTTGGTGGTGGGTAGGACAACAATTTACTTACAGCCGTTGATTATGAATAGAACCAGAATAGCGGTTGGGGTGTCCGCCAGAATTAATGGACATTACGTTTTGTTGCCCGGATGTGCTGTGCTCTTTTCTTAAGTGCTACACATTGCTCATTCATGCTTTTGCTGTACCTATAGCATTGTTTTGGAGCTTTTCTGCCGGAAAAAAGTGAGCGGAATCCGCTGAGTGCCCGTGTGAGACTCGCACTCTGTTTATGGCGTGTTTATGGCGCTTCTAATTCCTGTGTCTGAGTGTTTCATAGTTTATTTTTTGGAGAGAGAGAGAAACAGCACGAGGATGTCGATGATGAGGGCGGAGCGAAGGTGGACGGGGGAGGAATTCGTGCCTGGTTCCATTCCAGACAACAAAGGTTTTGTTACAGGCAGGGCGGAATTCCCCCGATGTTCTGATTCATTCACGTCGGTCGTCGGTTATTCGTCTGGCATTCCGTTTCGTTATCAGTGCAGTAAAGGCATGTCGCGGCAGCAGATTGTTTTCGTCGTTCATGGATTTTTCCCCATTTTTCCTGACTTACATACATAGTTCCATTCGAAATTAAAGAAAAATTTCATTAAAAGTGCAATTGTTTCTTTGTTTCTTTAAGTAGAATCATATTTTCTCTTTGAAAATCCTATTTGCCTTCATTTCTGGTCAGCTGTGTTCGAAGTGAGCCGAAGCTTTCTTCATTGTTTTCCAGTGAAAACCCTTCGAAATGTTAATCGGATTAGCTAGGCTAGATCTAATTTGATTTCCCACCATAGACCATCAGCATTTCCTTGGAGATGGAGCAATATTTTCCAATCAACATTCTGTTTTTCTTTAACGAAACATCCTATACTAATTTGACTTAGAAGCATAGCGAAGAAAGAGGGAGACCGTTCCTTCTTGAATTCATACTTTTTATATTTTTTTATATTTTTATTTATATAAGACTAAATTTATAAAATGAAAAATAAAAGAAATTAATAAATTAAATTAACTTAACAAAAAATACAATTTTTAAATATAATAATAAATTTTATATAATTTCTAATTTTATTCAAAGTTTTTTTTATTAAGGAGCAATAGATTTATTTTCAGACGTAATTTGTAAAAAGTAGATAAAAGGTGTTTTTTGGAGTAACAGTCTTGTTTTATGAGCGATATTCATGTCCATAAAGTCCGCTCAATAATTGGCTGGTTTCTATGTTTCATGCTTCAAAAGGTCCCAGAATGGGACCCAGAGTTGTGGAACTCATGTATGACTCCGCCCTTCAGCTAAAAATCAGCCACCAGCCGCACTCTAATTTTGCGCTCGTCGCACTGGCGTGCGTGTGGGACCTGCGCGCCGCCGCACGGAACCGATCACGCAATACTGCACCACGAACCAGTTCGTTTTGAGCGCATTCGTTACTTCATGCGTATTTCATGGATACATAACAATTATATGCGGCTGTTCCTCCCGAATCTTGCTTTGACCGCGTACGTTGAGCACAAATTAATGGAGACCGCGTGTGTGTGGCTAAATACTAGTTGGTATCCATCAACGTATACGGTAACAGCCGAACTCCAGGACAAATAATTACGTCATAGGTATTGTATTCGCATGTTCTTAACTAGAAAACGGTGGAATACAATGATTTTACCGTTGTACGCACAAATTTTATCATTTTATCTATCAAAAACTTTTCTTACTTTAAATAACATCATTACATAATTTTCTGGATATCTACAGCTACAGCTGCCATGGGTAGATCAATCTATCAATCAATCAATCTGTCTATCTCATGGAGGACTTGTGAAATGACATTGCTTGGCGTTGTCCATAGCTTGTTGAAATTTTCGGATTTTTCTTGGCATTTCTTTTTAGAATTTCTTCCATAGCTTGTTGAATTTTTCGGATTTTTCTTGACATTTCATCAAAATTTCAAAGTATCTCACTTATCTTTTTTAATGTATGGAACAGCACATTTTCCTATTCATCGTGGTGCAGGTTTCTCCTTAAAAAAATCCACAATATCTCAAGAATCACGTAATCCTCTCCGAATTTTTCGTTTTTCCTGTCCTAGAACAGGCAGAATTTTGTTTCACTTCTTCGCTTCTTTAGAGTTTTCTTATACTTTTACGAGTTCCACTGCAGAGAAATGAACCTGAAGCATCCTGAAGTAAAGTGTTTACTTGTACTCAAGTGTTCGTTTTTCTCCGATGAGTTAACACAACAATGAACATTTGCACTTCACCTCAATCTAAGTGTTCACCTCCGTCCATGAAACGAGTTCCTATCAAAACCGCCCGCTGTATCCTTTCTTTTCACCTTCATTGACAATTTTTTTCCTGGTGATCTACTGACTTGTTTCCTTTATTTCGTGATTTTTTGCTCGGTTTTAGCTCAACTTCTCATGAACAAACAATTTTTTGCTTCACTGGGTGACGTTGCTAAGTGGGCTCCGCGTTTTTCCGCCTGTCCCACTGCCTTCGTGCTGCTCTTGCCGTCGACGCCAACGTCGACGCAACGCAAGCGCCAGCGTTTCTATTTGATCCTCGAATCAGTCGATATCTATCATGGTGCTGCGTCTATGCGTCCTATGGTCTTAGAAATACGTCTTCTTCTTCTTTTCTTGGAATCACTTACCTCTTGGATCACTTGGAATTCTAAGGCAATTTGAACTTAAATGATATCTCATTGCTCACCTTAACTTAGATGTTAACTGTGTCCATTCAGTCATAAAATTTTTTAAAAGTTAAAAATAAGTCTGTGTAGTCACACGCTTTTCCTGGTGTGTCTGTCTGTCTTCCACGAATTTTTTTTTTGAATAAGAGTCAATTCAGAAATTAGTGGTGCCATCAAATTATCTAAATTTCTTCTTTCAAATGGCTTTCTTTCAAATTTTATGATGTTTGTAAATAAACAACAAACATAACTTATTCGACCCCCATTCCCATTTTCTGGAATGAACCCGAAGATTATTGTTTAAGTTGCTTAAAAGTTTAAGTTTAGTTTTAATTTTAAGTTTTAGTTGCATCTTAATAGTTGTTGTTGTATTCAATCCTGAAACATCCGCTGAAATTTATTTCATTTTTTGTTCTTTCAGAGTTAGGGGAATCCAATATTCTCTAAAATTAATTTCATTTTTTCATTCTTACAGGAAACCTTCAATTGTGGCAGTATTAAAGGAATATGACCAAAAAAAAACAACTAAAAAACCCTACGACCAAGTCTGAGTTATATTTTAAACTGTAAAGCCGATATTTCGGGCGAAAAGACTGCAGAATTCTCACGGATTCAAAAAATTCGGTTCCTGTGCATTGCTAGTTTAATGCTTGCTTGAACTGTGCATTTATTGCATGAATTAAGCCATTTTTTAAAATTTTTTTGAATTTTTTCTTGAAATTTGATTTGCTTTCTGTGATCTTTCCAAGCTTCTACGCCATGGCACCTCACTCAAGCACAAATGAACGGATTAAATAAAATTTAAAGAGAATTCGAAGGGTTTAAAGGAATCGAAATAGAATCCATTACCGTAGTTCTGCTCCTCACCTGTTTCTCGATCGATTGAACAAATCAAATCAAAGAACGAGAGTGGCGGATATTGTGTACACGGTTAGATTGTTCAAAATAAATGTTGTCATAAAAATAAATATCTAAAATAAATCATAAGTCATAAGCATTTTACTTTAGCTACATTATTATATTACTAATATCGCACTACTCCCAATTTTCTGGGAGTTTTCATGTAATAAAAAATTTTCTACAATGAGCTCAACAGGCTCTACAGATCTAGAAGCCAACTCACCTACTTTCCCAACGAAAACTTCATCCACTTTTCCCATTTCTCCAAAAAGTAGATATCGTATTACTCAACTTTTTTTCGGTTGAATGATGCTGGCGCAGTCTTATCTTATGTGTTTGCTAAGAATCCTTGAGAAAACGTATGTATGGGGAATTATAAAAAATGCCTATTATACTTGCTGGATAGCCCCGTCACACCTAATTTATGAAGCAAGTTCTGCGTTTTCTGTAAACGAGTTGAATTCCGAGCGAAAACATTTGTTTTGAAGTTCTTCACAAACACTTCTTCGTATAAGTTCGGTTAAGACTAATTCCCCCCCCCCCCCACGAAAAAAAGATAAAGGCATCACCCCACGAATCTGAGGTGGTATGGATTTCAGGTGGAGTATTCGTATACGGGATCGTAGATTATGGAGAGGGGGTGATTTCGTCCATTTCTTCCTAATTGCCATAAAAAAACGGCCCGGAAGATACGACTTCGGGCGTTCTGGCGCATTTTTTTCTACAGGGAGTTCGACTGGAGCGCGCCAGCCTTGTGCGGCGCCACATCTTCCGGGCCGTTTTTCACGGCAATTAGGAAGAAATGGACGAAATCACCCTCCTCTCCATAGTCTCCCATGCCGTATACGAATACTCCACCTGGAATCCGCACCGCCTCAGATTCGTGGTGTGCTGCCTTTAAGTGAACAGGGGCCGGTGTAGAGCAGGCACTAAGAGGTTTCACTGTAACTGCTCCGATCGCTCGAGGTTTCGAAACCGCTCTAATGCCAACCAAACCTTTCCGACATCGATTATCTTTCAGGGCAGGACACCTTTAAGACTAAATCCCGTAACTTCGCAAACGGGTTTCCCCGTAGGACCTCTATCTAGCCTCAGGAACTTCTTGAACCATTCTGGTTTACAATGAGTTTTTGCGCAAGTTCACATGTCATTTCCATTATTCTCTCGGAATCCTAGCAATGTGTGGACTCGTACGAAACTGAAGCGAATGTGTCCAGAAAAAGGGGAGTTGTATAAAAAAAAAGAGAAGCGTCTTACTTTTGTCACTTTAGTTTTAATTTATTATTAATCAATTCTACTATTACTTATTTACTATTAATTTGGCTGGGCGGGTGTACCGCAGTCGGTAAGAGGTTACAGATTAGCTTGCGGATCAAATTTAGCAACGGATTCCTATGCAAAGAGATAGGTATCTAAACTATAAAAAATTATTAATTAATTGTAAAAATTATTATTCAACTGTAAAAAATTTCTGGATTTTTGGTAGTCCATTAGTTATCCTCAACTGGTTACATCAACCCTGTAACATGACAGCGCAGTCGGTTAGAGGCTTCGCTGCCTGCATGCCTGCGCTGTCGATTGATCGAAGGTTTGAATTTGGGTTTGATCCAACCTAATGCCAACCAAACCCGTTAATACTTCCAGGATCGATAATATGGAAAATTTGCTATACTAGTAAAAGTTCATAATTCTCCTCGCTGAGGCCCTATCCGTTTCGTTGCATTGAATATGATGCTAATATTATTTACATGTATTCGTTCTGTATCTGTACTTTTCCATAATGTATTTCTATTTATAGACTGGGAGGCGCCAGAAGCTTCCTCTATCCACATTTCCTTAATATTCACTTTCCGGAAATTTTCGGATACTTTTCGACTCAGTATCACCTTCAATTTTATTTTCACCTTTGGGAAATTTCCCTTTTCTCTCACTTCCTCCTTTTTAGTTCCGTCGACACACATCTCCACTTCCAATTTAACTTTTCTTTAAAAAAAAAGAACTATAAATGAGAAATTTTTGTACTGTCGATAGAAGACAGAAGTAAAGATCAATACTTTTATTGATTTCTGAAAACCTTTAATACTTCAGGGATCGATAATATGGAAAAATTTCCTATGCTAGCGAAAGTTCATACTTCTCCTCGCAATTTCTTTGGCTACAGTTCAGGCGAATCAATAAAGTGTACCAGTAGTCAATCAATATTCAATGTAGCAAAATTTAAGGACGAACAAAAGTCCTAATCGTCGTACTTTCATCAATCCTTCCTGCGCTTTAGAAAATTTAGAAAACTTTAGAAAATGTTCCTTTGGAAGTGGATTTGGAAGCGATCGTGACTCTTCCAGAATGGTTTCTTCTCGGCTTTTTTCCTCAGTTAGTCAGCAAATTTCTGCTTTACGATCATTCCATCAGTGAATTATGATATTTTCCATTCTACCGTACCATTTTCCTTAAAAAAAATAAGAAAAACATTTAAAAAACGCAACCCTAAAACCCTGAAACATGATAGTACACTGAGAAATGGGCCAAGGTCATGCATGTACCCCTCCGTTTCCACCACCATCATTATATCACAACTCTCAACTCTCAGCTGTATAAATCATTCCGATATATCCGGGGAGGAGAATCAATTTCATTTTTCTTCCTCTCCTCCTCCTCCTCCTCCTCCTTTTTTTGCAATGTATGTATGACCGTATGATAAGGGGTCCTGTGCAAACACACCACATCCATAGGTTTATGGATACGTTAGCACACAGCCGGCGAATTATTCCCGATACCGCATCGATCCTCATCTTTCTCTGGTCTTGTTCCCGGGCATTAAATGATCTACAACTCTAAACTCAATAAATACTCGTAGATTTTTATAATTCCGCAGCAAATTTGACAAATAAGGACAATTGATCTCAATTGATCCCATTTGATCTCTATTGATGAGTGATAATTAGGATCAGTGCAGGATAAGAAAATCGTCGTCAGGGTCATTCCGGATGGGAAACTAAATGTGTAGTTCGCTCCGAACTGTAGTATCCGATGAAAATGGCTCTTCACAAGTTCTCGGATACGGTACTAAGGTGAAAAAGATTGAAATATTCGACCTTTATCAATCCCCAATCAATGGGATCCGCGATCATGTCCGATTCCAATTCCCAAATTGTATTGGGATTTATGTACGTGCACCTGTGTGCAGAGTACACAATGATTTGCAAGGACAAATGTGAATGTCCTTATCCGGGGATCGGAGGACAAATCCATACCGTACCAGTTTATGAACACAGCGAGGTGAAGAGATTAATTGAAGGCCTTGGGCGGTGTCGAACCATCGACCGCAAACGTGTGCGCAGCGATGATCTCTTATCGATCCCATATACACCGGCTCTCATTCTACGCTTACTAATCCATGGAAGAAGTCCTAGAAATAGCAGAGAATTCCATTCGATTCTCGATTCTTCTGTTCCTTTTGTTGAATTCGTCATATTTTCGTGTTATTCGCTTCATATTTCGTCCGTCGCTGTTCGCTACAGTTTTCGATGCCAATAGAAACAGTCACTAAGATTCTCCAGCAGCAAATGTGAATGCTAACAAACAAAGCTTGGAATTCCCCGTTCCTGATTATTCAGCAGCTCCTCCGGCACGGCACGTGCTCCTCGGTCTCGATCATGTTCTTCGAATATTTGTTCCGTGAATTCGTCATTCATTTCATAGCGGCATCTGTAGAGCAGGTGTTTTCCAGGAGAAAAAAAAACTGCATGCCACTCATCCTGGGCTTCTTGACGTCAACTTCGCCTCGCCGAGATTTCAATATGTAGCTAGCTAGGTTGGATGGGGGTTGAATGGGTGGATTTTATGAGGATCTACGGGATCTATAGAGGTGGATGAGGGGTTACACGGTTACGGGCGCGCGCCATGTATCATGGAATTAAATCCTGCCGCCGCCGCCGCCGCCCTTCTCGCTCGCTCGCCGTTTCGGGGCATCGCTGGCTGGCTGGCTGTGCTTTTCTGTCGCTGCTTTCGGTGTCGGCGTGCGTGTGCCTGTGACTCATCCATCGCTCCTCTTTTGTGAGTGTTATCAGTGCACCATCCTCCGGCAATAGCACCAGCACCATAGACGACGTCTCACATATATGTGCATCGATGAGACTTCAGAAACCAACGTTATGCGGTGAGTAGAGGGGAATTTGTTTTTTTTTTCCTTCCATGAAGATTTTCTTCGTAATTCGACCATACCTCGGGAAATCCCCGTTTGTGAGACTTTCACTCTATTTCTTGGTAATTTTGGTAGTCCCAGCGAGAAAAATCCGTTTCTTCTCTATTTTTCTTGAGGATTTTCTTCGTTTTCGATTTGACCACACCTCGGGAAATCCTTATTTGTTAGATTTGTACACGATTTCCTGAAAATTTGGGTAGTCCTAGCCGTTATAAACCCCTTGCCTCCCTAAGACATCCCTATAAATCCAGCAATTCTTTTCGTTTATTAGAAACGTGCTAAGAAAAATAGTTTCCTCTCTAGGAAACGTTCGTTTTCCTCTCTTTCCATAAATGTTTCCTTTTTCAGCACTTTTCTTGATTTTTTTTTTAATTTTTTCTGACCACACCTCAAAATATCCTCATTTATGAAACTTTTACTCCATTTCTTAAAGATTTGCCTACTCCCAGCTGTTTCTACATCTCCTGGCTTCACTAAAACATAAAATAATAAAAAAAATAAAAAAATCCATCAATTCCCTTTCTTGATTAGAAACGTGCTAAGAAAAGCAGTTTCCTCGCTAGGAAACGTTCATTTTCCTCTCTTTTTGTGAATGTTTTCCTTTCGAGTTTTTTTTTTCCTGCAGTTTGTCATTCCACTCATTCACTCAGTCACTCACTCACTACACGTTCAGCTTCCACTCAACTTCTGTACCAACCGGTCTGGGAACTTTCGAACATCAACGATTTCGTTTCGTTTCGTTTCGTTTCACGTATCCGAATATAAAATCCGGGAAAAACGTTTTTTTGCTGCGTTCTTTTCGTTTCTGGAATTTCTGACGGTGATGCAGCACTTCGCGGATTCGTGCAGGTATCCACTTATGGTGGATCTTGGCCGAACAATCGAACATTTCATCCTCAACCATTTATTTCACAACTTTCCCTCCCAGTCGGAGCGGGATTAACGCTATGGATACGTATTGTTGGTTTTAATTCCGTACAAAATTGATGTACTGTACAGAAATGTAAAATTTCTTTTCCTTAATCTTGTTTTCTTCGTATTCTTAGTAATTTTTCATGTTACTTGTGATGTTTTGATGCTTCTTGTAGGATAGAAAATTCTCTTAAATTATCCGGAAGGACTTTCAGTGTTTTTTGTTCAGTGTTTACAAACTTTATTGATTTGAAAGAAACGGGAGAAAAGTGAAATTCTGTGAATTACCTGGGTCTTTTATATGAGAGGGAAACTAAGCAGAATCCGATTCTCATCCAGCCTTGAACTTTGGAAAATTAGAAAAAATTGTTTTGGATGCTTCTTGTACAATAGAAAATTCTCTTAAATTATCCGGAAGGACTTCTAGTGTTTAACAAACTTCACTGATTTGAAAGAAACGGGAGAAGAGTGAAATTCTGTGGATTACCTAGGTCTTTTACATGAGAGGTAAAAGCAGCAGAATCCACTCTTCTCATCCAGCCTTGGATTTCAGAAAATTAGAACGTTCGGTAAATGAAACTGCACCGGCGTGCACTTTAGGCAAACCAAACTTTCGACATTCAGATGATGTTTTTCAAAAATTTTTCCTTGCAAATTTTCATGAGCCTCGCCACGTGCACTTTCGTCAGGGTGGTTTTTTTTGTGTGATCACACGGAAATGAGCTCCGGACGAAATTCGATCCAAACGACCCCGTAAAAAGTTCAAGAAGGGGGAGTTCGACGAACGTGCAATCCTATTATCCTATGAATATGAGAAGACGCATACACCTACACGTATATTCCGCGCATTTTTTTCCCTGTTTTTCCCCTCGGGCTATGTAGTTTTCCTCTTTTTCTTGAATAACAAAAGTAGATGTTTGAAATTTCATCCATATAATACGGCCGGTTTTTATTCGTACTTCTTTTTCTTCTTTCTTTATGAATTTTCTTCTGGAAAACTCTTTTTTCTACTCACTTTTGTTCTCGAGAACGTCTACCTCAATTCCATGAATGTTTTTCCGAATGTTCACTGAACATTTCTGCTGAACATTTCAGAATAAAATAAAAGTGTTCTACTCTCAAAATCATTTTGTGAATCAGTGTTGACGGAAAATTTCAGTATGTTCAGTTCCGTCTATGGTTCAGGAAAAAGATTTTACGAGCATTTTTACGGGCAAAAAAAGTTTCACGAGCATTTTTCCCCAAAACATTCCGATGCGAATTTCCTTCCTGACAAAATGTTCCTAGAACAAAAAAAAAAGAAAAGAAAAACTAAAGTCATGCGACACATACACAACACGGTCATTCGTTGGAACAAAATGAGACCCATAGGCGTTTTTTTTTTCTTTCTGGATGTTGATTAGCCGCGTCGAATAGCACTCCAGGGATCGTACATATTTTGTGTCGCGTTAATTCCACACACGAGTTTAGGAGGGGGTTTGTTTTGTTGACTCGATCTCCACTTGAGCACTTAACTGTACGCAAATGTTTTGTTTACGTTACGTATTTGTGACGTAAAAACAAATTTGCAGCTAGCTGGATGGCCCTGTGCTCGTGCTCGAAGCTTTGGGTCCCACAACGTTTCGTTTCACTATTTTCCATCGTTCTTCTTTTAAAATTCTTCAACTCATAGCAAGAATTTGTTCATTTTCGGCAGATTTCCCTTAAGAATAGATAGGTCCCAGAACGTTGAAGCCTGGATATGACCCCGGTGGTGATCTTTGCACCTCGCCATGGCGCACTGGGCAACGAATGTCCGCAATTTCCGATTAGAACATCAGTGACGGGCCAGTGGCAGCCCAATAGAAGACCACTTTGTTCCCATCACTCACTTTTGGCGCACTTTCAAGGATTCACCGATCACTAATCCTCCTTGATTTATTTCCCCGACGTGACGAAGCAAATCTTTGCTTGCACGGAACTGTAAAGTTCTCGGAATCTTTTTCTTGAACACCTCTGCTGTTTCGGAAGAGTCATCCGAAAAATCCCTAACCTTTTTCAAACACAGCAAGCCTTTTTTCATTAAAAAAATTATTGCAAAGTTATTTCTTCTACTTTTTTTCCTCTGTTACTGGCTCTCTCTCTTTTTTACTTGACTCGTCGATGTTCCCATTTTGCCCGTTGGCGTCCCTCTTTCCATGAATGTTTAACAGGACTACCCTATCCTGAAAAGTGTGCAACTTCCTGAGGGTAATCGAATCCGGCATCGTCACAAATAACCATACATGTTTGAAAACTTCTCATTTTTTGAATCTGTCTCTTTTTTTTGCATTTAAAGACATGAAATTAACCAGTTGAAGCTTCTTCTCGCTGACCATGCCTTAAATATTTATATTTTGATTGTTTCATTTTGAAATTATTTTGACGACGAGCCATTTATTCATGACTACCGTATGGGGGGACACATTTTTTTCCTTAAAAATTTGTTTAATTTTTAAGTAGATGAGTGATTATGGTTTTAAAGAAATTTCTAAAGCGAAACCTCCTACCTCATTTCATGTACATCGAGCTAGTAGAATTTTCCAACTGGTGCTCCGCTTATTTTTTTTCCCCTGACAAACAGGAACATCCTGAATGTGTTGAGGCACTCGTGTTCGACACTGATCCGAGAGTTTTTATTAGGATTAGCAGCTTGTCCAGAAACTATCTTTGCTGGTTACGTGGTTGTCATCAAAAGCGAGTTTTCACGGAATGAAAAGAGGATTAGGACGTGAATTTCTGCAATGGGTGTCGCATTGCATTCGTTGTATTTACGCTACGCAGCTGTAGCTGACGCAAAAGCAGCGCAACTGAACCACTTCCTCAGAGAAATTCCTGGAACCACGAAGAAACCGCAACCTCCTGCTCCTTATTTTACTCCATAGATTCCAAGTTGGCGGAAAAATTGAGCGATATTCTCCTCTATGCCGTACAGAATTATTCTACCGTAATCCCACTGACGTCACTAATTGTTTTTGTGCATTTTTCGCATTCAAGCGAAATAAAGCTACCAGTAATCTCATCCCTGAGAACCAGTGCCGCTGAAAAAGCCACAGACTAATACTCAAGGATTTTCCTCGGATTTTTCGTTCCTTGAACGTTCTCTGTGGAACTTGCTGTTGTTTTATGCTCATGTAAACACTCTCAGCTTCATTCAGCATGAACACAGAATTCTCCAAAAAATTCATTGTTATCCTCGAATCATTTTTCCTGCTCGATACATAATTTCTACCCACCTAAAAATCCATAAATCTAATCTAATATTTGCTTTTGAGAGCAGTCATACGTATGAAAACACACAGTCATAGCGCTAATAAAATTTCCTCATAAAATTTCTATCCGTGTCTACGCCAAAACCTCAAACGCTACGCTACGCTCTGCATTTTTCAGCGCCAGTCCCTTGGCATCGGGCCGTTGGTCAACTGGCACGCCGTGATATGTCCATCGTGCAACCGCCGCCACATTTTATGCAATTCGCACAAACCCAGGCTCCACCCCTTAATTTAGATGACATCGATCTGCAAGGAGGACGACTTATTGATGTGGTTGAGGTGAGCGGGTGTAGATCCGATTGAGGATCCGCGATTCTCTTCTTTCGTTCCTTATTTTTGAATATTTGCGTGTTTTTTCACTCAAACTTGTGCATATTGCATCAATGTCACAATTCCATGCAAAAAAGAATTATTCTACGATTTTATTGCATCATTGCACTTTCATTTATGGCATCTGCACATCCAGAGAAAAGTTAGAAAACTCACTCAATCGTTGAGGTTTGATAAACACCCTCTTTTCTGCCATTGGTTTATCTCTTCCTGCTCAAGAAAGCGTGTTTAATCAAATTTTTAAAGGCAGCATACCACGAATCCAACATGATAAGGAAATCCGTGGGGAAAACCTCGAAATGAGGTTCTAGATTAGAGTTCTAGACTAGAGGTTTTAAATGAGGATCAGGGGTAATTCGGCTGGTCTCTCCCTAATCGTCGTAGAATTGGCGTGAAATATACCGTTCTTTCCTACGAAATCAGTTGTGACGCGCCATCCTTTTGGACGCGCCGCGTCTGTGAGCGAGCGATCGAAGATTGATGAAGGTCCCTCTCCAACTTATTTAAGTAGAACCAATGAATAGGCTGCTAAGGAGAACGGAACGTGCACAACGTGAACGAGGAGGCACGTTCTAATGTATCTCCTAGGAACTAAATCGGTTCCCACCCCATTTTTAATAGACGTTTAGAGGAAATTAAGCGTAGCCACGCTCATATTAGGAATCTACACCCAAACTCTATATTTGTCCATAAAGACCCCCGACATCGCGTATATAAAGTTGCGTTCTAACGTGCCTCGTAGGGAATAAAGTAGTTCCCACGCCGTTTTTTTTTAGATCAGATTCAGAAGGGAATTACAGTAGCCGACCCTTGAAGCAACAGTACATATGTAAGCAAGTCTTGTGATCCTTTATTGTGGTTCCTTTGGAATTCTTTATAGGATGGCAAAGAAGAAAAAACGTTAAATAACAGTCAGCTCTTATAGAGTTCTTTCAGGAATTTCAGGAAATGTCCCCTATACCTCGAAAATGCTAAAAATTCAAAGTTCACTCTGAAAAGTGCTATTCAACAACGAAAAAACAATTTTGACGTGCAATTAGTCCTAATTATAGGCTCCATGTATGCGCCTATAGTGATCCCCAGTACGGTTGGTGGTAGTTATGGTGACAACAATGCTCCATAACTAGGTAATAATTACACATAACCGGTATCTTACCGTATCCTCTCGAATAGACTACTGTTTATCATAACCGTGACGCTGTAATTGAAAAAAAAAATAATTAGCTTCAGTTTATTTTTACCGGCTGGAATAATCAAATATCCGGGGTTTTTTTTGTTTGGATTTTTATGCTGAGTTGAAACACCTGCATATTCCGAAAATCCCGGAATTCGCTCGATAAGTGGGAAAGAAACATTAATTTCAAACAATGAGGGAACGAACAGCTGAGAAAAGTGAGAAATTTATTTCTGTTTTCTGAATTTTTAATGATTCCAAATGATACGAATTACAGTATAATTTGTGGAAGTTTCTTGACTTAAGCTTTTACATTTTGTGGAAATTTCTTGACTTAAGCCTTTACATTTTGTGGAAATTTCTCGACTCTTTCTTCCCATCAATGCGGTTGAAAGTTTTTTTTTATAATAATAAGAATAAGAATAAGAATAATAAAAAAATAAAATCTCAGCGGGAGAAAAAAAAAATAGAAAAATGTTAGATACGCTCAAAATCCTCTGAAATATCGACTTAATAAATATATTTGTAGTTATTTTTTGTGATTCTGTTCGTAGAGTAAAATTTTGTTCGAGTAATCTGGTAATAGTATAATTTTTGGGTAATAAAATCATATTCTTCAATAATCCTCAAGCTTTTGTGCCCCAAATAGAGTTAATTAAATAGTTAGTTATTAATTCTTAAGTAATTATAAATTAGAAATTAAAATTAATGCCGTTTATTAATTCTATATATATTTCTGAAATTATTTTGCTATAAACACTGGAATAAATAGAGACATAAACGTGAATAAGGAAAACACTCAAGATTTATCTACTTACTAGGTTTTAAATTTTTGAGAATCATTTTTTTATTTCAAGATTCGGCTAAAAATTTCCAGAAGCTCCTGGATTCATTTTTTAAAACCCTATAAAAAGAGCAGCGAAAAGGCGTCTGAATTATTTATCGGTTATTTATTTTTTGCCTGGTGCCTTTGAGTTTTTCCAGAAAATGGAAAACAAGAGAAGTCTAACATTTTTTAGACAAGGAAAAATGACAAAAAAATTACATCAGCGTTTTGCTCACAAATTTATTGCAAACAATATAGCTTCAGTATGATATTTTACTTCAAATTTACATAAACAAATCACTACCCCATTATCGATCGTTTTGATGGTGTTTCTGCAAAACAGGTCCCGTGTTTATTGATCGTTGCACTTATGTTGAACCACGAGACCGCGACGCGCACGGTTAACATGTTGCGGCCGCGCTCGGCGTATGTATGAAAGTATGAACATCATATATGTAGATTTGAAGTGAACGAGGTGTAAGCAACTTGTCTAGGACTACTATCGACTTCTATAGGTGTTAAATATGAATTAGGTGTTTTTTTTTTCAAATTTTCACAATTTTCCTTTCCTCACCATTTTTTGGAAGCGTTCACGCTGCTTTTGCTACTGATTTCTACGTTTGCATTCTATTTTTTCATATAGTTAACAGAGAAAACTTTCTGGAATGCTAATGTCTTGCAGATTAGTGCAGACAGTGATTTTTTTTCTATTTCTACGTTCACTGATATGAGAAGTAGAACTGAATGATGAAACGTTGTCGCATTCCTTGAAAAGAGCATCCACGGAAATTTTTCACGCTCGATAAAAATATGGTCCACGACATAGTTTCTGGGAATGGCAATTGGAAATCAAAGGACGACTACAAATCCTTCAACCACTGCATGAAATGAGACTGCGTAGATTATTCGGGAAGCTAAGCGGGACAACAAATATCTAAACAAAAGGGTTTAGGGACCGCAAAAGTCTCAGTTTATCCTACGATACAACTTTTTACGCCCATGAGACTCATGAAATGAGACTGCGTAGATTACTGGCGAACCAACCTAGACGAACAAACTCTTCACAAAAGCAATCAGATCCACTTTAGGCCCCTTCTATTGTCACTCGTATTCATTTTAAAGAATACCTCTTCAGAAATACTCAGATGTCTTCGATTCTTAAATTTGTAGAAGGTATATTTTTTCTACTATCATTCCTGTAAACAGGTCAAGGTCCTGACGGGAGAATTTAGTGCCAAAAATTTCCACGACCGCTTTATTTGAGAATTTTTTTTGCATTTTTCGTATTTTTTCTTTCCGAAATTTTCTTTTCTGATCCAGGAATCGTTGGAAAAACAAATTTTAATATGTAGTTCCTTCCGGTCAACAGATTCTAATATAAGCTACATACCACCGTCGACAATCTGGTTCTGTGAGGGTACACCACAAATTTTCGCCCTCAATCCTACTCAGCTCACTTGATTTTGGTCCGTTTGAAGAGCGGCTCGAATCCAGATATGGGTATAGTTGTATACAGTCCTCCGTTCATAATTATTCCTACATATTTTTGCTCCTCCGTAAAAAAAAATCAGCTTTTTCTGATGGTGTATTTCATGAAGGAAAAAATGATATTTCAATACATCTATCCACATTTTTTCTAGGAAGAAGAAATAGACGCAACGGACGGATGCCGCGTTCAAGTGATCACCTATAGGATTGAGTCCGAAGATGGGACCGAACAGCTGACGAAGACAATTCGAAGAAAGGTTCGTTCGTCATGGAACTCTTCCAATATCTTGCAACATTTTTTCCCGTTCGCCCGTTATCGATTTTTGAAGCGCGGATCGGGGTTTCGGATTGTTTGCGGACGCCCACAACTCGATCGATCGATGCCTGTTTAGTATTCGATACATATGTGACTCATCTGAAGGGTTTAGGTGGTTGGAGTGCGTCCGTGCCCCGTTCGTACGTACGTCGGTCATAAAACGCGGGGGATCTCAGCGGGTACCGAATAGAAAGAGCATCCTCCGCAGTTAATGAGGCTGAGGTTTTTAGTTATGAGGAATCGAGCACATTAGTTTGCATAACGACGTGTTTTTCGTTTCTCGGCGGGAACATGCATGTGTTTCTGTTCGGGAACCCCTCTGTGTATTCATTAATCTCCTCTGAGGTTACATATTTGCAGTGGTGGTGCACACCTTAACGAACAGAGCAAAATCGCCTCCACATAAGCCTCCCTTGTCCTTTCGTGGTTTTCGGGATTTTTAAAAAAATTCTCTTCGAAGAAACCTTAAAATGGATTCTACTTCTCCGTAGAGATTTCTTCTTGGAAGAAACCTCAAATTACTTTTATCGGTACTCGTTTTTTATAAATGATTAATAATAATATTATAATAATAAATAATAAAAATAAAAAATATAATAGTAATAAAAAATTTACCAGTTGTGTAGAAATGATTCGATTAGATGATTTCCGTTACCAGCTACTGGAATCGATGACTTTTTTCCTAACTGTTGCAGTTTTTTCCTAACCACCATCACCTACCAGGTCATTCAGTAATTTGATCCTAGACGGTTACCGACGCAAACCATTCTAAACAGAAATGAACAAATTTTTTTTTTAAAGTTATGGAGGAGATGAATTTTCAGGATGTTACACTGATCCACTTTTACATATTTTTATTTCTTATTTTATTTTATTTTTTATTTTCATATTTCTTGCAGCATAGAACTACGTATTATTCATGTCAGGTCATCCTAAAAAAATGGGAATTTCTTTTAATTTCTTTCTTTTAATTTTAATTTCTTTTTTCATCGAATGGAAATTTTCCTAATTTTTTTCTTTGACAAGATTCTTTTTGAAAACTAAATTAAATAGTAACTACGCTAATTCTTTGATTAAAAAAAGTACGTAGTGCAAAATATGGGTACTTTTCTTCGTTTCCTGCATTTTTCTTCATATTTCTCGTCGGCTTTCGACTCGACCCTTCAAAACCTCTCGGATTTTGTGTGATGCAATGGAAAAACTCCATCATTTATGTGAATACTTCCTGAATATTCAGATTGAATATTTTCGGACCACTCCACAGCGAAAACTTAGTTTATCCTCGTACCCTAGCTCAGAATACCATCTTTTGGAGAGAAAAAACTCTTTAAAAAAAACACAGTTCCAACTGTTAATTGGAAAATTTACCCCCGAAGTGCCGTTTTTGAAACATTTATGAGAATTATGTTGTTCTATTTAATTCGAGAGGGGAAAAGTGGTTTTCCGATATGTCCAGGAAGGCGAATATTGATGTGCGATAAACGTGCAAACAACGTGTGACTGACATTTCTTGCATTTATGAATTTTCTTTTCACGCACAATTGCTCTACGACTCCCTTTACCGACTATGATTCTTTCTAATTCTTTTTTATCATTATTTTTTCCGATTATTTGCGGAGAAAATCGATAAATGGTTAATCTATTTTATTTTTATATTGTACTATTATTATCTTATTCTATGTAAATATTTAATTTAATATTATTTAATTAGTTAATTATTTAATGAATTTAAATAATATTCTATGTAAATTATTTTCAAAAATTTTAATCTTAATTACCGTGCTTTCCCAAATGTGCTATTGGAATCAGATGCAGTTATTTACAAATAAATTACGTGAAGTTTCATCGCCGAAGCAAAAAAAAACAATATCCCAAACTCTTTTGAATCTTTGAGTTTTTATACATGCTTTTTGTCGCGAAAAATCCACGAAATCTCTCAGAGTTTCTCTTTTCGGAACTATTTGGGAAAATGCGACGCTGCTCAGCTGTATGGTCAAGAATTTTCTATTAGTACCTAGATTCTAAATGTTTTTGAATTTTTTTTTCGTGATTTTATGAAATTGTTTGCGACGAAGAATATGTTTAGAATACATTATGTATGCAAATACATTTATGTGGTGGTCGTTCGAATTTGAAAAAAAAATATTCGTATGAGATCTCGTAACAATCCATTTGGTGAAATAACATCTGGAAGAAAAAATTGAATTCCCCTATTCAAGTCCTCTCATATTTCTCTCCATACGGCAAACGTTTGGTGGAGAAAATACTTTTCCATCAGGATAATCCGTGACGCTGGTAGTTGGTTATAGCAGTTACAAAACTAGGGAAAATGCGCAAGGAAATACAGTTCTCGGAATTTATGGATCTCATTGCTTTCTTTTTGAAGTTCTTTTTTATCTCTTTATTCTTTTCAAACTTTGTAAAATCGACGTGGAAATATGAAGCATTCAAAAAATTCTACATCATTTTTGATAAAGGATTCCTCGCCTTGCAGAGCCATAGTGTTGCAATTTTCAGAAAAAAATTTATTCGCTATAACTTTTTTTCCACTGTGACCATTAAAACGAGACGTCGAGCGGGAGAAAAGGCATTTTCAACACCAGGACATAAAAACTCCGGAAAATAACAAGAAAATATTTAAAAAAACAGAAGAATCTAGAAAGAAACAAAAAGAAAAAGTGAAAGAAAAAGTGAAAGAAACCAATACTAGAAAATTCAAAAAATTGTTGAAGTATGAAACTTGTTGAAAACGATGGAGGAGCAACAGTGGAGAGTTTAGAGGCACCGTTTAGACCTCCACGGACCTTAACAAACATAAACAAGAAAAAAGATCCTTTTAATTGCTCTATAACAATATTCTCCTAAAAGTTCCTTAAGTTAACTTAGGAATAATTCAAAGCTATCCTAAAATCCTAACCATAACGTGAAATTTTAATTTTAAAAATGAAATTTGAAAATTTCATACACGATCTGTCCTGTATGTGTTCTTTCAATAGTGATTTTGTTTGATGTTCGCCAGCCCAGTCGTCTTTTTAGACGTTACAGTATCCTTTTACATTATAATAACCGAAATAGCATCTGCTGTTATTTAATTTCATTTGAAAGTGTCAAATTTCAATCACAATTCTAAAAATAAAAAGTGCACTTCGAGTGAAGCGAGCGTTGTTTGCCTTTATTATGCGCTTGTTCACTTCAAGAATGGGAAATTAGCCAAAAGATGTACGAAAGTCAAAAACAAAGAAAGTTTTAAAATTTAAAATTTAAGAAAAAATCAGGAATTTTTTTTTAAATTCAAATTTACAAAATAAATAGTCAATGTAGAAAAATCACTCCTTGAAAACATTCAAGAACTCCATGATATAGGTGGTTTTAGCCCAAACATCGAGATGAGGAATTCCTGGATGTTTCTTTTAAACTTCGAAATGGAAAAATAGTGGTAAATGCTTTCAAACTTCATATTACCAATTTTCTGATTTTTGATAGTTCGTAGCTATTTTATTTTCTTTTATTACTTTTATTTTTTATTATTTTTATTTGTTTTTTTCACTATTTTCATTTTATTTTTTGCGTGTGAATATTTTTTTTGTCTTTTCCACAATTTCACGTTTCCCACAATATTTATTTCTATTTATCTTTTCTATGTCATACCTGTTTATCTATTTACTATAATCAGTATCTTCAAATTCGTGGAATATTAAACAGTTCGTTCCGGGTGTAAGATGCTAAGGGATAGCCTAAGGTTACCTTCCTGTTAAGAAAGAGAGAGAGAGAGAAAAAAGAGAAGAAAAGAGAGAAAAACGTTTGGAAGTGGGAAAATGGTTCGTTACCCTGATATCCTAGATTTCACAATAGGAAGTGCATTGTGTGTGTTTTGGTATTAACGTATTGATTATAATAAATTATTAAATATTGACATTTAAACTGCTGGATATACTGAAATTTTGAGTTTTTTTTTCAGAAAAAGTTTTGTTTTGTTTTGTTTTTTGTTCGAAAAAGATAAAGTTTTGAGAGCAAATATATTAACTTAATGAATTTTAGTTTTCATAGGATCGAATTAGAATTAGCAGCATGAAAAACAAGAACCTTAGCTCTGTATCCTGAAAAGGACAACCTAACCGTAAAAAAGCCGTGAAAAATACATAAAAATACGTAACGTAAATTACGTAAAAATAACCTAACGTGGATGTGAATGTAGGGTCCCGTAACGTATACTCATTGCTCGTTGAAACGTTCCTGAAAGCGTTCCTGAAAGCTTGAAACCTTGGCATACTTCTGTTTTGTTTTCTTATAGTGTGCCTACGAGGTTTTTTTTTTGAAAGATAGAACATTTATTTGCTTTAGGCACGCTCACTGCTCTGATCTTCAGTACTGATATTGATTGATCAACAATGATTCTTTAACTGGGAAATTTTTCCTCTAACTTCTAGCGAATCGCGGTTCATGTGAAACATTCGAGACCTGTCTAAGTTTACCTTTATGTAAACTACGGTACTGTACGTACCGACATATATATGTCTTTCTGGATTTCTTATGGAATTTTCGGGACGAACAGTCGTCGCGTCGTCGCTCCGTCGAGATTCGTTGTGCAAACACACACGCATACATATGCGTGGTTGAACTGTCGGCATGCATACATACATAAATTGTACTTTGCTCGTTTATTGGATTTTTCCCCGTAAATCATTTCGAAATTCACCAACACCAACACGCCCAATAATTTTATCCATACGTGTTTTCATTGCGGATCGCAATCGCAAATGTTTAACATCAGGATACCTGATGACGAATATGTTACATCGGTGGGTTTTCCTGGTTGAAATCCCTTATTGAATCTCATCTACCGTACCAAGAATTTGACACATTTGAAATTTTTGTTGGAAAAAATCCGCCAAAAAATTGAAATCATGATCCTACACTTTTTTAATATTTCAGGATTTATATGTTGGTAATGATTGATCTACTGTTTCTCAGTCGAATAAATCCATATCTGCCCTAACGAGGGACAATATTTGATTTATTCAAATTTCGTGCCTTTCCGTTCTGTCCTCTCGCGGAAATGCGCATGATTATCGATCGATTCGATATTTTGATTATTGAAAAGTTCATTGGCACTGTAAAGTCCAGATATGAACGTGGTTTCCCCACTCGACAACGAAACGAGTCACCTGAGTTACTCCGACGAGTACCATAGCACCATATATTTGGTTTTATTTATTATTTAATCGGTTTTAACTTTATATTATTTGTTATTTATTATTTATGACTTATGATTTATTATTTATTATTTATTTGGTTTTTCTTGAGGATGTAGATCCACTAATATTAGGTCAATGCATACGTAATTAAGTAATAATTATATAGTAATAAAATAATAGTAAAAATAAAATAAAAAATAAGTAAAATAAAAAATAGAAAAAATAAAATAGCAATTTTTTAAATATAAACTTACGCAGAGTAGAAAAAGGAGCTTAGCCTTTTGTAAAAAGCTGTTTAAAAGAGAACTTTTTTTCCTCTTCAAGTTAGTTCTTTTGGTTTTTCATGCTGATTTAATTTTTGTTTTTTTCTCTTAATTTTTTGATCAGTAGACATAAATATGCGTCTATATATGTCTCATACTGATTTGATCTTTGGTAATTTTTCGATCAATAATCTAAAATTACATACTTCTGTATGTCTAGTCTAAGTCGATTGTGTTCAGCCGAACGAACGCTTCGCGATCGCCACGCAACGTAAGTCTCTGCTCTTTCTGATACTCTTGTTTCCTCTGTACTAACCCAGTAACGAACGGACAAGGGTTGCGCTCAGTTGGTGGAACACACTCGACGCCGACTATGAATGCTCTATAGTTCGATCAGTGGTTAAAATTCATTATTTGAGCTGACTTTTCTCTACATTTTTGAGGATGCATTATTTTAGATAAATGGAATCGATATTCGCTGGCTTTATAGAGGGTATAAAAAAAACCTAAATCTGATTTTTTTTTCTAAAACGTATTCTCGGTAACTTTTTCCCGGAGGCTGTAGATGGAGTAGCTCTCGAGGTGCAGAGGGATCAAATTTTATTTCCAATCCATGATAATTCGGTACTCACAAAAAAGCGAGCACTGAACTCGTTACGTTGCATCCACGAAGAGGGAATACCCTAAATTAACCAAATTACTTCCCTAAGTGCAACGGCAGCTCTGATCAGCATCTCTGAGGCTTTTCTGACTCTTGAGGGAATAAAAAAAGAACATATGTAATAAAAGAAGAAGAAGAAAACTCCAGAAGATGTTCTGGAACAGTGCAACCATCGCTGCGGTGCACATTTTGCCCATTTTTGTCGCAAAAAGTGAGCTAATTATGTATGGGGTGCGTTGTAATGGATCCTCCGACCACATTTGCATTTAAACAGGAACTCCTCGTTGTTTCTGGATCACAGGATCAAAAAAATTAAGTAAAAAAGAAAAAAAAGAATGCCTGGATGTGAATCCTTCCTCTGCATTCAACTATAACGTTAATAGCTGACAATTTTTCTGATTTCATCTCAGAGTTTTTTCTTCTCCAGGCATTCTTTTTTTTTCTTTTTTACTTAATTTTTTTTTGCATGAGAATCTTACTTTGTCAGAAAATTACAACTATATTTTGTGACAGCTTTGTGGAAGCAATTTCTAGAAAGTGACATTTACTGTTCCCCTCCATTTCCTTTCCCTTCATTCCACTTCCTCTCTGTTTTTTTTCATTATTTCTCTCTCGTTTTTTTTCATAATTTTCACCTTTTTTTCCTTTTCCTAAATTCCAACTTACAATGAGTAGGCGGTTGTTGTTGATTGTTTGTTTTTTTCTGCGAGCTCCAGGAGCAGGCAGGGCAGATTTCGGTACCTTAGGAACCTTGTTTCGGTCTGATCCTGGTTAAGGATAAAATTCGAAATTCTAAGCAAGAAAAAAAAGAGCTGCAGAATCGTTCAAAAAGATTTATTTGTCGATTTCCCTGGTTTCTTTTGAGAAAAGCGGAGGTAAAGAAGCGCGTAATTGAAAAAGTCTAGTCTATCATTTATTCCAAAAATTCCAAAAATTCGTGAAAGTGAAAAGTGAAATTTTCCCCAATATTTCTCCTAATTGTTTTTCTTCACTTTGAAGTTCAGCAATCACTAAAATAGTCTGCACGCAAATACACAAAGGCTTGGTAATAAAATAGAAGAACGTAGAAGAAATTAAAATCCAAAATTCTTTTTTTAATACTTTTATTTATGACTCTATTTTATACCGTTTGGATTCCTTTTTTGAATTTTACTTTTTATTTTTTAGTAAAAAGTCAACTTTTATGTTCCTTCTCATCTTTATTCAGTATCTATCCGTGCTTTCCTGATCAATCCTGTGTTTCTTCAGTCTCGGTTAATTTTCTTCTCTTTTTTTTCTGAATATTTAGTAATTGTGTGAGATTATTTACTTGTTTTTTTTTTTCCTTTCAAACTAGTAGCTTTGTAAATTTTTCATCTTTTCGTATTCCCATATGCAATTGTACAGTATAGAACGATTTTTCTATGCCTATAAAAAATTAGTTTACAAAAAAATTTCATGGGATTAGATTAATTCAAATCAAATTATTTTCCTGAGTCGGAAATCCAACAGAAGAACTGTATCCGAAATTCACTTACTGAAAAAATAACGAAAAATACACGGTGTATTTCCCATCTCTCTTCAGCACCCCTGTAGTATTCTATATAAATAAAAAGATTGGGTTGGAGGAACAAGAAGACAAGGGCAGGAGATAAGTCTTATTAAAATCCTATTCTGAGCTGCCAGGGTCCAGAAAAACTTCCGGAGCAGACTCGGAGCTGCGCCAATCACTCACGTTTTTGTTTCACAAGCTATAATCCATGAGAGACATCGGCACATCTGGTTGCGAACACACATTTCCACGAATCCATGCAATACTGCTAGGAGCTCGCTTCATTCCTACTCATATCCATATGTTTCAGATAAAATTCGACTGCATGCAAACATCACGACGTCTGGAATTATCAAACGGGAAGGAGGCTAAGGTTGAGGAGAAATGTGAGCGATATCAAGGTGACATTAAAGGATTCCGACCGGTGGAAATCACTCAGAATAATCAAAAGTTGCAACTGGATCCGAATGATGCACAGGTAACGTGGATATCTTTTCTTCTTCGAGTGTTAGAATCTGGAAACAATCTTGAAATAGGAATAAATCAGGAGGAAACCTGAAAAATTGAAAACCAAGCAAAACCACGAAAAAACTCCGTTCATCACTATAATTCTTACTTACTCTCTTAACCTATCATTATAATTTTTATGTGGTTAAAAGCCATAAAAATTACCATGGCGATGAAATAAATAACTGAACAATTTTCCATAGAATTAATGGATCATCGGACATTTTCAAATAATCTCTGGCGTGTTTATCTTTCCACTACAGGTACATACTTTCTATATTTTAAATTCATATATTTTATCCGAAGCCATTAAATTATCTATCCATTAAAAATAACTAAATATAAATATAAATAGATGTAAATAAATATAAATGATGAAATTCTGCATTAAATTTTGTTCTCGATCCTTGTTTGATCTTATGGTGGGAGTACGTTTTTCCTTCGAATCGAAATGACACATAAAATACGGAATCGCTCTGCTCGGTTGGTGACGCGTGCAGCAACGGCGATAAGAGCAGGGAATTTCTCTTGAATGTTTGGGGATTCCGGGAAAAAGTAGCTTAATGAGGTGAAGAATTTGATTTTAAATATTTTCGAGCTCTTTTTAAACTTAACTCTTTTTAAACTTTTTAAACTTACCAGCGAAATTTGCTTTTTTTCGCTCCTTTCCCTCCCGTTATTGAGGTGAATTGTCACAGGTTTAATCAGTTAATTTATCCGGAAAATAACCGAAATCCTTAACGTTTCCTAGTGGACGCAGCACTCAGAAAACGTCCACGCATACATAATTTCTGGAATTTGGACGTATTGCACACAATATTGTGTGCACTACGTCCAAATTTCACATTTTTCAAATTTTTTCTTTCATAAATTTTAATTATATTGCTTATTGCGAACACATACTGATAGAATTAAGTTTAATTGAGTTCAGTTTTGAACGAAATGAGGAAATTCTTTGGATTTATTTGGGTTTTTGGTGAGAAAAAACAAAATTCTCTATTCTTTCCTCCTTCCTGAAAGTATCCCAGGTATGGTTCCACCATATATTTCTCCACTGAAGGTGAATAATGCCTGCAATCGGTTTTTTGTTGTTGAGTTTGCTGTCGGAAAGAGGTCGGCACGTACATATTTTCCCTTCAACGAACTAGAATCCATTTACTGTGTGCTCTGAAAATCCGTGGGTTTCGATTCGACGACTGCATTCTAAAGGGGAGATGTGGGGGGTAGGGGGGAAATATGTGGGGACACATCTAGCACTGTAAATTTCGCAGAAATTTTCTGTTGGACGGTCATTGATCTTCCCTCGGACATGAGCATTCCCTTTCAAGGCAAAAAGATTTTTTTAGTTACTTAAGTCTTACTTTATGTGCTCGAAACATTTCAGGATGTCGCCATCTCCAATGTTCTTGGACAAGTTCCCGATACATTTATGAATATGCTATCAAAGGAAAAAGATACGCTCGGTGAGTACTCACACACATTTTGTTGTTGTTGTTGTTGTTTTCTTGTTTTTACTTCAAATAAGTGTAGTCCCAGCTCCAATTAAGTACTGAGAAATGTTATAAAGCGGAAGAAAAAAAGAAAGAGAAAAGGAAGTAAAAGATTTTGGTCGTTTGAAATCTCTTGTACAGGTTCATTTCATAGCGAAAGTAGGTAGTTATAATGACTACGTAAATATATTGCTTTTGATTTTTTACTTTTTTTTATTTCGGTTGAATTTTAGAATTTCAGGAAGCTATAACTAGAAGTGTACAAATTTTTTTCTACTAAGATGGCCAGAAAAGCAACGATACTTCTTCTAATGAAATTTCTCCAATGAACTTTACCTTATTTTTTATTCCAATTCCATGAAAAAGAAATACATTTTAGTGAAAATGTTCCCCGATCTTTTCGCCCATATGCGCTCACAATCCACATTAATACCGGCATCGACAACTGAAGTGATTACGAATCCGGATGGAAGTACCACCACAAGGGTTAGAAGCAGTAAAAGTTACAGGTTAGCTTGTATATACCAAAATTAACATTTAAATTTAACAACAACAAAACTTAACAACAACACAACAACAAATCTTACAAATTCTCATCTTACGTAAAGAAATCTAAAGAAATCTAAGTGTAAAAATTACTGGATAGCAGCCCAGGAATTGTTACTGACCCGGTTAAATCCACAGTATAACGTTATAGTAGTTCCTTACCATATACAAAACTACTACAAAACAAAAAAATGTGTTTTGTCAATGATCAAAATGAGAAATCTATATGAGTTTCACTGCTTTTCTATTTTTTTTTACGTTACTGTACGAGGTCTCTAAAAAAATGTAAATAATAGTAAAAGTAATAATAAAGTAAAAGTAGTAATAGCAAAAATGCTACCTAGAACTGGGTTCGTTCACTTTTTTCTTTAAAAAAATGCTTCCTAAGAAGCTGTTCCATAGATAATTATCCAGTTGAATTAAATTCCATTTGAATCAGGTGTGAAAATTCGAAATTCATTGTTTTCTAACGTAAAATATGTCGTCAGTGAAACACGGCGTTGCCAGCGGTACAAGTACCGCTGGCAACGCCGTGTTTCACTGACGACAGCACCGACTTTCGATCTATTCGGATCAAAAAATTATTCTCATTGCCGAATTTTTTTCTGAAGCAATTGAGTTGATAATTGGATGGAATTGAATTGAATTTATATGAAATAATGATGTATAATAATGTGAAAAATTAGTTCCCCTTCAAAAAAAATAGTTTGGTCGCTGCTGTTAAATTTCTGTCCCACATCTTGAGAAATCTTGAGATCCTGAGAAAAATTTACAGTATTTGCTCCCTTTAATTGAACCGGACAGTATTTTGCAGATTTTTCTAACAGTAAGCTGCATCTACCTAGATTTTTTGGAAAAATTTGAAAATCTGGAGACAAAACCTTTTTTTCCTGATTTTTCGGCCAAAATCAGAATAGAATATCTGTATTATTGTTATCTTCAAAAGGAACTCAAATTAGAACAACTAATCATCCCGGGAATCATTGGGAATTATGGAATAGACAACATTACTTAAAGTGGCTAGTATTGGTTTTTTCTTCTTGGTTTCCCATGGTTTCCCATTACTCAAAGGCATTCATAGAGATCAGCTTCAGAAAATCCACAAAGAAAAAGGAGATAAGGAGAAAGAAAAAGAAATTTTTCCGAGAAAATCCCATAGTTTTCCATAGTTTATGTGCTGGAAATGAAATTACCGCAATTTTGCGTCATTTATGCCCTATGAATGTGAAAAATAGGTAATTATTCGTTTACACCTTCTTATTTGGTAGTTGAAAAATAGGTATTTATTCGTTCCTAACTGGTACCCCTCGGTTTGCAAAGTAACTCCTATGTCGTGGTTGTCGACCATAAAACTTTTCGGATTTTCCTGAAATTGGTCTTGTTGTTAGTGACGAACAGAGCTTTCTCTTATATTATAACGCTCCATTCACTACCAATTTCACTAATTATTTGCTTGGATGGAAGTTCGAACAAAAACGAATTTTATTTTTTTAAATTTTTTTACGAACGAGAAATAATGCGCACCTTCGTGTTATTTTTTTCCTTTTTTTCCGAAAGAACTTCTCCTTTTGTGGTCAAGCTCAGTAGGTACCCTAGTCTTTCCCCGACATAGATATTTACGTTCTCCCTCAGCACGTTTCATGACTTTTTTGGGAAATTCTACAGGGAATCCGAGGGGATCGTTGTTTTAGAAACCCTAGGAATTGTGTTGTGTTTGTGGTCTGCTTCCGAAGAATTAGCGGACATCGCTGAATTTTTCGACCATCGTCTTGGGAAAATACTAACCTAAGCTTGACCTTTTTTACAGTATGCTGCATCTATCTAGATTTTTAGAAAAATTTGAAAATTCGGAAAAAAAGTCTTCTTTCCCAAATCCCAGTGTAATCTTGACCTTGCTTACAAATGCTCTGCTTTTTGTGGAAAACAAAACGATTTGTGTTGGAAAAATTGCTCTCTTTAAAAATAAAAAGTAAATTTTACTTTTGCTGCACAAATAGCTCTTTTTAGTCACTCAAAAATCCCAGAATCTGCTTCTCATTTTGCCAGAGGATATCTTCTGAGCGCGCAATCACACACTTTGCCGGCGAATGTCCTTGAAATTTTTCGGCTTATGGAAAATATGGGAATTTAGGCAAAAGCTATTCGTAGCGTTCATGTACAGTTAGTGAAATACACTCCATAAAATGTGAAATCCAACACAAAACCACATTTTTCTATTGGAAATTATTGGAAATTGGGAATCGGTGGCGGCTGGAGCCGCGGTCATCCCAAATCCACGGTACGGAACTTGGCACCGGGACGCGTTCATTCGAATGTGACACATGGCCACAACGTTGGACCGGTCCGGGTCAAAACAAAGTTGATTTATTCCCCTTCTGGACTGAAACCGATCCAGATCCCATTTTTCTACACTCTGAAACTATTCCATACGACTTTCACTATGCTGATCGCTGCTGGTTCCATGTTTTATTTTCTGGTCGAGTTCATCCCACTGACGTTATGGCGATTTCTTGGGTGATTTTTCTAGAGTTTCATTAAGCTTTCGGATCTACGTTCCAATTCTACTTCAAAGTACTTCATATGAAAATTTTCAGACGTTAGGATCTAATTATAAATCAAGAAAAAAAAAGAAAAAAGAGATCAATCAAGAAATTTTATGGATTCAATAACGTGTGACGAAAAACAGTTGGATGGGTACAAACAGTGAAAATACAGTAAACTTCAGTTGTATTCCTGTCAACAATGTGTTTGTATGAGCTGGCGGTGCAAAATACAAATCATCTCACTCTATCCAACATATTTTAGAGTTTTTTTTTGTGAAAATTTCTGTCCCACATATTAAAGCCTTCAGACACGAATAAATAAAGCTGAAATAAGCTAATTAATTAAATTATTTACATTCATTCACCTTCATGGATGTGAGGCCAATATCGAGCAGAAAAAAGAAGAACCTTTCTGAAAAAGTGAAGTTTTTTGCACGCTTATTATTAAAATTATTCGCTCCGTTAATCATATGATTTCAAAGACTGTTAGAAGAATTTTGATAGCATTGTAGAATAGGGAAGAAAAATTGAGTTCTTCTTCCATCACCAGAAAAAAGAAAACTAATCAGGAAAAAAGTCAAAAAATCGAAAAATTGCAAAGAATGCAACTTGCACTTTGCTATTATTTGCAGTTGAATCACACGAATTGCTGCTTTTAGCGTTCAAAAATTCTTGTCAGAAGTCAAAAAAAAAAACAAAAAAAAATTCTTCATCTTATGAGAACTTTACGGGGGTTCAGCAGAGTTATTTAAAAGTTACATTTCTTTTTGTTCCTTGATATTCCTGAACTCCTTTTCACGACCACATATGTACATCCCAGAGCTTTTAAACTGGTGATCGCGTAGAAATGATGATGTGCGACGTGTGGAGTCATTTTTCATTTCCATTGCCGTAATGCAGCAGAGTTTTGCATAATCCATTATCATTTTGACTCTTTTGTGTTTTCATTCTCGGCTAGTCGGCATCGATTTTATTCGACGCTCTTCCGCTGTGTTAATCAATAGTAATAATATTATTTGGTGCAATTTCCACAGTGTATTATTTTTCAATGTGACAATATTTCAATTCTCTCTCACCATTAGCTTCCAATACTTCAAAAATGAGCAAAAAAAACTATTTTGAAATAGAAACTAAATGATAAACTAGTAAGTGGGCAACTGTTAACCTTTAAGGTCTGCATTGAGTTAAAATTACTATTAAAATTACCAGGTTTTATAAAATTTTCCTTAAGACCCGGAGCTGTTATCATTTATGTTCATTTAGTACTAAGTGATATTGTCGTCAAACATTTTTTTCATCGAAAATACAATCACGAAGGATTTTTGTGCAGTTCCATTTATTTTTTCTATGTATGTACGAAAATTCTTCAATATCTAACGCAGTTTGGAAGTCTCTCCATTATGCCCTCAGGGGAGTGATTTGATGGAAGTCCATTAAAAGTACTTCAGATAAGTGTATATACACTTTTATGTAGATGGAGCCTACCCTACTACATAAATATTCTCTACTCTACTGCATTATTGATAAAATTGCAATTAAATAAAATTTAATTTATACTATATATCTAATTTATATTACAATTAAAAGAGTATACAAAAAGGAGAAGAAGACAAATAGAAGTAGGTTAAAAAACATTTGCGTTGAGTTAAAGTTAAAAGATAAAAGTAAGTTAGAATGCAATGAAATAAAATAAAAAATAAATATAATATAAATAAAAAATAATATATATAAAAAATATAATAAAATAGTTAAAAGTTAAAATTAGAATGAAATGAAATAAAATAAAATCAAGGATAATTAATCACGAGCAGTTCTAACTACAAACGGCCATTCAGGAAGTGGAGGAATGTCTTCATAATATTTATTTATTTATTTATTTATATAGCAATTTTTTTGTTCCCACTTAGCTGAGTTTTTCAGAGACATGAAATTTTTGTTAGAAGACTCGTTTGAAAAAAAAGAATGATCCCATACTTCTTTCCAGCTCACACTTCTCGAAACATGAAACGTACATAAATGGAGTGAAGCAGATGTCGAAAAGCTCCTTCAAAGCATTTGTTGAGTACAAGGTAAATTTTGGACTTTTTTCGGATTATATCTACACTTTTCCTCTTATCTTTCTCACATCAACGTCTGCTTTACGTTCTTGAGATTTATATCTTTTCTACAAACCTTATTTTTATCTAAAAGTGCCTTAATATGGATAATTTTACGAAACAAAAATCTATAAAATTAAAAATGAAAAAAAAATTAAATTAAAAATAAAGTTTATTAAATAAGGACAAATTTAGGGCCCAGAAGGAGGTTTTCGTGTTAAACTGGCCGATAACGCTGACGATCTTTCCGAAGAGGAAACGGAGGATGATGACCACACTAGTCGGTAAGTCCCCAAGGACCGTGAGGATGGATGAGGCAAAAACTCTCTGCTTAGGTGTTATTCGGAGATCACAGACAGTGAAAGTGACATACAACCGTACGGAGCGGCACAAACGAAACAACAAGCCGAGACGAAGAAGCGATATGATAAGGTGTGTGCGTTTTTTTCCTGGATCTCGGGAATTTTCCCCACGCATCTCGAAAATCTCCCCGATCTAGGCTTGGTTTGCTGCCAAAGAACTTGTGGATAGTGAACAGAGATATGTGGATAAGTTACGACTATTGGATGAGGTATGGTGGTGCTAAATCGGTTTCCTTAGGTTCGTAACGTTCTTAAGGTCCTGCGTTTGCAGTTATTCCGACAAAAAGTGGTGAAAGAGGCTGCTATTGACAAGGACAAACAACAGAAACTTTTCGCCAATGTTGCCAGCTTACACCAATTCCATAACACTCACTTCCTTCCACAGTTGATGGAAGCAAGTCGAGATTGGCATACAACAAAGAGGTACGCTTATTTAAGTAGTATTGATACGGATAAATTTATAAGGTAAAAATTTATAAAGTAACAAAAAATTAAATTAATAATAGAATTAAGTAGAAAAGAGCGTCCGCATGAAATCCTATAGGATCAAAAATCCCTCGTCCGTTATCAATTCTTCCATTCTTTTCCCCGCTCTCATTACGATTTTTTTAGTATTTTATGCAAAAAAAATCAAAAGAGACATGAAGAGTCACGTGAAGAAGCTTATTCTGCGCTTGGCAGCAGTTTTCTTTCACTTTATTGTGATCCTCATCCAATAGTTACCTTTCAGGATAGCAAATGTGGTTCGAAAACAGGCTCCCTTCCTAAAAATGTACTCCGAATACACAAACAACTACGACAGAGCCACAAAAGTCTTTGAAGAAATGAAGAAGAAGAAAAGATTTGCGGATATTGTTCGCGAAATTGAGGTAGGATAGGATTTATCCTGGTAACATCTGAAGGAAACCTGAAGAAATTCTTATCTAGAAACTTCCGGAATGCGAAGGTCTCCCACTCAGTCACCACCTGATTTGTCCTGTCCAGAGAGTCATGCGCTACCAGTTACTTCTTCAGGTGTTTTCATTTTTTTCAGTTTTTTCTTTCCCTCTCACTTCGGACAAAAATTTTTATTCAACCACTAATTGCTGTTCACAAACTTTAAGTCTGAAGTCTGTTGTGTCTAATAAACTCGAAATTTTTTTCTACTGTAGTAATTACCAGTATACCATTCCTGAGCAAAGTTATTTTACTCTAAAAGTGCTTTTTCCCCTGGAAAACTGTATTGAAAATTTTTCTATTTAACAATTTTTATTTAGATTGTATTTTAAATTCTATTTACGATTTACTTTTATTTTATTTATTTATTTTAAATTTTTGCTCGAATTTATTTTTTAAATTCTCATTAAAAAATTCCTTAAGAAAAGTTCCCTAAGAGAAACGATCAAGAATCAGGCAAAGATACTATTTCTCGCCTCGATTTCTTGTATCGGGTTCATTTCATTTTCCGAAATTTTGTACGGTGAGTTCAGTAATGAATCGAATTTCCGACCATGATTAATATTTTCATCCATTCATCACCTGTTCAGGGGTGTTTTGCTAGAAATAAACATTTTTAGCATTGTCTATTAGCTATTTTAAATTTTATTTACGATTTATTTTTATCGATTTTATCTATTTATTTAAATTTTTCTTCCTTTGATTTCTTGAAGTGGTTAGATTATGATTTGAGATTTGTTGAAGAGTTCCTACCATGTTTATTGAAATGAAGATATAATGGTAACAATAGTAGAAGAAGAATACTGGTAATAATACTAATAATAAAACTAATAATAATAATGGTAATAATAATAATAGTAATAATAATAGTGGTATTCATTTGTTTATTCATTTATTTGTTTATTTGTTTATTCACATACGCCAATGGTGCACCAGAAAAGAAAGATTAAAAAAATGGAACAAACTTTGTCTGAGTCAGAGAATCTTACGAACAAAAAGAAATTACAAACTTTACTAAAACCGGAACTCAATTTTTATAAAAATTATTATTAATTTAAATTAATTTTGGAATTATACACATTGTAATAATAACAGTAACATTATTGCAATCAATTCAAAAGAATAATTACTTTTTAAAATAATTTTCAGCATTCTCATGATGGTAGAGATTAATTTCCACTATTTTCAGGAGTACAAGAAACATTTAGTGGAAACCGACGCAGACTACGAAGACACCGCCGCCGCTCTTCAACTGGTACTCCAAGCTGCTTCTCACGCCAATGAAATGATGAAAAAACTGGTAATTTTTGTTAAATTTTCATATAAAGTGGGGAATAATCCAGTAAAATAACATTGGCTATATTTTTTTATTCCAATAAAAAGATAAAAAAAATGAAACCAATATATTTATTGCTTTTGCGCTCACTTCCATTGACTTCGTAGGGAAAATTCGCGGATTTTGGCGTCGGTTTGGGTTCCTACGGGATTATTTTGAATAAGGGCCAAATGGAATTTTCTGGACTTTTTTTCTCGAAATTTTAGACATTACAGTCTTTTTTCACGTGTAGAACGAATAGTTGTGATAGTTCTGTCACAAATGTGGTCGACTCCAGAGAAAACACTTATAAGGAACGCTAGGAAAGTCCTAGGAATTCGAAACTTTCCTCTTTTCCTAGATTACCATTTATTTTTTATATTTATACAGTATAAGTATGCTATATTCTATTCTATTTATTATTTAATCTATATTTTTTCTATTCTACCCTACATTCAATATTTGTATATTCTATATTTTCTTTGAGAAATTTTCGCCAGGTGGAGTATTTTAGGATGGCTTCGGTAAAGTAATTGAGGTCCAAGAACAGCTTGGAAACTCCATTTCACTTGTGTCTCCCGGAAGAGAATTGCTGAAGACGGGAACTTTACAGGTTAAAAAAATTTCTTTCATCCTGTCATTCAGATCACAAATATTGCTAATTTACTATATCTTTTTTATCCCTCCGCATTCCAGAAAATTTCCTCCACAACTGAAAAGACAGAGGAAAGAGTGATTTTCTTGTTCAACGATCTTATTCTTCTTGCATGTGAAAGGAAAATGATTGGGCTGTATAAATATCGGCTGCGAGCCGTGTTCCATGCGTGTCATACACAGGTGATCGCATCGTGAAGCCGTGGATTTTTTCCAGGCTTTCCTTTTTTCCTCCGGAATTTCTGAAATTTTCCCGTTAAGATATGCGAGGGAGACAATCTGGAACGTGAACATTCATTTTATGTGCGGGGATCGGATGGGAATGGTCCGTCAAGATGTGTGGAGCTGTATACAGGTAATTCGCTAGTATCTATGAAATTTTCAGAAAAAGAAATCAAATCAATTAAGTTTTTTTTGCGTTTTTTTTCAAATACGCGGTATTTAAAAAGGGTATTTTTTTGTCTTTTTTCAATTTTTGTGTTGTTGTTCCTATATTTTTATCTATCAATAAAATTAAATTTAAAAAATATAGAAATGAATAAATAAAATAATAAATAAAATAAATAAAAATATAGATAAATATAGAATTAAAAGTTTTTCTATCAATAAAATTCTAAATTTAAATCCTCTATTCCATTCCAGACACTCAAAAGGACAAAAACGATTGGGTGGAGAGCATGTGTGCCGTAATAGATGACTGTAGAGCAAATTCGGCCACATTCGGTGCAAGCGTTGTGAGCATAAATTTCCGGAAATTTCCCACCACGATTTCATCCAACAATAGAATCCTACGTTTGTTTTTTTTCCAGAAATCTGCTTGCGAGACCAACAACAACCATAGCGAAAGCCGAAATTGTGCCGACTGCGACACGGAATTTAGGTATATTTTTTACATCTGAGTGAGAGAATTTTTTTCTTATACATTTCATTTCATTTCATTTCATTTCTCTTCCACTCTCGTTTACTCTTTTTTTTTTTGGAAATTGGACAGTGAGGTAACGTATAAAAAGCTTTATAAGAGTGTGAAGGAAAAGAAAACAAAAAAAGGAAAAGGAACGTTGAATTCACGTTCTTGTTGGCTCTATGGAATAGCCCAATCAACCAAAATTTCTACTCATTTTTTGTTCCAGAAAAGTAGAAAATTTCGTCTTCTTTTCGTTTCCCAAATCTTTTCGGAGAAAAATTTCGTTTCCCAAATCTCGTTGACTCAATTTTTTATTTCAGCCTCTTCTATCGAGGAGTGAAATGTGCAAAATGCAAACGGAAGTTGTGTAAGAAATGTTTCGGTCGCTATCGAACTGAAAGCAAAAACAACAGGATTTGCGAGGCTTGTGTGAAGAATATGGTAAGCTACCCGCCCTGCTTTGTTGCTTTATAGGACTCTACAGGTGGTTGCGTTGCGTTGCGTTGCGTTGTCGTGGGGTAGTGCGACGCATTGGGTGCAACTTAATCCATTTTATGCCAATGTGTCGCGACGTGCCCGGGCACTTCCAGAAAACATAAATGCACTTTCAAATGCTGAGATTTCAAGGAGAGAAGACTTCGAGAATGTCCGGCATTGCTTTGGATCGGAAATGCGCTCGCCTGATCCAATACAAATCCACATTTTCCACAAATCCTTACATTCCTGTCCATGAAGTTCCTATTTCAAGCAGTCACTCTGCCCATGTTTACTTATGTTTATTGTTTACTTGTGTTTACAAGAGCAGTCAATGTGTTTCCTGCCACATGTTTAGGTCCACAAAAACCAGAGAATTTTTAATGTCAAAATTAATACACTTATTCCAGGCACTTCTAAGAAGGTAGAAAAGCGATTCATTGAAGTGGTCTTTGACTCAGCCCTCGAAACTCAGGAAAATCTTTTATATATAAATCTGATAAGCCTTGTATATGGTATCCTTGGTGTTAATACGGACATTAAACATACAAAAAGAGCAGGAAACGTGCAGTCGTACCGGAAAATCGGAAAGTATGGGTTTACTGCTATTAGGTCTTGCATGTACCCATCGAAGAAAAATCGCTGGAACACAAAATATGTATTATTTACATAAATTATTTATTATTAAATGATTAGAAACAAATTTTATGTGCTTAGGTTCGCTTAGATCTTCTTTACAATATAAAATTCCTCTTTCTCTCGTCATTTAATTTATAAGAATCGATGCAGAGTTGTTTTTTTTTTGTTAAGCTAAAAAATAGAAGAGAAAAAAAACTAAAACTAGAACTAGAGATAAAAACTAAAAGCTAACTAAATCTAGCTACTTAAAGAATATTCTGAATTGAAAAAACTTTAACCGTGGCTTGGTAATTTGTTTCGATTTGAACTCCAGCGGTGCCATCTGAAAATCCTTAGCAGAGTCGTCCTCATCGTCGAATATTCCAGGGTTTCGAGAACATTCGTCGCTCAGCGTCCGCTCAATCGAACGTCAGACAAAATGTCTTAGCGGTGCCAGCGCAAGGAAAAGGAATCCTGCACGCAAGTAGAGTGAAGGTTTGTGGAAATTTCAAACACTATAACTGTTTAAAAGTGTAAAATTCTTATCTGTTGTATTTATTTATTATTTTATATTTATTTATTACTTTATTATTTTGTATTTATTTATTATTTATTTTTATATTTGTTATTTCATTTATTATTTATTGTATTATTTTATTTATTTTATTGTATTATTATATTAATTAATTTATTTATTTTATTTTGTTATTTTATTTATTATTTGTTGTAGTTCCGTGGTTCACTTGGAAAGACATTCGAGCGGTATTTTGTGGTTCGCAACGATTTCTGTCTTTATTCCTACAATACGTGTGATGTGAGTGATGTTGACGGAAGGAACCAGCAGGAAAGAAAACATTCACTCTCATCCATTTTTTTTTCAGGATGACTGCGCCCTCGCAATGTTACCGTTACCTGGCTGTGAAGTGAAGTTGTGCGGTGAACGATTCACCTTCTCACTTCGTGTTGGATCTCGTCGAATGTATACGGTAACCGTAGAAGATGAACAAAGTCAAATACGATGGATGGCCGTGTTGGATTTGGCCGCAAATGCACAACTTCAACAAAACCCGGACAACTGATACTTCTATGTGTTCTATGTATCGGAATATCGGAATATTTTCCCTTTTTGTGATTTGAACACTGACAGTTATGATGAGATTTGGTGCATTCATCTTTTCCTGGTCGGTTCGTTACGCCATTTTGCACCATATCTCCTCGATCACTCCTCTACGACTACCTTATCAGCCATGAAACACTCAGATACAACGGTTATTGCTAGTTGAGAAGCTCGAGCTCAACGCATAGTTTTAAGAAGAAAAAAAATCCTGTATAGTCCTAAAATTCAAGTGCAATCACCAGCCATTCTCGCTACGCTTCTAGTCATCAGTCGGTCGTTTAATTTCCATATCTATTTCATTTGTTTGAGAAAAAAACCGCTATAAATCCACACAGAACCCCAGAATCTCTTTCATCTCACTTATAGGCTTCTATTCGGTCTTTTCTTTTTTTTTCCTCTTCTTCACCGAATAACACCCAACTTTCATCCCATTCGTGCCGCTCGAGTTGTACAAAATTATTATGGAATGTAAATAAAATTACATGCATGGATTTTTTTTGCACCTACTCAGAAGAGCATTTATTTCGACATTTTTTTCTAATTCTAATCCTGGGAACGGGAAAAGTGAAAAATTGACTTGGGAACAGACGTAATTGTTTTGGTCGCAGGTTTTTAAGTTAGCGTCCAAACTTACGGGCTTTCTCCAGAAAGAGAAGCACGGCAATGAGTGGACGGTACTGAGTGAAAAAAAAACGAATAATTCTAGAGGTGTATAAAATTAGAAGAAGGTGACGGAATTCCGTGTAAGTTCAGATGTGAATAAAAGAGGACTTCAAGTAAGTAAAGTGGGCTAATCAGGACCCGTACGAAATAAGAATACCATAAAAATCTTAGCACAACATCAAAAAAGAAAAAAGAAAAAAAAGGAAGGAAAAAGAAAGAAAAAAGAAGGCGAAAAATTATGGACGAGTGGTTGATGGAAACGACGAACCTGGAATTATCTGAATTTAGTTGCATATGCAGACATATAGGGCGGATGTGGTGTAGCGGTTAGAGGTTCCGCTTCCTGCACGATCGATCGGAGTTTCGAATCCGTCCTAGTGCTCACCAAACCTTTCATCCCTCCGGAGTCGATAAATTGGTACCAGACTTGTCTGGGAGGATAAAAACACTGACTTGACACATCGGCTAGCCCCCGCAAGTCATTGTATAGGCCAGATACACGTTCGTGAACCTCAAACGATTCTGAATTGAAGTGAACGTGGTGGCACGGGTCCCAAACGGATTGATTAACGCCAGAAACTTTATCCTTTATCCTTTATGCAGACATGTACGCGCCAACTACGGTAATAAGGGTCCCAGATGGATCGGAGCGTAAACACTTGAGGGCAGTAGTAAATACGGCTTTACAATGGACTAAAATTATATGCACGTGAAAATGTTAGCGCATATGGGCTGCGAGGCGCAGTTGGTAAGAGGTTTCGCTGTGACTGCATGATCGGAGGTTCGAATCCGCCCTAGATCTAAAAAAAAAAAGAAAAAGAGGTTCCTACCTCCTCTCGATGAGAAAGATTTGAGATTCACAACTACACAGCTTTTTTTAGCATAATTGACAATTGCGCGACATAATTGCGAGAAATTGACAATAGTTTGTGTCGAGTTTACTTTTGAAGTTGTATAAATGTGGAATAATAGGTACATGACGAAAATTTTGATAGGTTTCTTTTCCGGTTTCTTCTAGTTCTTCGTGATCTTCTTCATGCATCTGATAAGATAAATTTGGAAAAATCTACGGAAAAGGTAAGGTCAACCTTTGAAAATCCATCTCATTTTGAAAAATTGAAAAATTTAGATGTGAAAAAATTTAAATATGAATCTCTCGCTCAATTGGTGCAAAACGAATTTCTTAGTATCACTAGAAATAAAACAAATCAATAAAATAAACAAATGTTTAGAAATAAATAAAACTAGAAATATAATTTTAAAAAATAGATAATATAACAACTACGCTTTCACAAAAGGTCTTTCCTAAGACAAAGGAAAGCAACAAAACGCATGAAATTCCACAGTATTCACTAGAAAGCGACGATGACGGTTGGATAGTGTCAGGAAACCCTTTAGAGGACTACATATACGCTTTTTTCATCCGAATTCAATGTTGCACATTCACGAAAGATAGCCAAACTTCTTCGGTAATAAAAATACTGAAAGGTCCTGATAGGTTATCAGGGAACAACGCCCTGATCAGGCGCTGCTTGCGAAAATCACACTTTAACACCAATTTTGTTGTGAAATGCTGCTTACTCCGTTTATTCGCTCCTGGTTTTTTTTTTTTGGAGTTTTTTCAGCGCAAAACAAAAATTTTTATTATTTTATTATTATTATTTTGTTAAGATTTTATTTTAAAATTTTTTAGCTATGAGAGAGCTTGTCCTTCTCCTTGGCCTATTCGCCTTCAGCCTTGCAGCTCCTTCATCCATCGACGCAACCTACTCGGATGATGTGGCTCGCAACAAAATGCTGCCGCTATCGTCGGCAGCGTACTCGAATTCACCACAAAACTGTCTCACGAATAAATTTACCAATGCTGTGGTAAGTGGTAGCGCATAATTAAAGGATAAAACTAAAAAAAAACTATATAAAAAATAAATAATAAAAGTAATAATAAAAAACATAATAATAATTAAAATAATAATAAAAATAATAATAATAGTAAATATCTATAAAAACCATGGTGGATGTAAATAGTATAGTTTTACAGCTAAAAAGACAATTGAATATAAAATGTGATCTGTTCAAAACTGATGTTTGCTCGGGATTCTCAGCTGTTCTGAATGGTGACAACGCAATTGTACTCGGATTCAGGTGCGTATGCGTAAATTTCCCTTGGCAGTAAATTTTTTTAAATGAAATTTTCCCAACCAGCGGATACATAAAAATTACATTAATTTACAGAGGAACCGACGGATTCCTTCAACTTGTTCAGGAAGCAGATAAAAGTGTTCTCAAGAGTCAGGTGTGTTTATGGAGTTAATAAATATAGGAATTTCCAGATATAACCATTATTTCCATCGCTCAATGCATAATCCACGGTGCATAACTTCCGTACCTACAACTTTCTTTTTATAAATTTGTTTTTTGTCGTTGTTGTTCTTTTAACTCGTTTGTTTGTTGTTGTTGATGTTGTTTTAAATTGATTTAATCGGAAGGACTCGCCGGAAATGTTGAACATGTTATTATTTATACAAAAAACATAGCACAATGACGTCATAAAGAAGTCAGAGAGCGTAATTTTCCAACCGAACAATAGCTTTGCAATTTTTTTCCTTTTTTTATTTTATCTACATATTTAGCCTATACTAGTTCAGATTCTATCGATTAGTATCGATTATAATCTTGTCTCCTTACTTTGTTAATAGCTACGGCTATTAGAATGCATCTGTACATTTCAATGAGAGAAATCACATGAATTTCTGTTTTCTATTTTCTTTTTCTTTTTTATTCATTTAATATATTCCGAAGCCTAGACTTCACCATTCAAAGCCTAACAAAATCCATTTTTCCGGCTTTCCGGAAATTTCTAGATTGTTTCCGTAATGCGTATGACTCGTTGGTAGGTTCGGACAAAAAAAAACCATCTTAAAAATTACTTGTTTCCCTGGAATTTTCGAGAGATGATGATTCCTTGAAATCATATTTCGATCCGTGTTCTCAGGTATCCTGGATTGCTGGCGGAAAAGTGTCAAAATACTTTAATGACGCCTTTATGTCTATTTGGAATGGAGGAATGAAGGATGATTTCAACACTTTGCGAGCAAAATATCCTACGTATCAAGTTTGGGTGAGTTAAACTAAGGTTGTAAGATAGAATTACATTAAATTCGTTAAATTATTGCGTTGTTGGTTGGAATAGAAGATAAAAATTGGAAGATAGAGCAAGAGAAAACATATTGGCTAATTTTTTCACGTTTTTCGATTGATTGATTCGATGACTGATTTAATTTGATTTTTTAAGTTTAATTTTTTTTGTTACAGATATTTATTTCTGTTTTTTTTACTACAAATAATTTTTTGTTTTTATTATTATTATTGTATTTTATTATTATTTATCCTTTTCATTATTAAATTCGATGGAAAATGCGATGAATAGATTTTCTCTCTGCTTGAAACATTTCCAATTCCAAGAAAAAAAAAATAAAAAATGTTCCTGGCTAAAGAACTCATTACTGTAATCTCCAGGTTACCGGCCATTCTCTCGGAGGTGCCATGGCATCACTGGCTGCGTCATACATCGTAGCAGCCAAACTGGTCCCAGCAGCTAACGTGGAACTGGTCACATTCGGTCAGCCAAGGACCGGAAACAAGGAATTCTCCGCCGCTCACGACAGTCAGGTCGGTCTCTACGGCTATTATCCAAGATTTGGAGTAAACCCGGAGTTCAACCGGTGGATCCGTTTAAATCCGGCAACTTTCTCCTATTGCTGAAATCAACAGCCTATTGTTTTTTGTTTTTCTTCCTCTGCCACCGTCCACACCTATCATTTTAAGAAAAAATCCAATAATAACAGTTTCAAATGTTCTCGTACCTTGGAACCTCGCCATACTTCTGTTTTTTTTTTCTATTAGTGTGTCTTTACTAATTAAATTAAATTTATTTTTTGAAGGTTCCATTTAAAACTTCGTTGGCACACAATGTAATAGTATACAATATAATTCACTTTTAGTTTTTTAAAGTTTTTTTTTTTAAGTTTTTTCAAAGTTCCTTCTAGTTTCTTTCGCTTCAGTCTGTCATGTTTTAGCTGTGAAAATTTATGAGTTGACTGGATCATTGTCGTCTATACCTCCCTAAAATTTGCTGTAATGTAGCCGTAAACAAAAAAATGGACCTGCAAATTTATTCGGGTACAATTTTTGTTAGGTTAACATTGCTACTGCATCAAAGTGAAGACTAATCTGCATCTCTAAGCACTTATGTAGCTCTGAGCAGAATAAAAATAACTTAAAAGTAAGTAAATAGGTTAACAAATTTCGAAAAATACGAAAGTATGAAATTTACCTCCTGCTTCTGCCGCAGCTCACTTTCGTAAAGTTGAATCAACATGTTCAATTCTAGCTCTCAGATTTTTTGAAAGAACGGGGAAATTTTTGAGAGGTTTTGGAATTTTGACGCGCATTAACCTACCAATTTGTTGAATGTCAAAGCAATTTCTATGAATATTTCGGATATATTTTATTTTGTAAACTTCAGAAGCACACGTTTGCTTCACAGCACTAACATCTCATATTTTTGTTTAGTAATACTTTTAATACACGCTTTTAGTATCAACCAACATCTCATTTTTTTTAGTAATGATATCGAATGAATTTTAATTCTACGTTAGTCTCGGCAAATTTCTCCTTTAACGCCTAGCTTTTCCATATAACTTCCTTCCAAAAAAAATTATTATGGTGTTAATAAGTAAAGACCAAAAAATTTTACTGGTCATCGAAGTTATTGGAGGATTTTAATGAAATTACAGATGCCATATTCCTTCCGCGTGACTCATTGGAGAGATGTTGTTCCACATATTCCGTTGGAAGACATGGAAGGATACTATCATCATAAATTTGAGGTTTCTTTCTTTCTTCAGGAAATTATTTGGCTTTCTGATCTTTAAACTTGCAACGTAGCAGCGGAGAATCAGTGATTATTCGACACACTGACGAGCACGCGTCCGCTTAGAACAATCGTAAAAGAATTATCAGTTCTTTTTTCCTCCCATAGTTATATCGTGACGATATCACGCTACTAGAAACTGCACGAGAACAGGCCACCATGCAACGAAGTCACTTGATTCTCCGGGTGAAAAAATAGCTGCAAGGACACTTCTAGGGAAAAAATGGGATTGACATCTAAGGATATGGAATAGTGGAAGAGGAAAAGAAGTTTGTGGTCTGAGTTTCGTCTTTCTGGATACATTGTGAGAAAGCGATCTGAGCGCTTCTTTAGATTAGTGATTAGATTAATATTAGCTCAGAAAATTTTCTTGGAATTGGTTCGCAGTTTTAAAAACAATATTTCATTACTACTAACGGGTGGAGCAAATAAAAGTGAGCCGGAAAAAAAGGGTCTCAGCTTACAAAGAAATACATCAAAGGAAAGGAGATAGTTCGTTAATCTGCTTATAGGAAATGTTCAAAATGACCCCCATCTCATCTCCTGGCACAAGTTCAGGAAGTTACGGAAAGCAGACCCTGGCTGAACTGCTGGAATGGCTGCCATGTCATCAGAAATGTTCAGCTGTAGTTTTTGAAGACTATGAAGGTTGTTGCGAGCTCTGCCCGCACTCTGGCACGAATCCTGTCAGAAGAGTAAAGATTGTGTGAATGTGATCCACGGTTCGGTGGGATGTGGGGGCAGTTGTATCATCCTGTTGGAAGTAACTGAAGTAGGTCTTTCTTTCCTCAGATAATCCTGCCACAAATGTTAGCGAACTATCTCCTTCCCTCTAAGGTGCTTCTTCGTAACCTGCCCCTCTTTTCCTCGGATCACTTTTATTTGATAAAAAATATGTTTACATATTCAAGGCATTCTACCACAACAACATGAAGAATGGCGCTACCTTCAAGGTTTGCTCAGGTAAGCTGTGATTTTCCTGGAAGAATGCTCGAATTTTCCGCAATGGTACCAATTTTCAGCTGATGAGGATAACGGATGCAGTGACGGTCTCGACATTACTACCTCAATTTCGGATCATACACACTATTTTGATGTTGATGTTAGTGATTACGGTGCGAAAGGATGCAAATAGATCGAGAGTAGTCTAATAAATTTCTTCAAAGGAGTTTTTCCAAGTGATTACAGTAGAATCGGGCAAACACTTTGAGATAAAACTATCAATTTTGAATGGATACATATTTCCAAGGCGTGAAGATTCCACGAATTGTATAGAAATAGGCAGAGTTCATCTAACAGAGTTCTTTTATTTTCTTTTATTTTTGTTTTTGTTTTTTTTTTAATTTTTTCATTTGTTTTTTGTCTTATATTTTAGACATATTTTTTCTTTTATTTTAGGTGCTCTTCTATAAATTGTATCGGTATTTCATTGCATATGCCTTCTTATAAATGTTATCCTCCTGTTCGAAAAAAAAATTGATCTATGAAAAAAATTAGAAAAAATTAATGCATCTTCGTGTTGTTCAATTTTCAAGAAGGGGAATTTCAGGAATTACCTACATAATCCGGCAACTTATCTGAATCATTCGACATTTTTCTAGGAAGGATTGAGCGAGCGAATTCTTTCTTCTTGACATAATAAGCAGCGTCCGTAGTAAATCTCTTCGGAACCTCATTTCACTGAACTTATCTCACTGCGCAGATCGTTGCGCTTTGGAAGTGCTCCAGTGATTAGTAACTTAGAGCTCGACGTAGCAAGAACAGGAAGAATTTCAATTTTGTCCTAAAAAAAGTCTTCACATGAAGTAAAAGCGATTTTGGTGCTGATGTATATTGCACTGTTGACTGATGAGTTGGAGAAGTGTCCACATTAAAAATATTTCTAAAATATTTAGTAATAATTTAAAATAAGAATAAAAATTTTAAAAAAATTAAACAAACTTAAAATGTCTGAACAATATTATACATTTGTATCAAATAACTACTTTAAAAAATATAGAAGCACACATACAGCCTGGAATAATGCATACAATCATTGCTTTGCCGTGTTTTGCGTTATACGATATATCCGAAAACTCTGATTTGAACAAGAATTTCAAAAAAATCTTCTGGATTAGGAGTTATGCAGAAGCAAAGGAACAACGCTCTGTAACTTCCAAAATCCGTCATTATAACCTTTTCAAACATCTCTCGATGATCATTTTTCTTTTTTTTTTCTCTCACCGTAACCTACACATTGTATTCAAACTGTTCATTGGTGCATTATCAAGTGCTGCAGGATGTGCCTACAAAGCCAATGTGGGTGGCGTGATAGAAGGGGAATTTCGGGAATTATCCAGATAATCCGGCAACTTCAATAAGAAGGTCAAAAACTGATCTGCGGTCTTCCAAAAAAATAACTAAATCACACCAATCTGTTGTTCTGCGAAAATTTCCATAAACTGATGTTAGTTCCATAGCGTGAATGAAATTTAAAGGCATCACCCCACGAATCTGAGGTGGTACGGATTTCAGGTGGAGTATTCGTATGCGGGACAGTAGATTGTGGAGAGGAGGGTGATTTCGCCGATTTCTCCCTAATTCCCGTAAAAAACGGCCCGGACGATACGGTTTCGAGCGATCCTGCACAACGAGTTCGATTGGAGCGCACCATATTCCGCGCCGTTTTTTACGACAATTAGGAAGATATGGACGGAATCACTCCCCTCTCCGTAATCTACTATCCCGTATAAGAATACTACATCTGAAATCCGTACCACCTCAGATTCGTGGGACGATCCCTTTAAAGTATTACGCCGCTGAAAAATGTAGATTATCAAGTAAAGAGTAAAAATTTTGGAAAAAATTGGGATTCACAACGTAAGGTGCACCAGCTCACTCTTCAAAGCATTTTCTTTTTCAAAAATTCAAAAGTAAAAAAAAACTATGTACGGAGTGTACAGTTAGAATCCGGACAATTAAAGTTTTTTTTTTGCAAAAAGTTGTGTCTCAAAAATTCAGAGAAATAGTATTTCTATCAAATTTTCCGAGGAGAATTGAAGAGTCTAGAGACAATATTTTATGAAAAATAGCACTTGAAGTAAAAAAAATATATTGTACGTTCTTTTTAACGCACATTTTTATAAAAATGAGAACGTAGCGAGTTCCGTAAACATACGGGAATTCTGGCTAGTCTTCATTTTGACGATAAAAAACCAGGATATGGAGAGTCAGCTTCAGTTATCGCATCAGGTGAGTCTCTTTTTTTCCCAAATGCACTTAATGCAAACGTTTACGGTAGCTTTTCTTTTTTTCCTAGAAATATTGACACTTTCACATGAAAAATCGACAGCTGCAAGGGAAAACGATAATCATGCGATCAGGAGCTTCGCCACAGACAGCAAAGATCGAACATTAATCGAACCGTTCCAGGACAAATCCTAAATCCTTTGAAAGGGAATCACATCAGAATTTTGCAATGACCATGTTATTTTTTTTTCTTGTATACTCCGTCTGTACCTGTATAGACAACCATTCGGAGAATAAATAAATATAATAAATAAATGCCTAGGAATAAACTCAGTTCGTTCCAATATTTAAGGAGAACTCATAGATACGATACCTCTTACGATACCTCTTAGTGAATTAGTGAATTTTCCTACAAAATTTGAAAGAGAAATAAACTCGGAGGAAAAATAAACTTAGAAAGAATCGGAAATTATGACTAGAAAAAGGGAAAATGGAAGAATTAGGGGGAAAGCTAGAAAGTTCACTCTCCTTTTTCGACTTCTCTTCTTCTTCCTAAAATTAGTTCCAGTTGTGAGCAGATTTTTTTTCTAAAAAAAATTATTTGTTAATTTAGAAGACGTTGTGACGCTTCGTTTTAACTTGTGAATGCGCCTGCAATGTAAAAAAATGTTAAAAAAATGTGCAATGTAAAAAAATCTGAAAATTAAACATTTTAAGCTGTCAAAGCTATTACCGCGTTATCTTCTTGTAAACAATTGTAATACTTATATTAAAAAAAAAGCTGACACGCCCTATATAATATGATAACACTAAAGATTGTAAGAAGTTTAGTAGCTGCAATTTCCCTTAGAAAAAAAATTAATTATCTAGTGTCAGATAAGAAAATATGGCATGACAATTTTCGGTTCGATTTGCAGTATAAAAGAATTCACTGAGAACAATAAAAGCATATTCAGTCTTTCCCCCTTACAAACATTTTTTTTCTCATTCACATTTTTGTAAGAGCGTGGATCATAGCGAAAATCGCTTGGCAGAGCGGCCATCCGTTTCAGAAATTCAAATTAATTCTTCCCTCGAACTGCACGTGCTCCTAAAAATGCTCCTACAATGCTCCTAAATATTTTAGCTTTCGACTGGTAAGCATAGAAGGGGAATGGAAAACGTAAAATGTTTCTTTTTTCCGGATGAAAATGCTATTCATACTTTCGCTTGCGGTCTCCGCCCATGCTTTGGGCACTTATTCGGACGAGTTCACCCGGCACTTCATGTTTCCGTTGAGCGCAGCCGCCTATTCGGATCGACCAGAAATGTGTATTAAAACGCTGACTCGGAACGCAACGGTAACTCATTTTTTCTACCGGAAACTCAATATTAGTGCTATATTACTCAATCTGAGCTCAGTATTCCGTTGAATATTTCCGCTTGTGGATATTTATGCTCGTTACGTTCACAAAAATACAAAGTTTTAGAAATTCTCACTTTCTCGCACTTTTTTTCCGCTAAAATAATAATTTCTACAACAGTAAATGTGACAAATTTGCTCATTTGCTGTGAGCTGAGATCGAGTGTCTCGGCTACCTACCTACAATGACTGTATTGAGTATAAGAAACGTTAAAAATTCGATGTAGCCGAAATTATACAGGAAAATTTTTGAAATAATTTAAACAAAAGCTCATTATTTAGCTATCTCGTCAAACTACAGTTTCATGTGGAGTATCCAACACCACCTGCTCTGGATTTACGGCGGTAATTCCAGAAGAACGAGCGATAGTGTTAAGCTTTAGGTTAGCTTTGAATTTTCTCTTTCTTTTAAACCAATTCCTTCAGAGGGATCTGATCAGAAAGATAAGACACTAACGATCTAATTTTATCAAAGCAGATATTCAATTCCATGAGATTCCGGATCACACCCACAATACAAAAAAAACAATAAAGCAGAGCAAATCTAATTGGTTTTCTTGAGCTGTAACCAAGATTGGTATTGATCGCCTGTTAGCTGTTGTTTAATAAAAACGATCAATACCAATCTTGACTACAGCTCAAGAAAATATCTATGTAATATCCAAAACCCCAAACTTACTGAGAGAAATAACTGACGAAGCTCCAGGAGCCAGGAATAAAATAAAACAAGATCAAATGACCAGTTTCTTTAACTCCCTCATCAGTTGCCGCAAGGAACTTTCGAGATTACGATATTTATTGAAAAAATTAAGTGAAATAAGTCAATTAAAAACTACGTTTCAAAGTGCCGAGATTCAAAAACAGTCGAACATGGGCCATGCGCAGCAATCGTTCAATCAATCGGCCATCGTTGTTTTCTGGAATAATCATTTCAAGGATTTTAAACAGTATAATGCTATGGTATGGTTCCTAGAGGTAAAAGAACTGTTATGTTATGAAACTCCTCAGCCTAGCCTTGCCATGTATGTAATACTCAAAAACCCAAACTTAGTAAGAGGAAAACTGTCTAGGTTCCAGGAGTCAGAAAAAAAAATAAAACAAGATCAAATGACCAGCTTATTTGACCTTAACATAAGTTGGGGCTAGGAGCTTTGGAGATTATGATATTTATTTTAAAAAATCAAGTGAAATAAGTCGATTGAAGAGTCGAAACTCCGATATCTACAGTGTTATTTTATGACTTTCCAGAGGTACAACAACAACCGCGCAACTAATCGATCAAGCAACAAAAAGCGCATTCAATAACTGGGTAAACTTTTTGATTTTACTTAATTATTAATTTATAATTTAGTAATTTTTAATCAAACTATAATTTATTATAATTTGGCTAATTTTGTTATCTCTCTCTCTCGATCCCTCCGAATCTTTGATCTATCATTTAGGTTAAATGGATGTTTGGAGGGCATGTATCGAGTTATTTCGGTAATGCATTCGTAAAAGTTTGGAATGGTGGAATGGGTGCAGACTTTGTGAAACTTAGAAAGAAGTATCCAAATTTTGAAATATGGGTACGTATGGGAAAATTTCCATGAGATCAACGAAGACAAGGATTATCCTATGAATTTTCTTTGCTGCAGATCACTGGTCACTCGCTTGGGGGCTCAATGGCATCACTGGCTAGTTCATATCTTATAGGAAACCGTTTTGCTGATCCACTAAGAACGAAGTTGATGACTTTTGGTCAGCCGAGAACAGGAGATCCACATTTCTCGAACACTCACAGAGAACAGGTAAGGGTCTCAATCTCTAGTCCTGGGAGTACGTATTGAAAACGGAGTCAGCAAATTTATGTTTTCTTGTTATGCCAACGAGGTTTTGGTGGAACTTTTTTTAATGGCCTGACATTTCGACAAACTCGTCCTTTTCAAAGGTCTGAAAATGGTTCGAGGTCTTTGATACCATGCATATCCCATCAACTCCTCCTCTCTCCTCGCCAAGCCTCGATATTGTTCCAAGTACACCACGCGAGACCTTCAAAAGGAAAACAACTGACCAGTCCCACCGACTAGCGGGGTTGGTAAACCACCGCGTTCTTAAAGATCGTCACCAAGGCGAATGGGATCTACGCACTGTGCAGTATCCTTAAGTACTGGTGTACTGGATAACGTTAAGGACCTGCATGTGGGGCAATCTTATAGCTCGCAGAGTGTTACGAACGGCAAGAAGTCATTGGTAATTGATAAGCACTCATTTTTGTTATTCATGGACGGATTCCTGACGGAAATCCAGAATGCTTCCAAACGTCGGGCCAATAAAAAAAGTTTCACTTAAACCTCGTTGACATAGCAAGAAAACATAAATACACTCTCAAATGCCGAAGTTTCAAGAAGAAAGGACTTGGAGAGAGACAGTAAAATTAATAAATTTACTAAATTATTTACTGAGATCCACATTTTTCTAATACTCACAGAAAAAAGATGTCCGAGATACATATGTTGATCCCTAGCCGGGTGGGAAGAAATTGGAGATAGGAACGAGGACGATAATTTCCAAAACTCATCCAATTTAATATCCATGCTTCCAGGCCGAGTATGCTTTTCGAGTCGTGCATTGGAGAGATATTGTGCCTCACATCCTAACCGCCGGTTACAAACATCACAGGCAAGAGGTATTACAAGTCAAGGGGTTTTTTCTGGATGGGTTCTTGTTCCAACCATCAATAGACCATCATATATCTAGGCATTCTACAAAAGCGGCATGAAACCCGGTGATTACACAGTCTGCAAAGGTGCGATAGTTTGTTATTTACCGTCTTCTGTTTACAATCAATACGTTTTCTTCTTCGTATGTGTTTATTTCAGATGACGAATCGAAAGAATGCAGCAATGGCCTGTTCCTTAAAGCAAGCACAAGAGACCATACGCATTATTTCGGGAAACATGTCAGCACCTATGGAATCGAAGGCTGCGTTTAAATAATAATAATAATCTGCAGGATTAATCTCTGTATTTTCCTACACATTATGAAAAAAAGTACAAAATACTACAAAATAGCTCATTTGATCTCAAACAGAACGTTTATACTGCGAGGTTAAATTTTGTGTATTGTTTTCCGCCTTTGATGCGGTTTGTGAGTACACCTCAGTTAGGAAAATTATAGGATTATAGGAATTGACGAATGCAGTTAACTAATAAATGATCGGTTGTATTTTTCACTTCCTTTTCCTTGATATAATCACTAGCGTTACTGTAATAATTAGATAGGACCGCAAGATCTCCCTGAATTTGAAGTCTTTAAAAATATGGAAGATTCCGTTACACAACATCATAAAAATATGCCAGAGAGTTTGGCGTTGGTCAGTCCTCGCCGGCGAGAGCGCCTCAGTTCTTTGAATTCACGAAAGGAATTTTCAAAAAATCTCACTTTGATGATGAGATTCAGAGATTCCAGGAAAGCTCAGTATTGAAGTGTATTTCTGCTAAAGAAATGGAAAAGTATAAGCATTTGTTCGAGAAAATGTCATGTCGGATGAGCAATAGAAGAGTGAAGGGTGGATAAAGTGTCTAACGTTAATCAATCCGCTTGGGATCCGCCACCACGTTCGTTCAATTCAGAATCGTTTGAGGTTTACGAAGGTGTAACTGGCCGATAAAACGACTTGTGGTGGCTAACCGATGTCCCAAGTCAGTGTTTTCATCCTCCCAGACAAGTCTGGTACCAATTTATCGACCCCGAAGCGGTGAAAGGCTTGGTTGGCACTAAGGCGGAATCGAACCTCCCGTAGATCATGCTGCAGCCACAGCGGAACCACTTTCCTTGCATACCGCTGGGAGATCTCCGCGTCCGCCTTCACCGAGGACGCGTCGCGTCACCACATAACAACATGTTTTACGATGACTTTATGTACCTTTTGGCATGCAGACATTTCTTTTTTCCTCCTTCACTCTCAAATCATCATTTCAAGCACGTTGTCGTACCAATCCAGAAGATAAAACACAGAAACCCAGAAATCCAGAAGATAAAACACAGAACTTCTCTCAGCGTCTTATTTAATGATATGACTGCACATAAGTACAATTGACACTATAGACCTCTGTAACGTCGTGGAATTAATTTTTCATTAGCTGCACTTTACTGGAAACTGCATTGTCTGAAAAATCCGAAAAAAAATGAGAAGAACAACATAGCGATGGCGTCAGTAACAAAATCTCTTTAAAGTTGTAAGTAACTCGAAAGTTTGTAAGTGTACGAAACGCTCCAAAAAAAAAACGAAAAGAAACGAAGCCAAACAGATTGTACTTTATTGAATTTGGGAGGAAATATGCAGAGTTTAAATGATAGTTGGAGTAATCCCAGCAATTGCCAAAAAAATTAGATGATTTTTGTAAACGAAAAATTTTCTGAGATAATGAAACGTTTCTGCATTCGAAATTCTAAATTACTGGATTAATTAGAATTTTACTGCACATGGACGTGAAAAATGACATCCTCGACTTCGTAAAACACTGTTTCAAGACTGATCTCAACAAAAAAAAAGCTTTAAAAAAACAGATACTTAAAATTTCGAAATCCTTTGAAACTTTCGATGATGCATGTTTCAGGGAAAAAAAGATGCTTAACCTCATTTGCAAAATCAGCAAGTGGTTCTTAATAGTTGATTTGTGGAAAATGATCCTTCTACATTAGAATGAATTTAAAAGAGTTAAAATCCCCTTCTTTACACTTGTACTTAAAAACTTCTATTATTTCTGGTAAAGTATCCGTACATTTCTGCATTCAAAATATTTAGAACACACATGTGTATAACGCTAATAATTTAGGTACTAATGATTTTAAAATATTAGCATTGCTTTGAATTTGAAAAAGAATTATTTACATAGCGGTCGCACCCCTTAGGCTCCTTAGACGTATTTAAAAGGATAAAGTCACTGGCGTATCAATCCACTTGGGACGCGCCAACGCGTTTTTTAGCGGAATTCGTAATCGTTGAGGGTTTGGAACGCGTTTTGGCCTATACAATGAATTGCGGGGCCAGCCGATGATCAAGTCAGTGTTTTTATCCTCCCAGACAAGTCTGGTACCAATTTATCGACCCCGGATAGATGAAATGCTTGGCGAGCACTAGGGCGGATTCGAACCCTCGACCGTGTGGCTACATCGGACATCTAACCGGCCGCGAACTGCAAAAACTGCAGAACTTAGGAACACCTGGTTGCAATTCCTGTAACTTGCTAAGAAAAAAGATTTCTCGTCATCAATCTGGAATGCCAATCCAGTGCCAATGACTTGACGTTGTGACTTTATCAGATAACTCTCGTGGAATTTTGTAGTCTATCCATTGTGGTTCGTCTACATGTTATATTCAAACTGTTCAATAGTATGTTATCAGTTGTTGCAAAATTTGCAAAAATAAAAATTGATGGCGTGATCAGTTGGCTTTCTAGTGTAAGAGCGATCATATCTGACTCAAAAATTCCCCAAAAATCACCAACACCGTCGAATTTCTTGGTCGTTTTCAGTGTTCATCGACAAATTGAAATATGTTCGCATATGAAATGTGTTTATGCGCTGGATCCGAATAAAAAGTCTAACAATACCTGTGGAATGAGAGAACATGGAAACTGGACAGATAAGTATGGTGTATTACAGAAGATGACATTCGAACTCAGGAGGTGACATACTATTCACACGGTAATTTTCGCTCCACATTTCCATCCAAAAAAAACATAAAAAATTTGAACATATTTCATATTATGGTAAAAAGAAAGTAGAAAACAAAAAGGAAAAGCTGTTCAATGTTGACCTATTCCTTCTGGTTCTTCCATGATCCATCAATCAAAAATTATTAGACTTGTAGAATTTTTAGAATAACTCCGTTCCGGCAAAGTTGAAATGGACTTAAAGGCATCACCCCACGAATATGGGGAGATACGGGTTTCAGATGGGCAATGCCTATACAGGGTCGTAGATCATGGAGAGGAAGGTAACTCTGTCCATTTCTTCCTAATTGCTGTAAAAAAAACGGCCCGGAATATGCAGCGTGTGCACAAGGTTGGCGCGCTCCAATCGAACTCGTTGTGGAGAATAGAACCCCGGAACGCCCGAGGCTGCATCTTTCTTGCCGCTTTTTACGGCGATTAAGAAGAAATGAGCGGGATCCCACGTGTGTCGGTGTTCCTGCGATCTACGATTTGACCATCGGAAATCCATATCACGCCAGATTCGTGAGGTGATGCCTTTAATTCGAAATTGTAGAGGGGCCGTGAACGCATCGAAGAGCGTGTACTACTTCTTAAGCAGAACCAAGATTGTTATCTATCTTTATTCTGACTAAGGTTTCGGGGTCGTCGCCTTCTTCAGAGCCTGGAAAAATCAAAGACACATGTAATTTTCATTTTTCCAGGCTCAGAAGAAGGCGACGACGCCGAAACGTTAGCCAGAATAAAGATCAATAACAATCTTGGTTCTGCTTAAAAAGTAGTACACAATGCCAAGATTCAAAAAAGGTCGAACTTGGAACTTACGCATCTAAGATCATCTCCTCTCTCCTTTTCGAATCATTGAGCTTGTGACACTTTTTTAACGGCTGGATTCTAACTAAACTGAAGAATGCAGTAAAAGGGTTAATTCTCTGATAAAAAAGACGTCAATCTGGGTCTTTTTCGTCCTTTTGTGTCTTGTGCTAATCAACGAAGAATCAAAAATCCCACTGGAAAAGATTGACAGAATGTCGCAGAAGCGATAGTCATTCGATCAGGAGCTTCATAGCAGAATTCAATGATCGAACATTGAATAACTCGAAGACAACGCTCAAATCCCCCAAATCCAATGATAGAAAATGGAGTCAACAGTTCTTGAAATTGAAAATTAATTCAATAAATTTTCAAAATAAATTCAATTCATTGAAGGCGAACCAAAAGTCAAGAAACAAATCAGTGAACTATTTATGGGGAAAGAAGAAAAGAATGTTGCATAGGACGGTAGAGAAAACTAGAAAACTTTGCTTCTTTTTACCAATCCTTTTACGAGTTTCTTTTTTGTGAGAGGAATTTTTGGGAAACAAATTTATTCACTGACTTCTTCTAGATGCGGATGTTTGTATTTTTTTAACCAACCACATTATCCACAAAAACCTTTTCGTTTAAAATGTCAAATCTTAAATTTGTACTATCGTATATCCAGTTGAAATGAGAAATGTCAGATCTTCCTTGAAAAACCAATGAATTTGAAAAATACAATAACACTGGACATTGAGCTGGAATCATTGAACCATTCGGTGATTGACAGCAAAAAGATTTGTGAGACCATTTTTTTGAGAAAAAAAAGATATCAGACAGATCTACTGCCAGATAAGAGGAACATATAATATTACCTAAGAAATTTACCAGTATATAAATATTCTTTCATTCGACTCAGAAAACAACTCCATCTTCTCGTTAGCCTGAAAAACTTCTCTTAGTAAATTTTGCTCTCATATTCCTTCAATAAGGATGACGATCGTAGTTAGCCACACTTAAAAATAGTTGTACTTGCTTGAGAGCTCAAATTAATTTAACTCCTCTAATAAACAGCGGAAATACCTACATACCCATTTCAATAAGTAATTTACCACTGGCAAGAAAAGAGAAAGTATCCAGTGGAGGAATGTTTCAATTAATTTTTTATTAATTAATGTTCATTGAAACTACAAGTGAAAGAAATTGCAAGATAAACTATTTTTTTCTCTCTTTTCAGAATGATTCCGCTGATCATCCTCTCTCTTGCGGTCTCAACTCATGCTGTGAGCAAATATTCAGATGAATTCGCTCGATCTTTCATGTTTCCATTGAGCGCAGCCGCCTACGCGGACAGACCAAAAATTTGCGTACAAAAACTGTTCGCTAATGCAACGGTAAATGAAACTTTTTCAAATTGAAATTGAAATATTTTGTACAGCGTTCACATTTGAGCGTAGTAAGCAAGAAGTATATTGTTGACTAGCAATCTAATTAAAATTACACAGGTTGAATGCAAAATAATCACTTCCTCAGTGAATACGCGAACAGTTATTCTGTTCCAGAGAGGTGTCAAAGTTCTAACTATGCAGGTTTTAGCTATGCAACTAAAACCATGGAATAAATAATTAATTTTTTTTTTGGAGTAAACTGAAGGAGAAAACCTACTATTTAGGTTACTGCCCGAATCCTAGTCTATTGTGGGTCACCAGATTCCACCTGCTCCGGATACACAGCGGTACTACCAGCACAAAGAGCGATTGTGTTAAGTTTTAGGTTAGTCCTATAATAGTACTTCTTGAGCAGTATACTGGGGAAAATTAGCCGCGTCTATAAAATCGAAAAGATCTAACCTTACCAAGACAGATGAATGACGAGACTACGGTACCCAGAAGTAGAATAAAAATGAATCAAGTAACGAATCTCATTTACCTTACCATAGCCTGTATCAAGAAGGAGCTTTTGAGACTATAATATTACAATTCGTCTGAAATAAGTGTTTTGAAGATTGGGATTGCAATATATGTGGTGTTATTTTATGACCTTCCAGAGGTACAACATCAACTGCGCAACTAATCGATGAAGCGTTAAGAAGCGCTTTCGGTGATTGGGTAAGTTGCCTAAAGCTCTCCTTCAGACTTCCTGAATCTCTAATTAACCGTGCGCTCATTCAGGTTAAATGGCCGTTTGGTGGGAATGTCTCGAATTATTTTGGCGCTGCTTTCGCGCTTGTCTGGAATAAAGGAATGGGTAAAAGCTTTGTGAGGCTCAGAAAGAAGTACCCAAACTATGAAATATGGGTACGTATAAACACGTCACTGTCAAGTGCAGGAAGGCAAGAATTATCGTATACGATTTCCGCACTGCAGATTACTGGCCACTCCCTTGGAGGCTCAATGGCATCACTGGCTAATTCGTACATCTTGGGGAAAGGTTACGCTGATCCACTAAAAACGAAGTTGATGACTTTTGGTCAGCCGAGAACAGGAGACCCAAATTTCTCAAACACCCACAAAGAACAGGTAAGCGCCTCAGTCTCTAGTCATGGGAGAACGGATTGAAAATGATAGCCAATACTGATAACAAATTAACTGGATTGTCTATGGTGGATTATAGTTGTATTGTCTATGGTCCAATATAGGGTTTGGATTGGATTCACAAGAGTAGAGACAATGCCTTCGAAAGTCATTTAATTTAACACCGAGGATTGCAGGCCGAGTACGCTTTTCGGGTTACACACTGGAGAGACATTGTGCCTCATATCCTATCCATAGGCTACAGACATCACAGACGAGAGGTTTGGCATCCCGCGCATATTCTTCAATATTTTTTTACATCCATCCTTATTTAGACATTCTACCAAAGCGGCATGAAACCTAAAGAATTCAAAGTCTGCGAAGGTACGAAAACATTTCATTTCGTCTTCTGTTCAGTTTTGACCAATATATTTCGTCCAGCAAAATCGCGCAATCATTTCAGATGGCGAGTCGAATGAATGCAGTAATGGTTTGTACTTCAAAAGTAGCACAAACGACCACACACATTACTTTGGTAAAATGGTCAGCGAGTACGGAATCAAGGGCTGTGTCTAATTTTTTTTCAAATCGCAGAATGTTATTCTGCAATTGTTTGTACATTGTGGAAAATTGTAGTAGTGTACCACTTTTCGGTAATCTCAAACAGAAATTCTTTTGCAAAACTGAGAGATAAATATTCTGCAACGTATGGTCACCTCTCATTGTTGATATACGACTGAAAATGATGATAGCATTTATTCTACACGGTTGCATATTCACAGGATGTTACGCAATAATCTACTCACAACGGATTTCTTTACATTAATTTCCTGGAAATGTGGAGGGTTTCGCTGCAATAACGGGAAATTCCCAGAATCACATAGCTAAGTGATATGAAAACATCAGCCACTTTCATGAAAAGAAGATGAAGATTATGAAAGACCGAAGATGACCTTGAACACTGTAGAGGATAGTGCAGTAAGATTGGTATTTCTTCGACAGATGAAGGAAAGGACGCTGAACCGCATCCTTACGGTCGATGTTAGAAGGTTAATATATTTCTCTTGTAAAATCTGCAAAAAAGCAACGGTTTGTGCGATGCTGTTGTCTCCTGATCCTCAAGCTTTCTTAGCCGTTAAAATCACAATTTCGGTGTTTTACATTAAGAGTTGTGATTTTTGGAGGTTTGTGGACCGTTAATAAATAAGGTCTGCCTCCTACCGACACATCACCATGGCGAACGGATGCCACCACAAAGGAACAACATTAATCGGTGGGAGAAGTAAGAAAAGGATACCAGCAGTTTGTTGGAGGAACCATGTTCTGGTAGGCTAGGTCGGTAAGTGAAGCGTCTGTACGCCATGTGTCGTGCCCCGGGTCCGCTCCGAGTAGGAGCAGCGGGCATCGGTGGGGGGACCCAGGGCCGACTGCCCGGATCCGGAGGGGCCCTGCGCTGGGCTAGTCGCCGTACGGCGGCCTAGCCCCTCCGAACCCTGCGGGCTCGATCCGAGGGTCCCTTCCCCCCTGCCCCGACTCCCCCTTTGGGGGCCTCGGGGCTGCCCCCTTGATCCCACGCCCCAATGTGTTTCCTAGGGTGCAATGCGGTTACAAGGGTTTTACAACTAGGGTTTATCCTTAATACATCAATACACGACACGGCACGCACAAATATACACGACATAAAGGTGGATCAAATAAGGGGCCAGTCATGGCTAGATGGTTAGGTGGCTCTCGGCGGCAGATGGTTGAAGGTTGCGGTTCGGACCCCGTGGGCAGCCAGCCAGGGATAGGGTTGTTGCGGTGGTGTGGCGGTGCGGCTATCGAACGAGGTGGAATATAACGCGACGCAACACGACACCATGAATAATGCGAATAGGAGACTGGTCCGAGATCGGGAGAGTGGCGAAAGAAAGCTGGAACTGGAACCCCGACTGCTCGGTGCCAGCCCTTATATATGGCTGCCACGTGGGAACGCTACCGTAATACATTGCCATTGGCAGGGTTTCCCACGCGGCGCGCGAGAACGGCGACCGGCTGGCTGGGAAAGTCGTGCCGGGCACGACACCATGCGGGAGAGCTAACTGAGGAGCCCTAAACGTGCTAAAAAAAAACTATACGTGCGTGTGTCTGCTTGACAATTACATCTGACCAAGAATAGAGCTTATAAGGTCTTAAAGAGGGTTTAGGCCCGAACTGCACTTGAGGGGTAAGAAACTTGAAGCGCTTTTCTTTTATCTAGTGTAGATTTCAAATTTCTATTTTTGAAGCCCTATATTTCAGTGGTCATTCATCGCTTTAATTCCTTTGTTTGTTTTCTCTATAAAAAAAAAGATCTTTTCATCGCAATAATTTCTTTGACTTGATGACTCTATTTTAATTTCAAACAGGAAAGAATGCAGGTAGAACCAGATGAATTGTGAAGTCGAGTACGACACGGAGGCCAACGTGAAGAGAATTGCCAAAATGTGGGCTAGAGTTACGTCAAGGATCGGCAGCTACATAGTCAAGCAGAGCCCCACTTTCATGACCTGAGTCCTCAATTTCAGAAAATTTCCAAAACTTTTCAGGACTTTCCAACAATAAAACGCGCTACTCTCGTAACGATTATTGTTCTGCAGGCATAACATTCTCCTCAGTTGTTATTGTATTCCACAGATCTTCCTTACTCCCTTATCCAGAGGGAACACAGCCGGTTAGTCGGAAGGCTACGTGACGCGTCCCCACGTGACTGATAAGAGGTTAATCGCCAACCAAAAGCGATCTCTTTGCGGTGGCAGGACCGGCTCGTAGTACGATGGCATCTCGGGCGTCAGTCTTCCAAAAGCGTGCAATCAAGTGATTGGGAGATGCAAAGGAGGCTCTAATAAATTAGCTCCAAACGTCCATTTCCAACGGACAAAGCATTCTTCCAATATTAATGAACTCAGAAACAACTAACGACGCGAGTCGGACGTCTGTAGATTAAAAAAAAATGTGGTCCGACGCCAGCTTTGACTGTCTTCGTCGCTCACATCAAGCCACGAAGAAACAATTTAAGCATTTATATGGACGTGGAGAAGTTATAGAGAGAAAATCATATCTTCTACGAGGATATAGTTGGCGATTTCAACGCTAAAATTGGACTCAGAAGAACGCCTGAAGAATTTCACGTCGGAATCCACTGCCTTCGATGGAATGACCAGTGAGAGAGGCTTTTTGGGTTAGTCATGACTACTAAGAGCATCCATGGGAGCTTGTATAACATCTTCAAGAGTGTACGAGAAAAGCGAATAGTTTCAAAACCACCACGAGACAGAAGCAGTACTGGCCGAAGCAGTGGAGGTGGGTAAGAGCATTCGCTGTGCCTGTCGGAACTTAGCCAATCGTAAAACAAAAACGACTGCTCTCCGGAACCCGGATAGAACAATTACAGCAACGATAAGAAGGAGAAAGTCTTTCACGACTTCTCCTCAGATCTCTCCGATAGCCACGTTCACTTTCCTCCTCTCCATCTGACTGAAGAGGGACTTGTCACACACCGCCCATTGTCGCCAATCACTGAATTTCTGAAGGAACTCTTTCAACAACTGCATTCAAACTAAACATGGCATGCAGCAAAACAGTTAATTCTTCGGTAGAAGATTATAAAGACTTGAATCTGCTTCTTTTTCGTTCTATGTTGGTCATGTGCTATTGCAACAAAGAATAAGCAATTATGCTGAAAAGATTGACAGAATGTCGAACACGCGATAGTCATGCAATCAGGAGCTTCATAGCAGACTTCAGTGATCGAACACTGAACAACTCGAAGACAACACCCAAATTCCGCTAATGCAATGATGTAGAAAATGGAATTAATAAAAATGGGATGGAATGGTAGAAAATGGAACAGTCAGAAAACACATTAGTGAACTATTGATTGGAAAGCAAAGAATTTGGCATAGGGCGGTAGAGGGAACTAGGAACGCTTGCTTCTTTTTATCGATCCTTCTTAGTGTTTTCTTTATATGAGGAAAATTTTTGGAACATAAATTCAACCAATGACTTTTGGGTTCAATCTTGGTTGGTGGTGGTGGTTCCACTACCAACCAAATGGTTCAATCTTTATTCCAAACATATAACATAAAAAAACCTTTCAGTTTAAACTGTTAAACCATATGTTTTCGCTTAGCCGGTAGAAATATGTCAAATCGTCTTCGTTAAACTGATGAACTCACAAAATTCTCTGCCACTGAAGACTATAGGAGCCATCCGTTGATTGACGGCAAGGAGTTTTGTGACACAACTTTTTTTTTTTTAAAAAAAGATAATTGATAGATCTATGCTGGATAAGAGAATAATATGACAGCACCTAAGAAAACTAGCAGTATATAAGTTCTTTCATTTGGTTCAGAAACGAGCTGTATTCCCTCGCTTGTGTCGACGATTTTTCCTTGTAGAAAATTCCTTTCATCTTTTAATAAGGGCAACGATCGTAATTAACCACGCTTGGAAACAGTTGCACTTCTTTTAAAGAACTCATCAGAGAATTCAAATTAATTTAGCCATATAACCAAAGCCAATGTGTACAACCCTATTCGTCTAGGACATTTAACACTGCCAAAAAAACGAAGCTATCCAAATAGGGGAATTAATGTTCTATGAAAATACTAGTTATGTAGAGAACGTGCAAGATAAATTTACTTTATACCATCTTGTTTTATTTATTAACTACTACATAAACCTAAATTTCCTGTCTCTTTTCAGAATGATTCCTCTCATCATCCTCTACCTTGCGGTCTCAACACTTGCTTTGGGCGACTACACGGATTTTTTCGCTCGAACTTATATGTTTCCATTGAGCGCAGCTGCCTACTCGGACAAACCAAATATCTGTCTAAGAAGGATGTTTCGTAATGCATCGGTGAATCTTCTTCAGAACTGAAATAGAAATACTTTGCACTAAGCTCTCATTTATGTACTGCTTACTACGTCTATTGCTACTAGCCATTTAACGAAACTACACTATTTAGCTTTATCGTCAAACCACAGTCGTTTGTGGCATGCAGAAAACCACCTGCTCCGGATTCACAGCGGTAATTCCGTCAGATAAGGCGATTGTGTTAAGTTTCAGGTTAGTCGACAATTGTCCTGGAGAAATTTATTAGGAAAAACTAACCGCATCTGCAACATCTAAAGGACATATACCAAGACGGGTAGTATAGTAGTACGCCACATACAAAGAAATAGGATGAAGTGACAAGTTTCCGTTTTTCCTTATCTTCAGCTGCGGCGAGAAGGAAATCTGTAGGATGTGATAGGTCATGTGAAATAAGTGTTTTGAGAATCGGAATAGCGATATCTACAGAGATGTTTCATGACTTTCCAGAGGTACAACATCAACTGCGCAACTACTCGAAGAATCGGCTAAAAGCGCTTTCAACGGATGGGTAAACTGCATAAAGCTCTCCCTTACACTTCCTGAATCTCTAACTGACCATGCACATATTCAGTTTAAATGGATGTTCGGAGGGCATGTCTCGAGTTACTTTGGCAATGCATTCACAAAAGTCTGGAACGGTGGAATGGGTGCAGACTTCGTGAAGCTCAGAAAGCAGTACCCAAACTTTGAAATATGGGTTCGTGCGAAGATGAATAAAGCCAAGAATGGAAGATGTACGAAGTCAAGAATTATCCAATGCACACTGCAGGTCACTGGCCACTCTCTTGGAGGCTCATTGGCGTCACTGGCAAATTCGTACATCCTGGGGAAAGGTTACGCTGATCCACTAAAAACGAAGTTGATGACCTTTGGTCAGCCGAGAACAGGAGACCCAAATTTCTCAAACACTCACAAAGAACAGGTAAGCGTCTCAGTCTCTAGTCATGGGAGAACGGATTGAAAATGATAGTCAATACTAATAACAAATTAACTGAATTGTCTATGGTGGGTTAGAAATTCAATATAGCGATTGGATTGGATCCACAAGAGTAGAGACAATGCCTTCAAAAGTCATTTAATTTAACACCGAGGATTGCAGGCCGAGTACGCTTTTCGGGTTACACACTGGAGAGACATTGTGCCTCATATCCTATCCGTAGGCTACAGACATCACAGACGAGAGGTTTGGCATCCCGCGCATATTCTTCAATATTGTTTTTACATCCATCCTTATTTAGACATTCTACCAAAGCGGTATGAAACCTAAAGAATTCAAAGTCTGCGAAGGTAAGAAAACCTTTCATTTTATCTTCTGTTCAGTTTTGACCAATATATTTCGTCCAGCACAATCGCGCAATCATTTCAGATGGCGAGTCGAATGAATGCAGTAATGGTTTGTACTTCAAAAGTAGTACAAACGACCACACACATTACTTTGGTAAAATGGTCAGCGAGTACGGAATCAAGGGCTGCGTCTAAATTTCTTTTTCAAATCGCAGAATGTTATTCTGCAATTGTCTGTACATTATGGAGAATTGTAGTAGTGTACCACCTTTCGGTAATCTCGAACAGAAATTCTTCTGCAAAACTGAGAGATAAATATTCTGTAACGTATGGTCACCTCTCATTGTTGATACATGACTGAAAGTGATGACAGCATTTATTCTACACGGTTGCATATTCACAGGATGTTATGCAATAATCTACTCACAACACTTTTTTTTCTATCTCCTAAAAATGTGAAGGATTTAGCTGCAATAACTGGAAAACTTTCAAAAATTACACGGCGACATTAAAACATTGGTCACCTAAATGAAAAGCACCAGCACAATGAAGATCAAAAATGACCCTAAACCCTGTAGAGAATACCACAGTAAGATTGGTATTTCTTCGGCAGATGAAGGAATGGACGTGGAACTGCATTCTTACGATCGATGTTGGTAGGTTAAAATATTTGTCATGTAAAATCTGCAAGAAAACAGTGTGTTGTGCGATCCCGTTGTCTCCTGATTCTCAGGTTTTTTCGCCTTTTAAAAGAAAATTTCGGTGTTTTCATCAATTTTGGTGTTTTTTTAAAGATTTAAAAAAGGCTAAAAAAGGTTTGCCTTTCTCCAATAAGTCACCTTAGAGAACGGTTCCCCTCTATGAATTGCTTCGGTTTCCATAAAACAGCTCAGCTGCGGTTGATTTTAAGCCTGTAAATATAGAAACTTTTTACGTGATTGTACACAAAATTTATTTTTGCGATTCACCGTAAATTTTGAGAAAATGATTTTTTTTTCAGAAAAAGAAACCCATTGACTATTTAGAATCTTAGAAAATTCTGTATTATTCAGCTTTTAATTACAGATAGTGAAGTTATCATCAGCCGTGTCAGATACCTTACTTAGGTCGTTCTGAGGTATTGCTGTGTTATCCCATTGATGGGGCGCGTTTACTCAGTAAGAGATTCGGCTGTCTCCACGATCAGTCGGAGGTTCACATCCTCCCTAGTGCTCGCTAAGACTGAGTTGACACAGTGGCTATCCTCTGGAAGTCATTGCGTTGGCCTCTTGCACGTTCGTAGACCTCAAGTGGTCCTGATGTGAGGTGAACGTTGTGGGAAAAGAAAAAAAACGAACAGAATTGAAGAAGAATTGAAGTGAAGTAGATAGATTAACTCCACACACTTTTTCTTTTTCTTTTATTCCATTGATTACTGCATTTGAAAAGAATACAATAACTACAGAGAAGAATGTTATACCGTTGTTAATGATACTATTTGCGAGAGAAGTGTTATTGTTAATGTTTTATTGTTAGAATGTTCTGCAATTTTTTTTTGGAAATTATTGAATTTGATTAGATAAAAGGGAAGTAAAAAAGTAAAAACGAGACTATGCAAGACACAAAGGACGTGGTTGCGTTAACCTCTTTTAGAAAGCAAATATCCTAGGCTCGAATGAGCAGCCAGATACAAGTTAATATGCAAACCAGTAAATACCGTGCAATCAGGTTCCTCGGAGGCCTTCAATCATTCCGTTCTCCGCCCCCTCTCTGGTAGACGTTTATTTCGTTCGACAAATCCACCTCGGACAGCACTCAATGTTTACAGTCAAAACTGGGTAGACAGAAGGGATCTTCCCCCACGGCTTGGAAGACATACGACGATTCCAACCCATACGGCTGTCCCACTACAGGAACTACTGCCACCAGGCCTGTAGGGTGTAGGAAGCGTGTAAGCTTGCTCACCGAGAGTACTACACCCTGGTCGTCACTCCTACAAGGATATCTGCTCCTAAGGGATGTCCGTCTCACGGACTTCATCCTACACTTATACTACGTAATTTGCGCTAATTATTTTAGGGATCCACAAACTCATGGCGCTCGACACTGCGTGACGCAAGCAAAGGTTCGATCACAAAAGCCCCCCTGGGCTTACCATGCCCGCGTACGGACTCCTCCCGATGCACCATGTGCTGTCCCGTATGCTAGTCCCCCAGGTCCAGTTTCGGAGACTCACTGATGTGTGGGCCCCGTGAGGAATCCTAACATCCAGGGAATGCGACGTGTGCGGACAGTCAGAGCTGGAGTTTATCCGCACATGGTCATGGTAACCACTAGGCTTGTGTTTGGCTTCGATGCTTCTCTCCCTGTAGCGCGGATCACCACCTTGGGAGGCCCTAAGGATACCGCTATATTTCCCCTTACTTTACCCTTACTCTGGCCCCATGCCGGCCTTACACTAGGCTCTGCTACTTGTGAGGATCCTCTGGCAGACGCCCTGTGGGCACTGCGGCCTGGCGTCTTCGATGCCTTGGCAGTATATGTACGCACACTTAACGTATACGTACAGTTGCCTAGCCACTCCCCTATGGCTCCTGTCTACTCTACTACGTTCAGTACACAGGGTACATACTCAGTCTTCATCCTACTCTACACATACATACACAACTAAATGGGCAGGGCCTAACCGTCCACTCACTACGGGCCCGGCAAGTACAAATCCCCGGACGTATGAACGAAGTCCTGGTCGCGGGACCATGTGCTCCGCTACGCCGGACAGCCTCAAGGACGCCGGTTACCTCCTGTTCGTGCGAGCTCCTCCTCCCCCCTTTTGGCAGATGGTATTGCTCGAAAGTGGCGCTGATGTTCGATACCAATCGCATCCTCTCCTCGATTCCGTTCCGGTTGCCGCTTGCCAGGTGACATGTTGATGGAATGAATTTCGAAACATGGAACAGCTCCTTTTGTAACAACGAAACTGGGCGGAGCGAAAAGCGCGCGAAAAGGAGGAGAGCTGTGGGACCTTTGTCGCGTCAGCGGCACGCGCCCTGAAAAGAGTCGCGTGGAAATTGCGACAAGATAAAAGAGAAGCGCTCCAAATTTTCTACCTCTCAAGTGCAGTTCGATGTGACCTCCTTTTGTTGCCATGCACAACCTTAAACTGTACTCTATAAGACCTCATAAACTCTATTCTTGGTCAAATGTAATTTTCGAGCAGACACACGCACGTATAGTTTAGGGCTTTTCAGTTACCTCTCCGCATGGGACTCTTCACTTACCGACCTAGTCTACCAGAACAGGGTTCCTCCAATAAACTGCTGGTATCCTTTACTTACTTCTCTCACCGATTAATGTTGTTCTTCTGTGGTGGCGATTCGCTGCACACGCTACGATACTCACGTTGCATTTTACTCACGGATTTGGACTTAGCAAGTCACAGAATACACTGCACTTTCCCTTGTGCCGTCCACATCTGGCTGGCCTGGGCGAAGGCTGATCCGCCGCTGCGGAGTTTGTGGAGTTGTGTCATCACCTGCCTGCTCCTACGCGTGAGCATCATGGTGCGTAAACTTTAGGTCTTCTTTTTACTTGGAAAATTTTATCATTTCTATCTTGTTTTGTTGCTTTTCTGCGATCGATCAAACGTGCACCATGACCTTACGGATACCTTATACAAATTTGATGGGTAGTTCTTTCTTGGCTACCTTAATAATCGGCGACCAGGTTAATTGCTTCACAATCAGGCTGTTGTGCTAGTTCTTGATGGTAAAACATCACAGAAAACAGAATTAACTACTGCTGTATCCTTCAGTAGAAGATTATGAAGACATGAGTCTGCGAATTTTTCGTTTTCTGTTGGTCATGTGCTACTGCAACAAAGAAGAAGCAATTATATTGGAAAGATTGACAGTAAATCGCAGAAGCGATAGTCATGCGATCAGGAGCTTTATAGCAGGCTTCAGTGATCGAACACTGAATAACTCCAGCACAACGCCCAAATTCCCCTGATGCAATGGTAGGAAATGGAATTAACAATCCCCGAAAATAAACTCAGTCTATTCAAAGCGGACTAACAGTCAAAAGACACATAACTGAACTACTGATTGGAATTCAAAAGCAAAGAATATAGCATAGGACGGTAGAGGGAACTAGAAGCGTTTGCTTCTTTTTATCGATCTTTTTAATGTTTTTTTTATATGAGGGAGATTTTTGGAACTTATATTCAATTAAGAACTTTTTGAGGATCCAAATGTTTCCAATATTTATTCTAAACACATTACATACAAAAACCTCTCAGTTAAAATGTCAAACTTTACATTGTATCATCGTTTATGCAGTGGAAATGTTTCAAATCATCTTTGAAAAACTGATAAGTTTGAAAAACTATAACACTAAACATTATTGGAACCATCGTTGATTGACGCCAAGGAGTTTTATGATACAATTACTTTTTAAGAAAAAAAAAATACATTGGTAGATATCTATGCTAGATAAGAGGATAACATGACAACCTCTAAGAAAGCCACCAGTATATAAATTCTCTCATCTGACTCAGAAAGCAGCTCCGTTTCCTCGCCTTGTCGCTTGTCTCTTGAAAAATCCCCTCATTTTATAATAAGGGCGACGATCGTAATTAACCACACTTAGAAATTGGTACACTTGTTTCAGAGAACTCATCAAAGAATCCAAATTAATTTAGCCACAAAATAGTAATGCGTACAAACCTATTCGCCTAGGACATACTAATAAGTAACACTGCCGACTAAATTGGAACTATCCAACTAGAGAAACTGATCTTCCATGAAAATACTAGTTACGGAAAGAAAATGCAAGATAAATTTATTACATATCATAGTATTATATTTATTTACTACTGCGCAAGCCTACTTTTTTGTCTCTTTTCAGAATGATTCCTCTCATCATCCTCTACTTTGCGGTCTCAACACCTGCTTTGGGCGACTACACGGATTTGTTCGCTTGAACTTATATGTTTCCGTTGAGCGCAGCCGCCTACTCGGAGAAACCAAATATGTGTCTAGGAAGGCTGTTCCGTAATGCAACGGTACATCTTCTTCAAAATTGAAATAGAAATACTCAGCACTGTGCTGTCATTTCTGTAGTACTTATACTACGCATATTGCTACTAGCCATTTAACGAAACTACACTATTTAGCTCTATCGTCAAACCACAGTCGTTTGTGGCATGCAGAAAACCACCTGCTCCGGATACACAGCGATACTTCCAGCAGATAAAGCGATAGTGTTAAGTTTCAGGTCAGTCCTATACTCGTCCTTTTTGAGCAGTCCATTAGGGAAAACAAAGCGTGTCTGCAATATCTAAAAGATCTGACCATACCAGGACGGACAGCAAATACTACAGTAGTAACAAACAATGAAACAAGATGAAGTGAGGAGTTTTCTTTACCTTTTCATCAGCTGTAGCAAGAAGTAACTTGGTAGGGTGTAAAAAGTCATGTGAAATAAGTGTTTTGAGGATTGGAATTGCGATATCTATAGTGTTATTTCATGACTTTTCAGAGGAACAACATCACCTGCGCAACTACTCGAAGAATCGGCTAAAACCGCTTTCAATGGATGGGTAAACTGCATAAAGCTCTCCCTTAGACTTCCTGAATCTCTAACTGACTGCCCACTCATTCAGTTTAAATGGATGTTCGGAGGGCATGTCTCGAGTTACTTTGGCAATGCATTCACAAAAGTCTGGAACGGTGGAATGGGTGCAGACTTCGTGAAACTCAGAAAGCAGTACCCAAACTTTGAAATATGGGTTCGTGCGAAGATGAATAAAGCCAAGAATGGAAGATGTACGAAGTCAAGAATTATCCAATGCACATTGCAGATTACTGGCCACTCTCTTGGAGGCTCAATGGCATCACTTGCTAATTCGTACATCCTGGGCGAAGGTTACGCTGATCCACTAAAAACGAAGTTGATCACTTTTGGTCAGCCAAGAACTGGAGACCCAATCTTCTCAAACACTCACAGAGAACAGGTAAGGGTCTCAGTCTCTAGTCCTGGGAGCACGGATTGAAAAAGAAAGTCAGGAGAAATAATAAATTCACTGAATTATCTGTGGTGGGGATAGAAATCCAACAAAGGAACTGCTTCTTCAACAGTAGAAAGAGTGCCTTCAAAAGTCGTTTAATTTAATATCGAGGATTGCAGGCTGAATACGTTTTTCGAGTTACACACTGGCGAGACATTGTGCCTCATATCCCATCCATAGGCTACAGACATCACAGGCGAGAGGTATGACATGAAGCATATAAATTTTAGTATTGTTCTGACATCAACGAACTTCTATTCAGACATTCTACAAAAGCGGAATGAAACCTAAAGCATTCCAAGTCTGTGAAGGTATGAAAATCTCTCATATATTCTTTTTCTTTTGTTACATGAATTTTGTTTCATGAACTAAAATCGCGCAATTATTTCAGATGGCGAGTCGAATGAGTGCAGTAACGGCTTGTTTTTCAAAGGTAGCACAAAAGACCACATATTTTACTTTGGTAAAATGGTAAACATGTACGGAATCATGGGCTGTGTCTAAAGTTTTTCAAATCGCAGAATATTATTCTGCAGCTGTCTGTATATTATGAAAAATTGTCGTAGAGTTCTACCTTTTGGTAATCTCAAGCAAAATTTGTTCGGTGAATTGAAAGATAAATATTCTGTAAGCGTACAATCACCTCTCAATGCTACTGTATTAATGAAAATCCTGAGATCATTTATTCTGTATGGTTGTATATTCATCGGGTGTTATGCAATAATCTACTCACAACATATTTCTTCACATTAAGATCTTGGAAAATTCGAGGGTTTCGCTGCAGTAACTGGAAAATTTTCCAAAAGTACACAGTTAAGTTACATAAAAGACCTTAGCCGCTTATATGGAACGCATCGACACAGTGAATACCAAAGATAACCTCGAAAGCTGCAGAAGATACTACAGTAACACTGGTATTTCTTCGACACATGACGGAAAGAGCGCAGAACCGCATCATTTTTCATTTTCAATGCAAATATTTCGGTATCTCTCGCAGCTACGGCTCCATAACCTTAAGAATCCTGAAGATTTGGCTAAAGTGAAGTGCTTCAACATACACCAGCGATCAACATGGGTTGGCAAAGAACTTAATAGATGAGCATAAAAACTTCATAGCGAATATTCCTCCACGAGAATGAACTTCTTCTCTGTTTCTCCAACTAATGAGCATCTTATAATCAGTGCAAACCAGATGGAGACCTTTCACAATTTACTAGCTGTTGATTGCAACTACTACTCTTTATTATCATATCGGACACCTATGGGCTATGGCTATGCTTTATAAATAATCTTCATGGATAATGGTGAAGAATCTTGAACAGAATGAGATTGAATCTTCTGAGAGTGAATGAGTGCAAAAAATGTTATAGAATAAGAAATGGAAACAGCCTTGTATAATAACGGTTAATTAATTGACGAAATAATGATGAAATGATGGCGAAAATAGGCGTTAAAGTATCGTTTTACATACAGCGGTGAGTACATGTAGTGAACGTGAACTACTAAGAGAATCTGGCAGCAGTAGATCAAGAATCGATTCCTATTTCCGATCACATACCATTGGCGATGTTTTCAGAGAGCTGAACAGCCCTCTGAACCTGAAAAAATATGTAGAGGACGTTGTAGAGAGTTTACCGATCCAACCGAGGAACTGTCGCTCTTCTCCAGCAATAAGGTAAAACATGATACTCATGCAGGTGAATTGCAAGCATGTATACTGTATGAGACTTTTCTTGCGTGCAAAAACTCGGCGAAGAGCTTAAAGTGTATACACTACCGAGTATTGCGGTTTTGTTTAATCTAATCCACAACGGAATTTATTCCTTTCCTCATCTCTCCTTTGTTGCCGATTTTCATGTGGCTGGACTTTTGCTAATGTAGTTATGTAAGTAAGTGTCGACTGGAGAAATCGCATCGCGTATTTGTGGGTCCGTTGTTGGCGGGAGAATTTGGAGAGCAGATTAGTTGCCACTACCTAATCATCACTGTACATAAACCCACTCTTTCAGAAGTTGTAAAGTTAAAGGCATCACCCCACGAATTTGTGGTGCTACGAATTTCAGGTGGAGTATTCCTATACGGCATAGCAGATTATGGAGAGGAGGGTTATTTCGTCCATTTCCTCCTAAACGCCGTAAAATCGAGAATAGAGCCGTAAATCGAAAAAATAAAAAAAGTAAAATCGCGCTCCAATCGAAAATTGTAGAAAATAGCGCGCCGGAACGCCCGAATCCGTATCTTCCGGGCCGTTTTTTACGGCAATTAGGAAGAAATGGACGGGATCACCCCTCTCTTCATAAATACGTTGAATAAATACTTTTCTGACAGCTAAACGGGAATGGCGTTATTGTTGATAACCGAGAATCGGCTTAAAATCTAAGAAAAAAAAACACTCCAATTTATGCAGAAAAAAAACTGTCGCTGACAACAGCAAACAATTGTTGCACTACGTAATAAATCGAGGTCACGCTGAAATCACCTGGACGAGGTGGTGTGCAGTACCCACTCAATTATAGAAAAGTGATAATTATGCAGAAATGTATTCTCCAGCGACGTAATTGGATTGTAAAAATCTAGCTAAGGAGCTTTTAAGTTTAAGCTTCGACAAAATTAATCACATCAGAATCGCTTTGCAGAATCGTCTGTATTCGTTCTATCAGGAACATTTCAGGTTAATTCTTATTCGCAGGTCGTGTGAGAAAATGCATACAATTGCAACGCATCCACTCTTTCCGATGTGGCTACTCGGAAGCAATAATCTACAAGAGCTCAAAATCCCTGATCAAATTTTTCCTGCCAAATTCGTTAGATGGAATGTGACTTGAGCTAACGTACAGTGAAGAGGGAAACTCTCTACTTTTAATCGGCAGCTGGTGCTATTGCCTAGCGCAGCTGCCCGCATCTCCACCTGGATACAGTTACAGTTCCTTGGATACAGTTCCAAACCATCTCGATGTACGGCAGAAATTCGTGAAGAATCCATCCATTCATCTCAGTTTCATAGCCTGCGAGACTCGCGTGAACTCCCTATCCCACTGAGAGACCCGAGTTCCTCAGGTCGACAATGCCCGGCAGTTCACCGTGACGAATTGGGGAGTTTTTACCAAACATACCACACTCCCTCTAGATATCTGACTTATTTCGGTCAGGCTTCGGCACTGTCCCGGACAACAGCAACTTCCAGCAACATCTAAGTAACTTCCGCCATATAACTGTACAAGTTGCATAGTTCTACTCGGCGGAAGTTGAAAAAACAAACTGTAATTCACTTTTCATAGGGCGAAAGTGGCGCAATCGATTAGCGGACCTCTCACAATGTACTCCTCATAATTCCTGATTGTTCAAATAAATGTTCTTTAATCATTACACTTTGACGCCATTTTTAGTAATAACGACTATTCATGACTTTTATAAACCAGATCATCAAGTAAATATTATGAATATCAAACAATTCAGGATATAAAAGGGCCCTAGCATTCTCGCCATGCATGCTTGCGTGTTTTCCGACCATACATCTCTGTGCGAACCAAAAATGTAGGTTTTAAAGGTTTTTTGGAACATTTCAGGTTATTTTTTTTGGCAGGGTGTGTGAAAAAACGCATAGAATTGCAACGCATCTACTCTTTCCGATGTGGCTATAATCTGCAAGAGCTCAGAATCAGTGATTAATTTTTTTTTTCTGCCAAATTTGTGAGATGAAATGTTGCTTGAGCAAATGTACAGTGAACACGGAAACTCTCAACTCCTAAAGGCATCACCCACGAATCTGGGGTGGTGCGGATCTCAGGTGGAGAGTTCCTATACGGGGTCGTATATTATGGAGAGGAGGGTGATTCCGTCCATTTCCTCCTAATTGCCGTAAAAAAAAACGGCTGGGAAGATTCGGTGCCGCACAGGGCGGACGTGCTCCAATCGAACCCCTTGTAGAAAATAGTGCGCAGGAACACCCGAAGCCGTATCGTCCGGGCTGTTTTCTACGGCAATTAGGAAGAAACGAAAGGAATCACACTCCTCCCCATAATCTACGACCCCGTATACTAATACTCCACCGGAAATCCGTGCCACTCCAGATTCGTAAATTTCGTGATGCCTTCAGTTGGCGGCTGGTATTATTGCCTGGCGCGGCTGCCCGAATCTTCACCGAAACATGTTGGAAGGATTTTTCGGAAGACGATTGATGATGAATTTGAGGTTAATAAGACTTCTGAGTTCTCGTTTCAAGACTCATTTACAACAAGCTTTATAAGTTACAATTTAACTGTTTTTTTTTTGTTTCTGTTCGCTCATTGGCTCTAATAAAACCACAGCATCTGTGAGAATGTGACTTAAAATAAATGCGGAAAGCGGATTATGAAGAACGGTACAAAAATGTACAAAAATGTGAGCCTGTTCAAAAACTAGTGATTTTTTTAAAGAACTAAAAGAACTAAGTTCGACCTGATTAGTTCCAAGCGGTTTTTAGGAAAACAAAAAAAAATATCCAACAGACATATTTCTTCTATTCTGTTAGGAAATAGCTCACTCCTCTTAAAAATTAAGTGTACCACTTCAAGAGTATAAATTTATAACACAAAATGACAAATTTAAGTTTATAAATTAACGTTAAATTAAAGTTTATAAATATTAATTTAATAAAGTAATTTTAAAATCCCTTAGCTGCGATTTTTCACGAGTAACAACGAGAAAAAGCTAAGAATTGTGAAGACATCGACTGCACGCAGGCTCTTGCACGTCCTCTTTTTATGTAATATATAAGGTTTTTTTAGAGTCTTAATACCCACTAGGCAACGGTCTCTGTATTTAAGCTTCTTTTGTAAGATAACATTATCAGATACTTCCACAGATAACGATGTTATGAATGAATTTCACCATTCACATTTTGTACTTCACAGAGAATATAACGCCTCTAAGATCTTTCATTTTCTTTTTTTCTTCCGTTTCATCACTTTTATCGCTTGAATTGTAGCTCTTTTTTAAGTTATAATGTAATTTAGGCGGCTATGAGTTTGCCACGTGCTTCCTTTAAGCTGATTCCCTTCGTAGTCATCTCCATACTTGGCTCGGTTTACTGTGCCGAATACTCGGACGAGTTTGCGAGGATGTTGCTGCCGCTTAGTGCTGCAGCGTACGCGGATACTCCATGGAAATGCTTGGCGATGCATTTCCCGAAGTCTCAAGTGCGTCTTCCCGTAAAGAAGAGAGAAAAGTAGCAGAAACTACGTTTAAGGGCATAACACCGCGAATCTGAGGAGATCTCACGTGGAGTATTCTTATACGGGATAGTAGATTATGGAGAGCGAGGTGATTCCATCCATTACTTCCTAATTGCCGTAAAAAACGGCCCGGAAGATGCGGCGCGTGCACAAGGCTGGCGCGCTCCAATTGAACTCGTTGTAGAAAATAGCGCGCCGGAACGCTCGAAGCCGTATCTTCCGGGCCGTTTTTTTACGGCAATTAGGAAGAAATGGACAGAATCACCCTCCTCCCCATAATCTATGATCCCGTACACGAATATTTCACCTGAAATCCACACCACCTCAGCTTCGTGGGGTGATGCCTTTAAATCTTCCAGAATATTTGCTCAAAAAAGGCAAGAGGAGAGCATTGAAACGTAATATAAAGTCAAAAACGATATTTAGAGAGAATGCTACGAATGTTTGATTTCCAATCCATTCCGTTAACAATAAAAGAGTAAAGACAAAGTAAGAGATGTTTAAATGTGAGCGGTAAAGATTATCTGGTATGAAATGTGCACAGAAATATTTTCACAGAAATGATAGGTTTTTTTAATTGAAAGGTATTATTTCCTTCAAAAATCCCAGTGAAAATGCAAAACATTCCTTACAAATTCAGTAATCAAAACGCTCAGGAGCACACAATGGCTTCAATTTATCACAAAAGCACAATTTGTTAGCGTTGGGACCATTATTGGTAGAATATTCGGTAAAGTGGCTTTAAATCCGTATAAAAAATCAAATACACTTCTTCACCTCACTCCCATTCAGTCCAACAGGTATAATGAGTTGAGTCGCCGGAAAAGCAGAGACATTTGAGTGATTCTATGGTCTGCTGATAACTTAAAGGCATCACCCCATGAATCTGAGGTGGTAATTTCAATTTTCAATTTCCGAGGGTCAAAGACTATACGGGGAGAGGGTAGATTACAAAAGCGGGTGGGATCTCGCTCATCTCTCCCTGCTTCATTACGACGTCCTCTTTTGCAACGCGCCACGTTTGCGCCCCTGCCTACGATTCGTGAAATGGAACGAATTGCCCATCGGAGCGGACTTTCGACGAATCGCAAGCGGGGGCGGGACGTAGTGGTGGCGCATTGTAATAGAGGACGTCGCAAGGAACCGCATTCCGATGCTGTCTGTTTAGAGTGATACAGAGACAGATGAGGGAGATTCTACTCGTTTTTGCAATGTACGTTCCTATTCTTTGGTCTTCAAAAATCCATACCACGTCAGATTCGTGAGATGATGCCTTCAATGATGGATGATGGCTATTCGGCGGCGATTTTGAAGAGTACATCCCCAAATCCTGGCTCTCATGGGAAAATAATGGAAGCTATGAACACCTGCAAATGCAGTGCTCAAAATAGCTAGGACATTTATAAAAAACTTGTACCCTTAGTTAGTTAAAGAGTTAGTTCTTAAGTTCAAAGCTCGTTAACAAGAGCGAGATCAAGTTAGAGGCACGTAATGCTAAAGCTACATCTCATTTAATGTTGCAGATTCAACGTCAGGTGACTGTGAACTGTGGTAAATACATCTGCTCTGGATTCACAGCTGTTCTTCATAAGCACAAGGCTATTGCCGTGAGTTTCAGGTGAAGAATACTTTATGTTGTGCTGGAAAAAAAAAATTTGGTTTAAGTCTATGTTACTAGTAGCTTCGACTACGCTCTCTAGCAACAAATGAAAACCAGATCAGAATCTTATACAAATTATTTGAGTTATCGCTCCTTAGTATTGTAAATATTGTTTTTTTCTTCTGCTTTCAGAGGAACAACAAATCCAGTCCAGTTGATAGATGAGGCCATCAAAAGTGTTGTCAATAGCTGGGTATGTTTTTTTCTTCTCTTTTTTTTTGCACTTTCGATCGTTGCCGCAAATTGAAGAAAAAGTACTATTTAATGCAGGACTATTATTTTACTCTTATCCTTTACTTAGCTTCCCTCTTTTTTTTAACAAATTCAACATGTCGCAAAGGAGCGCATGTGGGTGTTTTTCTTTGAGGAAGAAATTAAAATTTATTTAATGCATGAACGGATTTGTTAAGGAAATTTCGATAGGAAGTATCAGGTACTTTCTAGTTTTATTTAATCCGTGTTATCGAAAGAAAGAAAGTTAAACAAGTTTAATGTTTAGTCTGCAATCTCTGCCAAGGTGTCCATATACAGAGTTTAATTCGAGTTGATCTTTTTGGAAGTGAGTTATGGTATGAACAGACGTCCAGACAGAAACAGACAAAAGAATACCCACACCTTTTCATCATTTAAAAGAGTTTTATTTTGTTCTGTGACCGTTGAATGTGATTTTCTCATTTAGAAACTAATGATATGCCAAGTCCTTGATCAAAAGTTTTTATTCTCTAGTTCTTATAACAAACACAAGAGTTAAGCATGGATTAATTTTTATTTTTAATTATTATAGGTATAAAGTAAGTAAGTATTCAAATTTTTTAATTATAAATATAAAAAGCTATAGGCACAAATCTACCTTATATATTCTGGAACTACCAACTCAAAAAGAATTCCAATATGTAACAAAATGTTCTCAAGAATAAATTTTCAATAATATTTCAGATTGATTGGCCATACGGTGGAATGGTTTCAAAGTATTTCTATGATGCGTTCATGGAGATTTGGTTTAGTGGAATGGCAGCAGACGTTCAGTTTTTGACAACACAGTTCCCAAAATACGAGATTTGGGTAATTTTTTTCGAACGTTTGTTGGTATGAATGAACACATCGTTGGTTTCATTTTTTATTTATTGCGACATAGAATATTGAGACAGAATATATGTACAATGGTTGGTTTTTTTTAAGAAGGAAATTACAAACGAACGCATTGGTTTGGGATTTGTTGTGACGAATTCGTTGCTTTCAAAGTAGCGTCTTACTTATTCAAAAGATTAATTAACTAGGAGATTAACTGGGAAAATTTGCTGAGAAGTACTTCAACATTTACTTACATTTACAGAAAAACTCCAATATTATTGAATCCGACGAACAGTTTCATATGTAGTAATTTTTTTTATCGCGGATAATTTCGTAATTATGGGTTGTATCAGATTAGGCACTCACTTTTTTACACTTTGAAAAAACTTCTCGAATTCTGGGACACGCCTTTCTACTGGCAGCTCAAGTAAATGCAAGGATCCCCATCCGCTCTATTCCCGAACTTCGCTCCATCCAACTACCACTTGTTCAAAGTATTTAAAAAAAAGCCCTGAAGCTTTAGCCCTAAAGCAAAAATTGTTCAATTCTTTCATTGACTTCACATTTCCTGTTGAGTAGTTCTTGGAGAAATGGTAGAAAAGTGAAGTCAGTATCGTTTTTAGTAGTCTACAACAATTATTTCACAAATAACAACAGAAATATAAAATATATCGAAGTACAACTTCCCTATAACTTTTAACCCCTACACTTTTTGTTTTTATATCAACTATTTAAAGTATCCAGGCTAAGGAATCAATCTCCCTTCTCAAATCAAATTTGCAAAGATGGCACAAATTCGACGCATAGCACAGGAGCCGCCGCGGTTTTTTTCTTCGGGGAAGAGATTAAAATTTAATTTTTGGGTAAACGTAATCGTTAAACAAATTTCGATATGAAACATCGGCTACTTTCCACTTTTTTCCACTATTCAAGTAAGGAGACAAACCAAAATAATTGCTGAGGAGTATTTCATTGTGAAAATTTCTACTTGCAAAGGAAATAAATGAAAATTTTCAGGTTACTGGACATTCACTTGGTGGAGCAATGGCTTCTCTTGCTGCTCACTGGATGGTTGGAAGTAAAATGGTGGATGGTAGCAAAATTAAACTTGTAACACTGGGTCAACCAAGGACCGGTGACAATGTGTTTGCAAGGAATCATACTGCTGCGGTGAATATACGTATTGATTTATTGTCATTCGTATAACAACATGCGCTAATTCATGACGAGATAGCATTTCTATGATATTTTGGAAGGGTACTTCTCAATTCATTCTAAAAAGTTGTTTTCACTGCGTCCTTTGTTCAGATTGACTACACTTTCCGAATTGTACACTGGCGTGACGTCGTACCTCACCTACCTTCATACGACGAGAGACCAGGTGGCTACTATCACCATAAAACTGAGGTAATTTTGGATAAATTTGAAATATAACTCTATTATCTTTTATGAGGTAAAGACTTATCTCTCAAAGCTAGTATAATCACAGTCAAAGAACATTTGAATTTTTTTGAAGCCAAGAATTTTTGTAACGGACATAAATTGCAAGGACTGTCACTCACTCGAAAAACAGAACCCAACCAACTTTTTTAGTTAAGGAAAACCAGACGTGGAGTAAAATACGGTAGGAATACGCAGTCTGATATAAATATGTATTTACTTGTAGATGTCCCATTAAGGCATATCTCTTTTATATCTTTGAAAAATGCAAAAGGATAATAAAAGAAAAAATTTGTATGAGAAAATACTTTAAATAACGTTTTTAGACCATCTCAATGTTTCTGTCATTATTCCTGCTGAAAAGCTTTGATCTTTTGTTTTTTTCTTAATCATTAGCATACAAGATTCTCCATACAATATTTCAGGTTTTCTACGATGATGAGATGTCTCCGAAAAAGTATACCGTGTGCAAAGGTAAAAGAAATTTTTGATTTAATAATATCAAATTTCTTTAGCATAAATGAAACAGCCTAAATGATCTCCCTCTTGGAAGCATATAAGATGCAGGATGTGATGGAAGAGATTAAGAACATCTGGCTTCCTGCTCACCTATTCAGCACCACCATTCTTCCTGCTTTGACCTAAGCTTTAGAAACATGTGCGTTTCGCAAGGAGGACGAAGATGTTATCAGCGTCACAGAGCGCTGGGTTGAAAGGATGAAGCTCGAATTGTTCCGCTTAAAGGCATCACTCCACGAATCTGAGGTGGTGCAGATTTCAAGTTGAGTATCCTTATAAGGGATAGTAGATTATGGAGAGGTGGGTGATTCCGTCCATTTCTTCCTAATTACTGTAAAAATGGTCCGGAAGATGCGGCGCCGCACAAGACTGGCGCGCTCCAGTCGAACTCCTTGTAGAAAATAGTGCGACAGAATGCCCGAAGCTGTATCCTCCGGGCCGTTTTTTACGGCAATTAATAAGAAATGGACGGAACCACCCCTCTCTCCATAATCTACTATCCTTTACAAGAATACTCCACCTGAAATCTGCACCACTTCAGATTCGTGGGGTGATGCCTTTAACACAAATGAAGGAAAGGATGCTCGAGTGAAAGAGAGGAACAGTCCTTCGTTATCGATCGAAAGTTAGAGCTGCCGCATATGCCAAGGAAAGTAAAATTAGGTGGGCCAAACCCCATTTCTTAACCGCAAACGTTGGTGCAGAGCTTTGAGCGACTGGATATCACGCGATATCAAATGCACCGCCGGAAGACAGCTGCTCAGACCTCTTCTCCAAATCCTTGAAAGGAAAATGTGATGCTTTCGAGCCCCTCACAGGAAGAGAAGCCACTGGGCAACCTTGGCCAGCGATCGACACAAATGGAAGTATTCCCACTCACCGGTCTAGCAAATGAATGAAGAACGGGAGCACAGGTGCTGCAGAAAAGTGGAAAGTGGAAAACTCAAAACAGAAAGTGCAAACCTACTTTTTTTCTAACTATTGCGATATGAAGGTATGTATTCTCTGTTCATATTTCAAAGATTGTGAAGTTTGCACTACTGAATCCCGTTTAAACTAGAGAATCACTAAGGAAACTGTAACTCATTCATCTCACAAAAGATTTTTTATGTTCCTCCTTAAATGAAAATACTAAACAAAAATAATAGTAACACGATAATTTCAGAGTACGAAGATAAAAAGTGCAGCAATGGACTCTGGGTACATACAAGTATTTCGAATCACAAACACTACTTCGGGAGAAAAATCCGAGAATGGGGAGAGAGTGGATGTTTTGAATGAATCTGCTCAATTTCTCAATTTGGAACTACGCATTGTTTGAGAGTGATAATGACATGACAGTAAAGTGAATAAGCAGATGTAGATCGTAATCAAACAGTACTGAAGTAAACCTCGTGCCAGTTACAATAATAAAGTGAGCGTAACAATGATAAAGCGTCTTTAAATTTAGCTGAGATATTTTTTAACGTAAAGATACCGATTGGCACATACCTGAATGAACGGAAAGGGACAAAGTAAAAAATATCCCTTAAGTTGCAAAAAATTGGCCATCTTCAGGAAAGACTGACTGACTAGAGTCACAAGGTTATTTCTGATACAATTCTTAAAAATTATTTTTTTTCGGAACGAATTAGGGATTTTTTTAGAAAAAAAGAAAGAAAAAATAAAGGAAAAAAAAAATGACGAATTTTTGGAACCACTTGAACGTAAAGCTGCACCACAAGCGAAATGCAGCTACTGGATTCTGCCGGCTACTTGCATGGTCGGAGTGAAACGCACTTCTAGACAAAAAAAAACTGCCAAATCTTCTTTGTCATACGTTTTCACTTTCAAGGTCGCAAGTACGATGTTTCATATCTCCCACCAGTAACTACAGTTTGAAAAACAGTTCGTGTAAAAAGCAGCGAAAAAGTGAACAGCTATAAATTCAGCGATCAGATGAATCAAGAGCACGTGGCTGATTGCTTTAAAAGCATCACCCCACGAATCTGAGGTGGTACGGATTTCAGGTGGAGTATTCGTATACAGGATAGTAGATTATGGAGAGGAGGTGATTCCGTCCATTTCTTCCTAATTTCCGTAAAACACGGCCTGGAAGATACGGCTTCGAATGTTCTGGCGCGCTATGGCGGCGCTACAGAATCTATCTACCCGGTGCTGTTTTATAAACGGCAGAACTTTACGTCTCGACTGAACTACCTGCCAACGCTGAGCGTCCTCAGATCTTCCTTTACCAACATCTACATTAACCTTAAGCCAATTACGCCTCAAGAGGATGGAAATATAACATCTCTACTCAAGACTTCAGTGGGCAGTTTTCGCATCAAGACTCTCAAGTTGATCCTCAGGAAGGAACAATTTTCGAAGTGATTACCAGATCTATAATGTTTAAGCTAAATATCTACATATATAAATTGAAGATTTTTTTATTGAAATTCAAAGATTAAGAAAGCTTCACTTCTGCTGAAAGCACTGGATATCATTTCGCAGCTTAAATTACAGTGAAACATACATGCTTCCGCAACGCATGGGTGATCTACGTTACCAGAAAACATTACAGAAGTGAATTCTGTCTTTTTTAAAAGGGAACTTTCTCAAGGATTCGCACAACGTGAATCCATAACCGGTCTTAGAATTTACAAAAACGCTCGTTTTAGTGAAGAACATTTCTTACCTGATGCCGCCATTGGAATAGCAGTTATCGATAGCGCAGGGATCGGCACATTCAAAATTCTCAAATACTCCACTAAGGATTTTCCAGCAGCGAGGTCTCTGGTTGTACAACACGTTCCTCTTCTTGTACGATTCTTCTGATTATGCTTGAAATGTTTCATTTGGAAAATGTTTATGTCCCATCTGCTTTCTTCTAATCAAAGTTTTGCTGCGCTTGACGGAAGTGTGGAAGTTCCTTTGATTGAATCAGTTGACGTTTTCCTAGCTACAACGTAATTATGAACTGTGGAACTTGACGTTGACTTTACAGGCAGGTGTAGCATGTTAAAAAAATTCCCAAAGTTAGTCGAAAAAAAAGATAATGGATGTAGCAATGTTGTTTCATGGTAATATTTCCGGTGGTTGGTTCGTTTTGTCGTTCCGGTGTTGTCAAATCTACTAAATTAGATCTAAATCGCATGAATCGGGCAGATGTGACGCAGTTGGTAAAGGCTTCCGCTGCGACTGCTTGTGAAACCGTCTTTGTGCCCGTCAAACCCTTCATCCCTTTTAAAATATCTCAACACTTCAGGAACAAGCTAACTAATTCTTTCTCCTACTAAAAAAAAAGTATGATTTACCAGTAACGTGGTCACTATCACAGTCAACCAATATTTGCAATTAATTGAGGAAAGCCTTGTTCATTTCGCCGTCGGAAAGTGGCGATAACGGTTGTCGAAAAACTAAAAGAAATTCGTTTGAAAAAAATGACAGTTTCCAATTTCTTTGCCATTTTTGCACTCAGATGATATGATCATTCAAAGGCATCACCCCACGAATCTTAGGTGGTACGGATTTTAGGTGAAGTATTCGTGTACGGGATTGTAGATTATGGAGAGGTGGGTGATTCCGTCCATTTCTTTCTAATTGACGTGAAAAACGGCCTGGAAGATGCTGTTACCACCCTTTACTTACTTTTCTACTTTTTTTACTCTTACGTTTTTAAAAGTTGTGGTTTATGGTGCAATATTGCGTTGGCTGTTACCACCACAGGGTCCCGTAAGGTTCAATTTCTTCTAGATGATCTTGCTGCGTATACATGTACTTTTTGAGTGGACCGTCCTAAATTTCACCACTAAAAATGAATTTTTGAACTGAATTTTCGACTTCGTTCATTGGATGCGGCGCGGAAAATGCGGCGCGTGCACAAGGCTGGCGCGCTCCAGTCGAACTCGCTGTAGAAAATAGTGCGCCGGAGCCCTCGAAGCCGTACTTTCTGGGCCGTTTTTTACGGCAATTAGGAAGAAATGGGCGGAATCATCTCCCTTTTCTTAATCTACGATCCCGTATACGAATACTCCACCTGAAATCCATACCGCCTCAGATTCGTGGAGACCGCAAGTGCACCGAGAATATAGTGAGGAAGAGTTAGAAAGCTCCGTGCTCACCTTCTTAACATTAACGTACTTCCCACCTTGATCTACACTTTTTAAAAGTGGGAGCTTTCCGAGCTGGAGGAGAATACGATCAGACACGTAATGCAAATAAGCGACAACAGTTGGACCAGAGAGTCGTCGGTCTTCACACGAAGTTCCTCAAAGAAACATAGGATTTTCTTTGTGTCGCTCAGGAAAGTTACTCTTTCATCCTCGTGCAGTTCACGATATTGGATAACTTGTTTACCTCCTGCTACCTCCGCCACCATCGCTGAATAAACTGCTCTTTTTTTTCTGCTTATGACATTGCTCTGTAAATCGTTCTCCGCTTTTCGGTTGTCAACACTACCGTATTTGGACAACAATGAGATTATTAATAGTCAGTTCTAAATCTAATATCTTCGCTTCTCACTCTTCTTTTCCATTCCTCTCTCATAGTCGAACAAATTCAGCGTTTTTTTTTCTGAGAGAAGAGTTGCTGACTCTCCAGGCTACGAAATTCCCCTGTGACGGCGATCTTGGCCCGGCAGCTCGTTCGCTGCTTCCAGAATACCTGAATACGACTAAGATATCGGCTTTAATAACGTTTCTTTTCCTTTGCACGATCGCGATCTTCAAAAAAAAACGTAAGTGATGATTGCCCATGTTCGATTGTCCTTGTCTTTTTTCTCTGGGGTGATGAGCGCTCACTGAGGCGCTCGAGCAGATAAATCACTGTTGGCTTTGATTTTTTCCTGAGGCCCTGAGATAAAAGTTAGTTGTTGTTCAATAAAAAAAGATCAATGCCAATCTTGGCTACAGCTTAAGAAAATCAATTAAAAAGATAAGTGATGCATAGAGGATAAAAGGACCGGCTGCTCTCAAAGCGTTACTACAATTATGAAGAAGATAGAAAATAATCGTAGGATCTAACTGTTCATCTATTTCCCAGTCAAAAACCTTTATGAAAAAAAAACCCCTTCCAGAACAGTGATATTTGTCTCGACATAGCCAGGAAAATTTAAAGCTACTGCCTAACTCTATTTCGTTTCTCAAAGTACTTTAGTAGTTTACTGAATGTCTGCCCTCTAGCGTTTAGTTCAAGGGAATTGTAACGTTGCCAGAAAGGTCAGCGGCTGGGTCCCCACAAGTCATTGTATAGGCCAACACCTCAACGATTACGAATAACAGTAAATAGCGTTGGTGCATCCCTGGATACTGCTGGATTGATGCGCCAGTGAGTTTATCCTTCTAAATCTTTTTTAAGGCAGTAGATGTATCGGATTGTCCGCTTCTTTTGTGAATTTCATTTACAGGATATTAAGTTCTCAATTCGCGAATGCTATAGGATTTGTTCCTAAAACTTAGATGAATCAGATAAAGAAAATAAATACCAAAAAGCATGGGGAAAAATCAGGAATATATTCCCTACACCTACACCATTAAATTGCACAACACCATTAATGCAACCGAATATTAGGTAGATTAGACACTTCAAGCAAACGTTCCTTTCCTCAAACTGATCGTTTTATCAAAAAAAATGTTCTCTCTACAAATGCAGACAGAACGAGAATTAAAGTGATTAAGATAGTAACTGTCAAAAAAAAACCTCGTTATAATCCTTGCTCCTTTAAAAAGTGAACCGAGGAATCCACAAAATGTTGTCTTATCTACTTAAATTGTTTGACCATCACCTTAGCGTTAGTGTTTCTAACAGTTGTATGGTGATGAAATAATATTCTCTTTTACTGATTTTATTTTTATTATTATTTATTTTTTATTTAGGAACAATACCCTCTTTTACTGATTTTATATTTATCTTTATTTATTTTATTTTTATTATTAATTATCTTTATTCGGGAATAATACTCTCTTTTACTGATTTTATACTTATTATTATTTATTTTTATTTATTTATTGATTTCTACGCTTTATATACATATATTTCAAATGATTCAACAGGCGTTACAGTTTATTATTATCCATAAAAAGTGCAACACTACGTGTACCAAACGCTAAAGACCTCTTCATCCCCTCGATTCAGGATGATAGTGCTTCTTTTAATCTCGTTGGCCTCATGGGGTGCTTGTGAAAATGAAAACTACACTGACGAATTTGCTCGAAAATATATGTTCCCATTGAGCGCTGCCGCATACTCCGATTATCCTTGGTTGTGTCTGAAACACAAATTCTTAGGCTCCAAGGTATTGTTGAGGTTTTGTTTTGCAAAAAAAAAATCCTTCTAAATTTAATGCATTTGGCCCCAGTTGATCCGTCAAGCTACTGTAAAATGCGATGGAGGTGAATGTTCGGGATTTCTGGCGGTTCTACATGAGGAAGAAGCTATAGTCCTGAGTTTTAGGTGAGTTCTGAACACTTAAACGCTTTATATAAACTTTAAAATTTAAGTAATATAATTTAAAAATAATATTAATATTGAAGGGGTACACAAGGATTGTTGCAGCTACTTGAAGAAGCTAAACAGAGCGCAATTATGGCGTGGGTGAGCTTATTTGTATTTATTTTATGTCGTCTCCTTAAAAAGATATTGAGAGACTTCTTGAAAACCTTTCAAACAGTGATCCTTGAAAGCATATAGAAGAATTTAAACACACTTATATTTTTTCAAATATTTTCAGACTGCATGGCCTTTTGGTGGTAAAGTTTCAAAGTATTTTGAACATGCTTTTTATAACGTCTGGATTCATGGTATGGAAGAAGATTTCAAGGATTTAAGAGAGCGGTATCCTGATTACGATGTCTGGGTAAGTTCGAGAACAACCACTTTTTTTCATCCTTTACGAACTGAGTTGCAGAATTTCCCTCGGAATCTGAGATTTGAAGAAAAAAAAAACGAAAATGGTAAGGGGAGACATTTCAGGTGACTGGTCATTCACTTGGTGGCGCTATGGCCGCATTGGCAGCTTCACATATTGTCGGAAAAGGCCTAGTACATAAAACAATGGTGAAATTGGTCACATTTGGTCAGCCAAGAGTTGGCGACCAAATATTCGCAAGTTTTCACGATCAACAGGTAGTTAGGATTATATTTACCTAATTTGCACAACTTGAACACTTCAGTATACCAGACGCAGCTTCATTTAAATGAATTTGGGAAGAAAATATCTACAAAATGGCAAGTTCTTGAAATTTACCGGAGAAGAAAACCAACACGTGCATGATTCTGCAGAAAACTGCGCGTTGATCTGCCCTTGGGATTTCCTGCACTTCAATAAAACCATCCATAAGAACTCGGTTCGGAAAAAAGACGAAAAACCATACAGAATTGAAAGCTTCGCTGTTATATGACCGATTGTTTTTGAGCTGCCTTTGGTTCGTTTTCCGGAAAGAACGTCCAAGTTCCCTGGTTTTAGTAGTTAAAAGTAGCAAAGAAGATGACCGGTTTTTCTAAGAAGATCATTGGTTCCTTCAAAATACTTTCTATCATAAAATATCACCAAAAAATATTTTCTAGATAAATAATATTATTTTTTATTTTCAACACTATATTTGGTCACTCCACTAAGTTCGTTAGTAATATTTCAACGCCACCAGTTGATCATACGATTTCAGATCCCATTCTCGTATCGTGTTGTTCGTTGGCGTGACTTGGTACCTCATATTCCGTCCAAAGATATCTACCGTTACTATCATCAAGGAACTGAGGTAATCAGTCTTCTTTTTTTAAGTTGAGAGCCATCACCAAACGTTCTGTGGAATTTCTTCGTTATCTTTACCCTTGAAACACAGAGACGCATGATACAATCAAGTTCAGAGGCAGCACAAAACGAATCTGACGGTATATGGAATCCGCGTGGAAAAGCTAGAGATGGGGTTGTTGATTGCAGGATCCAGGTGGTTCCGCTCATTTCTCCCTAATCGTCGTAAAAAAACGGCATGAGAACCGTCTCAGTTCCTCCGTGGTACGCAAGAACGCTCCTCTATGTATACGTTCCCTCTACACCCTATTCATTTGTTTTGCTTGAACAGGCTGGTGAGAAGCCTTCATTGATTCTCGACCGCTCGCATGTAGATGCGGCACGTGCAGATACGGTGGCACGTTGCAACTGAGATCATCGCAAAAAACGGTGTCTTCCACGCCGTTTCTCACAACTTTTAGGAAGAGATTAGCGGATCCTGCCCGGATCCCGCAGTCTACTACCTCATCTCTAGCTGTTCCTCCGGATTCCCTCACCACTTCAGATTCGTGGTATGCTGCTCTCAAAGCCAACACATCTACGGTCACGAGCAAACGCGAAGTAACGGTTTGATCAGGCAGCAAGTCCTGTTTGTTAATCTATTCTATTATTTTATTTTTCTATTTATTTTTTCTATTTATTTTCTAGTCTACGTGCGTACTCCTACCTTTAACGCGCTTTACGGTAGGCGCACAAGTTCTTAGAAACGAGGCCGTATTCACCACTTCTCACAGATTGAGGCATTCGAGCATTTTGAAATTTATATGGAAGTATACAAGCGTAGAATTTTAGAAATTAATCTGTTTGGAAGCTGATACGACGTCCTTATCTCAAAAATTATTTTACACAGAGTTTGTCCTTTGTTGTATCGCACAAAAAAAATAAACATATCAAAAGTAGGAAGAGATTAAACATTTTTTTCCTTAGGTATTCTACACTACAAGCATGTACCCAAGGCAATTTGTAATTTGTGAGCGTGAGTGATTTTATTCATTCTTCCCTATCCATAATGGAAACCACGGTGAGGTAGAATGACCCAAGATTTTTTGTTTATCAGGTGGTGAAAACAAGGAATGCAGCAGCAGCATTTGGAATACTGGCGTTGACGATCATTTATTCTATTTCAACAAACTTGTAAGCGAATACGGTAAAAATGGATGCTACGAGTGATCTATATGCTTTAGTTTTTTTTGTGATAAAAAAAGCTATACAAATGGGTATTTCCTCAAATTTGGAAAAATTGTTGAATAAAATTAGCGATAGACGGCGATTTTTGTCTGTGGTTGTTGTGTGAAGTGTAGGAAACGTCAAATGAAACTTTTTCTGCTTAAAAGTAGAAAATAACTAAACCTGAATAAAGTAATTGTTAACAGATTTTTTCGATCCTAGGTAACCAATGCTATGAAATAATCAAACAAATAGAAGAAAATTCCAAAAATCAAAAAAAGACAAATTAAAATCAGATCCTGAAAAACGCCGGTCTTTACTTTTTTCAGAAAGCTTTATAAGTAGTATATGTAGTAGATAATTTGTATAAGTATAGTAGTAGATATTTTGTAATTGGCAACCTAGGTAAGTGAACTTAGACAAGAATATATGTTCTTCTGATCCACCTTCTGATCCAGTAAGTTACTTAGTATTTTTTAGTGTTGTAGAACAATAGATAAAGATGAAGGATAAAAGCAAGAGATGCGTTAATCAGTCCGCTCCGGATGGGGCCACCACGTTCATTTCAATTCGGAATCGTTTGAGGCTTACGAACGTGTAACTACTACCCTATACAGTCCCTTGTGGTGGCTACCCGTTATACCAAATCCAAGTGTTTTTATCCTCCCTGGACAAGTCTGGTACCTATTTATGGACTCCGGAGGAAGGACTCCGAAGGAGGAATAGCTTGGTTGACGCTTTAAACCTCCGCATAGATCGTGCAGACACGGCGGGACCTCCTACCGACTGCGCTCGGATGTCAAAAGTTCTTCCATGCCATGTCGAAGAAACAAAAATTATTTGCTCGCCCAATATATGAATTCTTCCTTCCACGACAGATCAGAAGCGATCAAGAGAGGCCAAAAAATGATAGATCAGAAACATTCAACATCAAAAGATCAATCATGCTCATCAATCAATCGATCATCAATCAGCTTATTCAGCTGCAACTGCCCCCATAGTCGATGAAAATGTCCGAGCTTGTGGCGCCTCTTGGTTGCTCAGAACGAAATACTTGGAGTATTTCGGAGAAAGCGACCGTGGACGTGTGGAGAAGGGATGAGGTCCGTGAAGAAGTCGGCTACACGAAAGAGGGTCGCGAATGGATGATGATCAAAATGGAATCGGTCTGGTTTAGATGGTTACTTGGCTGGAAATTTTCCTAGGGGAGAATATAGTGAAACATGGCTTGGGCTGCACAGTCACCGTCTTTACCATAGACGAATCGTTCCCGAAACTCCTAGGGAGATTGGGGCTGGACAAAGCGAACGATCTGCAGTTTTCGAATCGCTAGCGGAGTCTCTACGATATCAAGTGCGCGGATGAGAAGAGTTGCCCTTAGCTCTCGAAATAGGCTCTCCAGACGACAACATATCCAGAGAAAATAGCGTTTTCACAAAGGTTGCTTCTGAAGCTTGTCATGGTCTGGATGTTGGAGTGCCCTCAACGCTCGTTTCATGGACGGGGACAGAAATTGGTTGCTCGTATCATTTGAAATTCGATAAAAAAAAGAGCAATACTGTTATTTGGTCGCAATTTTTGCAAAAACAGCAAAGCACATATTAGATTTTTTTTTTCTTAATACGAAAGGTCAAACAACGGATTATCAAGCAAAACTAACTGACGAGTTTTTAGTGAAAGAATTTTTGGCTATATACAATTCCAATGATAACAAAGGATGCAAATCGTGTTAAGATAAGAAGCAAAATCACTGAAAAACCGTTAAATCTGGATGTACTTCCAAGTTATGCACGTAGTACTGTACCGTACGTAATAATGCACAACCAAAGACCACTCCTAGGTAGAATATCAAGGGGAATTAACGCAATATTTTCATACAAACTTCAAATAAAATTCTTTACGAAAAAAAAACCTTAAATGAATAAACTGCTGCTTGAAGCTTTCTTGATTCTGATCAGTATGTACAGGTACAAAAACTGCACCGCCCTTGTCGACACACAATCAGGGTCGTTTCCGGGATTTTTTCTTGCGTAACGAACCGATTTTGATGGTATCGATATTGATAAAACTTTCATAGTCATCTTTTTTTTTAAATTTACCTATCCATGACTATAATTCCGTTATATCCTTCAAGATAGAATTAGTTCTCCACAGTGTGAAGTAAAACTAACGCAGTAGAAAATCAGAGCCCCTTACTTACTTGTAGGGTGGGTGTAGTGTAGCGGTCAGAGGTTCCACTTCCTGCACGATCGATCGGAGGTTCGGATCCGCGCTAGTGCTCACCAAGCCTTTCATCCCTCCGGGTTGGATAAATAGGCACCAGGCTTGTCTGGAGGGATAAAAACACTGACATGACACATCGGCTAGCCACCGCAAGTCATTGTACAGGCTAGTTACGCTGTCGTAAACCTCAAACGATCCTGAATTGAAGTGAACGTGGTGGCGCTGGTCCCAAGCGGATTGATCAACGCCAGACACTTTATCCTTTATCCACTAGTCCCTTTACTAGCACATAGTCATCGTCTAAGGTTTTCCCCGTCCGTCGACCAACCTCACGCTGCAGTGGACACCTATTTTTCGAGCACTTGATCAGTTTATTTCATCATTATTTTATCATCATTATTTTTGAAAATGCGCGAAGTTCCCCCAAGTGTAATGTACTTTAGTTCATTTCACGAATCCCAGTTACTTCACATGGGCGAGATCCACGCTTTTTATAGGCTTAAGAGAGGCGCAAAGAGGAAGATTGATGTCCTTTGCGTTGGCGACGGCTGGCTAGTAGCCTAACGAGGTTTATAGTTATGATTTCAGCACCGATCTCGGATCCTAAGCGGATTGATTAACGCCAGAAACTTTATCTTTATTCTTTACTTACTTGTCATCACTACAGCTACGAACTGGCCTTCATAGTGTGTTAAGGAGCTCTGAAATTCACATCCGAAAAAAACATAGTTTTTTCTTCTTCGAAAGATCGGTAGTAAATGAGTTCATAAAATACATGCTATAGAAACTTCAATATTTTTTGATGATGTATAATTCCACAAAACAAAGCACCTTGGAAAATGTCAGAATTTTATAGATCTTGAATTATTTGAACTCAAACTAGAGAACTAGAGAAAATGCCTGAATCTTAGCAAAATTTTAAAATAATCACCTTAAACTTTTTTTTCACTTTTTCCTTTTTTGGACAACTACAGTGGAATGAAGATGAGGCAATGAGAAGCTTATAAGTGATTAAAACATGGCAGATCACAGAGCACTTACATTTCACTTTTGATTTTACATTCAGTGCCGCCCAGTCATCTCATTTGAAATTTAAAAAAAAACGTTTTCTGTTCTATCTTGACCTTTACACTCTCCTGCAGCTATCAGAATATTAAGGAAGGCAACTACGTTTGTCGTTGAAACGAACTATCTCGTGAAGTAGAAGTGTACTACGTAACACGATTAACCACAAGGAATTCCTGAAGTGCTAGATAATTTAGAAGCAACAGTTGAGGACGTACAATTAAAGGCATCACCCCAGAAAATCTGAGGTGGTAAGGATTTTAGGTGGAGTATCCTTATAAGGGATAGTAGATTATGGAGAGGAGGGTGATTCCGTCCATTTCTTCCTAATCGCCGTAAAAAAAACTGCCCAAAAGATGAGGTGCCGCACAAGGCTGGCGCGCTCCAGTCGAACTTCTTGTGGAAAATAGTGCGCCAGAATGCCCGAAGCCGTACCTTCCGGGCTGTTTTTACGGCAATTAGGAAGAAATGGACGGAATCACCTTTCTCTCCATAATCTACGACCCCGTATACGAATACTTCACCTGAAATCCGTACCACCTAAGATTCGTGGAGTGATGCCTTTAAGCACGAGCAAATTATCCGAAATTATTTATCGATGTTACAGGAACGCGGCTGTAAATGACTCCCAAAAATCATAGTCGGATCCCTAAAGCAGGTAAAGATGGTTCGACCCATTCCGTTAGCTATGGTACATTACAAGGTCCTCAGCCGTCACCACCACCACCACCATGATGACTGAATTTCAAAAATGTCGACTCAAAGCTTGGTAGAAATCTTCAATTTTATAACAGGGGCCATTTCATCGGCAAATTATCACTTATTTCAAAATTTTCTGTGTTTGAAATGGATGCAGCTGATGGTAGTAAAGAAAAAAGAGCGGTAAAAACGCAATCTTGCAAAAATTGCAAAAATTGGCTAGTGTCAAGAGTATACCTCCTATCTGTATCTCATCCGGGGAGTTTGATGTAGACGTAATATGGATAACTAGTATTCAAAAACAAATTACTCATAAAATAAAAATACTTTCTTAAAAATACTAAAAAAAATAAAAAAAAAATAAAATAAAATAAAAATACTTTAATAGCTTTCCTCAGGAAAGCAGCGGCAGAAAAAACGCATGAAATCACAGAAAAAAATCAAGTTAGTTCAGTTTATAGTAACATGATTCGATGTAGGAACATACGAGAACTGTACGGTTACAAAAAAAAAACAAAAGGTTACTTCCAAAGATGTTCTATGACAGCGGAATAATTTTTCCAACCCTCGTTCCCGACCGCTTTGATCTGAAAAAAACAAACACACGTACGTTTAGTGGACTTTGCTTATTTATGAGTACATATTTATGTGGATTTTCTCACATTCACTGTGTTATGGATATCTCTAATTCGTCTCTGTTTTACTTTTGCTAGATAAATCGTAGTAAGCACGGGTAGAAAAAGTGTGTAGAAGTTGAACAGCTGGAAAAATGTTACTTTTCAGGAAATACGAGATAAAAATTGTTGATAAAGGTTCAAGAAAGGGGTAACGATCTGGTACTCACGTCGGCGTTTTCTTTGTACGCCATCGCAAGCCGATTATTATGCTGGAAGAGTCGCACAAATAAGGTAGCAATGTCGGTTAGGACAAATGTTGTGAATTGTATGGAAGAGGCCCAAAAAAGTAGATTTGAAGTCACACGGTTCTCTATCGATTGAAACTTCGAGGACAGAGTGGTCCTGAGAGGAATCACAATGAAGAAGATCTCAAATAACCTGCTTTTTATTTAGGGATCAACGCCGATTTTACCTTATTTGTCTCCGTCGGTTGACAAAATGAAGAAGAACAGTACATGCTAATCCAGCAAGATTGATACAAAGCATCACTGTGATAATTAAATTCGCTACCGCATACGTATCCTGTGGAAGCATACGACCATTTAAATATAATCCATTAAATTGTACACCATGATAGAGCACTAATAAAATAACAAAAGTTGCAGTCACCTAAAAAGTAGAGGTGTATGAGTGCCAGTGTAAACTTCTTCATCCTGGTTTAATGGCATCACCCCACGAATCTGAGGTATTACGGATTTCAGGTGGAGTATTCGTATACGGAATCGTAGATTATGAAGAGAAGTGATTCCATTCATTTCTTCCTAATTGCCGTAAAAAAATGGCCCGGAAAGTACGGCTTCGAGGGCTCCGGCGCGCCATTTTCCACAAGGAGTTCGATTGGAGCGCGCCAGCCTTGTTCACGCGCCGCATCTTCCAGGCCGTTTTTACGGCAATCAGAAGAAATCTCGTCCACGAATACTCCACCTGAAATCCGTACCACCTCAGATTTGTGGTGGTGATGTCTTTAAAGACCGAGTTGATGGTAAAAATTTAACTTATGCGATCTTACCGCAGCCGCTAACAGTACCAAGCCAAGATTTTTGTAACCGGATTCATAATCTCGCACGAATACGGTGGCCACACATCGTTCAACAATCATTGCAATTTGTATATATTGCGAGAAAAATAATATAAAAACAATTGGTAATTGTGTGCAAAGATAAATAGCTTTAGATAGAAAGATTTCACAGGGAGTAGAAATTAAAAACGGTAAAAGGATGTAGTGTACCTGAAAAGAATTCAATCAGCCTAATCAAATGGTGCGAAAGAGCAATAATTAAATCAATTCCTGCCTGAAATTTTCAAAAATCTCAAAAAAAAAATTTCATCAACTTCAAGTTTTGAAAAAAAGTCTAAAAAGTCTCCAAGAATCGATTTTTTTTTTTGCCATTTTTCTCTACTCCGGATATTACAGATGAGAACCATTTATTGTATTTGGCAGCGAATAGTTTCTTTGCCTATTTTATTTTTAATTTTCAACTTTTTCCGCCTATTTTTTATTTTTATTCTTAGTACCTTATTGAAAAAAAATCATTGATCGACTCTGCCAAAAGTTACAAATTTACCTTCATCACAATGTTAAGACATGCGTAGGAGAAGCAACATAAATACAATGAACATAATAATACCTAAAATATATAATAGTAGACATAATTGTGGAAAAAATCTCCTCAACTCCCCAGGGAAACGAATTACCTTTATATTACAATGAAGACTCAAATTTTTGTAACGTTTATGAAAAAAATATACGAGATAGGTTGCCGAGGTAGCTGAGGTCGCCAAGGATAAGCACAGAGAGAAACGATAGTATCCAGCTGTAACGATGAGAACGCCGTTCTAAAAATACTAACATAATTTTTTCAAAAAACAATAACTGAACTAATAACTGAAAAAAATTAAATTAAAACAGAATTACTCAGTTATACTACATAATGTGTATTAAATCATTATTAATTGCATTTTAAACTAAATTCACAAAAATTAATATCAAAAATTATTAAAAAATTATTAAATAAAATAATTAACTTTGAGCAGGGCGAATATTAATAATTTATCTAATAATTTTATAAAACACAAATAAATATTTATAAATAATGGTATAGCATAAAAATACAAAACAAACAAAACAAAAAACAACAGAATAAACGAATGTTGGAACGAACGAAATAATATAATATATATAAATAAAATAAAATATAAATTTATAAAATAAAACCATTAAATAAATTATTAATATTCGCCCAGTAGAGTAAAGTAACAAAAATACGATATGATCGCTCACCTCTGTACAATAGTCATCAGTGAGGTATGGAGGAACGAACGCGGTCATTATTCTTCCAGTTTTAAAACTCGGATAATATCCTTCTGCTTAGATAAGAGCCAGGCAAAATTATTTGGTTTATCACAACGATGTAGATGTAGCCAGCTAAAATGTTATTTTTGTCAAATCAACAACTCACAATCATTTGTGAGTCACGGGAAAGATGTGAGTGAGGTAAGAGGAAAAATTTAACTTGATACTTAGATTGAGAATAATCTTCACTCCTGTTTTGCCAACCTTACAACTGTTCGATATAATATTGTATTATGAATCAAAAAACAGAAATATGAAGTTATTTTTGGCTCCTGAACAGTGGATTGTATGCAGTATTAGCAACTGCACGCCCTGGAAACAAAAATTTCTAGCATTCTACTACTAGGTCCCCTCAGGAAAAAACAATAATGCATATACATCCTAAAATACATTATATACCATTACATTTATTCTAAAAACATTTACATCTTTTCTTTTAACTTTCAACGAACTTTCAAAAATCACAACAAATAGTGTAATGTAGTAATGGAAAACAAAGAAGTTGTAGTTTTAGTTGAAAAAAAAAACAACAACAGAAAGTCCTGTTAAGCCGAGAAATGTGTGCAAAGACAAAAGCATCCCAAAACAAATTCTTTTCTTGCTGATCCTGCAGGAGTAAAAAAATTTCAAATAAAAATAAAATAAATAAATATAAAAAATACTTTTTAGTCAAATTTTCAAAATTTTTAGGGCAACGGAATTATAGCTGTGAGAAATAACAATTTTTGTATAGTGTATAAATAAATAACAAATAAAAAAAAGTTTAAAAAATAGTGTATAAATTACGGGTTTGTAGTTACCATTTTACTCTTCAAACAATATATTCACGATAAACGTCATATATCCTTAGGACGCTATCGGTTCGGACTCAACCTTGCTTATTTGCATTAATTTTAAGTGATTTTTTCAAAAAAAAAATATTTTATTGGTGCTTTTTAAGAGTTCCAATTATGTTCAATGGATAGAGCTTGCAAGCACGGATCTACTGATGCATAGTTATTATAATAGAGATCAAATTGAGTCGTGTTATGAAAAAAAAGAAAAATAGGACGCGGATCCTCATCCTTTCCTTCTTCACTCCAAGAATTAGAGATTATACTGTATCAGCGTATTTTATTATTAGTAGTAGATAAAAAATACCCTCTGTGGTTGGGGGGGGGAGAGGGCGGGGGGTTCTCCGTGTCCGGTGACAGAGTCAAATTAATTATTCTTCTAGCTATGAGTTGATTTGAACAGATGCAAGCTTTCCAACTTTTTTATTACATTCTGGAACTTTACGCTTAATTCTTTTCAGTGATTACTTTCACAAAAAGTTTGTGCTTGTTTTTTCCCTCATGGAAAAGGTGGTGGGAAAAAAAGGTGGTGGAAAAAAGGAAAAGGTCCTCAAAGCTGCCAAAAAAAAATGGAACTTGAAGAGATTGTTGTTACTGATGAAAACAGATGGAGTAGTATTTTACTACGCATAGTAAATATTAGTAAACCAGCTGCCGTCAACATTTGATATTTTACTCGAGCATAACAGTAACTGTCTGAAGGTAGCAGGAAATTTGACTTATGAGCAATTATATTTACGACGATGACGATATCAGCAGTCTGTCTGCCGTCGAAACTAATTGGAAAGTAGTTTTATGAGTTTTATTTTCGAAGAAGGAATCTAATTATAAGGGAGATTACAATGCAATGGAATTGTTTGAATGAGACACACATATGGTTGAATCTCCTATTATTTTCCAAATATGTATGAGTAAGTAATGTCAGTTGATTTTACCTTCGCTCATCAAAAAAAAGAAAAGTTTCCCAAAGTTCTTCAAAATCAAAATCATCATGAAAATATTTTATTCATTGCTAACTAAAAATATCACCAAAACATTTAGTGCTAATGAGTAACACTTAATTACAGAACTTTTTAGTAACGTGATTCCCCTGAGGATTTAAATTTCGTTTTTTCCTCATTATTATCATTATTTTTTGAATAACAAAAAGTGTTCGGATATCATAATTTGAGAAAAATTCTTCGAAAAAAAGATTACAGCAACGATTAAACGTTCACTAATCACCATAAGTCTCGAATTTATGGTACAAAGCAGGAATGCAATTGAAAACATAATAAAACATTAACAAACATAAAGATAACAAAACTAATAAAACTAATAATTAATAAAAATAAGAACATGGTGGTAGATATTCCTTATTAGTTAAGGGACTGCAAGGTAATCTTATCATCACAGAGACATTTTATTGAAATTTGATATAAAATTAAATTTTTTATGCGGATGAATAAAATAATTGTGTAAAATAATAAAATATTAATCAGTGTTAGGAATATAAAATTACATATTTGTCATTAGCTAAGTCCCCCTTTTCAAATGACGTCTTCAAAAAAAAACCAACGACTAACTTACCTTTAAAGTAATTTTTTAGAATTAATTTTCGACTACTCGACTTCGAATTCTTCTTTTTCTTCAGAATACGTGGAAAATTTTTTAAAGATTTATCTCAGAAGTAAAGCAGTTACTTTGTAGTCTGGGTAAACAAATAATACTGGGCCCCATCCCATAAATCACCATGTTTCTCTCGATTGTATTAATCAAAATCTAGTAAAATGAAATGAAACCTTAACGGAGTTCTAATGAATTAAAGTCTTTAGCATCTTTTGCTTTCTCATTTCAACAGAAAGCAGAAAGTACAGTGCGAAATTGTGAGAAATATTACTGGCTATATACAACGTTGGGGAAAATGTAGTGTTCATTCCACTTTAGAATTTTTATTAAATTGTTCGGAAAGTAAAGGATCCGTTTTTGCCGGATCTCCCCTCTGCCACGGACTACCATTTCCTGAAGCACCTGGACAACTTTTTCAAGGATAAATGCTTCAAGAATGAAGGTGACATTGAAACGACCTCCAGAAAATTTTTAACTTCTAGATCTCGAAATTTTATGCTGTTAGTATAAATAAGCTTGCATCTCTTGGGGAAAAAATGTGTTGATTTTAATGGTTCTCATTTTGACCGATAAAAAAGGATGGGTGTAGCGCAGTTGGTTAGAGGTTCCGCTACGTGCACGATCGATCGCAGGTTCGAATCCGCCCTAGTGCTCACCAAGCCATTCAAAACACCGGGATCGATAAGTTTGTACCAGACTTGTCTGGGAGGAGAAAAACACTGACCTGACACCTCAGTTAGCTCCCGGAGGTCATTGTATACGCCAGTAACACGTTCATAAACCTCACTATTCTGAATTGAAGTGAACGTGGTGGCGCGGGTCCCAAGCGGATTGATTAACGTCAGACACTTTATGGAGGGATCGGCCGTTACCCACTACCAAACGTTGGTGATGACTCCAAAATTTTCGAGCACGCACTAATCCAGAGAGACGAGCTTCATTCTGAAAAGTCTATAAAGGCCGACATAAATATTTTACGGACCATAGTGAAAGAAAATTTCATCATTAGTCACTGAGGAACTAGACGAAAAAGCGGGATTCCACTACCGGAAAAGAAAAAAAAAAGTGGATCCCTCATCAACTTTCCAAATCCTAATCGCTCGCGAAAAAACTAAAATCTTCTTTTCTTCGCTATCACATCTCAGAAAAGAAGCTCTTTTTGGGCAAAGTAGTAAGTAATGACAAAGAAATTGTCTTTTAAAAAATTTCAAGTGCCGAAGACAGCAGATAGGATCTGCAGAGAAAGTGGCCCCTCAGGCTAGAAGAGCCCTTCAGAGCCCTGTGTGCAAGCCGTGTTCGTTACATTGAACGGTACGTGAATCGAAGGTTTGTCTCAAAATTCTTAACACAAAGCATCAGCAGACAACTTTCTAACTCGCTTCCTAACGGGAAAAACCACTATCTTTCGGCCTGACGAAACAAGGTGATCTTCTACGAAGACGGCACCAGACTGTGTAGAACGGTGAGATTCGCAGCTGCACCGAGCTTCACTTCAATTTTATGATGTACTACCTTCAGCCAACAAAATTCACTTACAGTAACCAGAAGGGGATATTTGTTTTATGTAATAAAAAGTTTCCTTTACATTTCTCAAAAGCAGAAAAAATTGAGTCCATCACCAGACAAAAAAGATTTGAAGTTTTGTAAAAATACGTATGTATGTACAGTTTGCTGCGGCCAATACAGAAATGTTGAATAAGCAAATAAAATTACGGAGATTGAGTAAACAATCACGTAAACGTATCCGCGATAAACAACGTATTAAATTATAATACAGAAATCATGTCATGACTAGACCATGGGGAATTAAAATAGCAAGTAGAACACAATAACTAAGGTTGCTGCTGAACAAACTTCCTCCTAACTCCGTCCAGTTCTCATCCCCGCACTGATCAGGAAGAATTGGTGTAGTTAATGAAGAATCCACCGAGTTGATTTCCGGATTTGTTCGCTGTGGAGGTCTAAGGTTTGCAAGGTCATTGGCGACCCAAAGTGTTTTCGCAAAAAATAATCATCTTTTCACCATTTTCACTCCTCACTTCTAGAAAAAATCCTCTTTTGGATGAAAAAAAAATCACGTTCCCGTTAACAGTTCCTAAAAGACTCCATATAATGGCGGTGCATGAGATTTTTATTTAAGTCCTTAGGGCACAACCCGTAAACGCTGGCCGATGTGTTGTGCTTTGAGTTAACCTATCGACTGAATGCTTTCTGTAAGGTGATTAGGCCCTTACGAGGATAAGTCACTGATGGATTTGATTTCTCCAGGCTCTGACGAAGGCGATAACGCCGCAACGATAGCTGTTAGTTAATAAGGAAGATCAATATCAATCTTGGCTAAGCATCTCAAGCAAATCAATCAAAAATCATATATTGAAGGCATCACTCCACGAATCTGAGGTGGTACGGATTTCAGGTGGAGTATTCGTATACGGGATGGGAGACTATGGAGAGGGTAGTGATACCGTCCATTTCTTCCTAATTACCGTAGAAAACGGCCCGGAAAATGTGGCTTCAGGCGTTCTGACGCACTATTTTCTACGGGGAGTTCGAGTGGAGCTGGCCAGCCCTGTGCGCCGCCGCATGATTTGAAGACATCACCTCAGATTCGTGGGGTGATGCCTTTAAATCATGCCAAGATTCATGGACAATCGGACATGGGCACCACAGCCTATCAGTTCACTATTTTCTTAACTTTGCTGAAAGAACTTTTTTTGAGGAAGTCGGGCTGTAAAAAACTGATATCATTAAAATTATTGGGCCTAATCACATTTTTTACTACGGTCTACGTATTATTTTATGCCAGGTCAGAGGTATACAATTTTTCATAACGTTTTATTCATTAGTAACCAATATGTACATACTCAGCGATTAATGCATATGGTTCAAAAGAGACGTCTAGTTGAAAGACGGAGGCAAAATTAGTAAGGTTCAGCTTACTACGGTACTAGAGAGGTCTTTTTTCACCCTCAGCTCTTAGTTTGATCATTATTTTGTGATGAATCCCTTTCTAAAATGCGAAAAATACTTTCAACATGTTCCAATTCGGCAGCCAGGTCGGCTTGACGATTTTTAATGTCGGAGAGAAGATTTCTGGTCTGAAATATACAGAATTTGCAGTATTTCTGGAATTAGAATCCTTCATTTTTCCTTCATGTCAAATTCTTTTGAAAAAAAAAACAAGGACTTACATTCTTCACTTCAATCTCAAGTCGGTCTATATAATTGCATAATGGTGACATTATCAGTAACATAGCGGGACGGTTAATTCTCTGGAAAAAAAAATTTCCCTGTTCTGGATGGGATCATCCACTGCTCCAGGGAAAAAAAAACTCACTCCTTCGTCAATGGCTTTTAGATGAGCGTCTAATTCCTTAATTAAATATCGTTCTTCTGCTTCACGTACAGCACGTACATCATCATCAACCTGTAAACATAAATAAAAATCCAGATGGGACCCAGTTCTGTATAAACACCCGCACACACACACACCACAACGAATGAAGTGTCTTTCCGCATGTCATTTATGAGAGATAGCCCTTTTATTTGTCGTTCGGCTACTTCTGGAAACGATTCTGGTAAATCATTAAAATTAAAATTTCAATCAATTCCAGTCAGGACCTCGCATTCGTTTCAGTGCATCCAGCTCCTTTTGATCGTACTCGATGGCGGTGTCTGGGGATTCGGCTCGAAGTCTGACAGAAAAAAAAAGAAATTCGAAAAAAAAACAGTTACATTGTTGTATTTCTATTTTTATTATATTTGTTCTTTTTTTTTTGTTTTTTTCACACTCTCAAAGTATACTGGTATTAGTATAGTATACAGTAAGCTTGTCTGATTACCACTCAGCACCGCTACCAGAACACCCTGCGGGTCCCAGAATAGAGAAAATATGTAAAGTGGGAAAAAAGACACGTAATGCCTAGTAGGAGGCTTTTTCATTCGTTTTCCTGGCTGAAACAAGTTTGTGGATTGTTTACTTAGTAAACAAAAAAACTAGGAATTAGTTTAGATAACGGGTAAATTTAGGCAGTATGATAGCGAACAATAAGTGAAATTGATTCAATAAAAGGAAAAAATAACGAAAACGAAAAAAAGTCATTCGTCTATTGAATTGGAAGTCACAAGCTCACAAGTTCCCAGCTATAGTCATTCCGGAAAGAATGATCTGTATCGGCCAGAAAAAGAATTCTCCGAGTGATCTGATGATACCGTATCCAATATCATTTATCCGAGGGTGTCAGCGCGGTTCCAGCGGTTAAATGGGCCTAACTGGCCTATGCATATCCACCCGTTTACTGGAAATGTTAAACTGGTACGACGGTCGTCTTCTACACAGATCCACCGTTAAATTACAAGAAACACATAAACACTAGAATCTGAAGAATTATTTATTTTTCATTTATTAAAAAATTAAAAAATTAAATTAAATTTATTAAAAGACAGGGCGTTAAAGAGAAAAATGAAGGAAAAACGGTAGAAGTATGAACGAAATCAACAACTACTAGGAAATCTGCTGCTTTTTTTCAGTTTGCGAAAAAAAAAATGGAGCAATTTTCACTGTATAACAGTTTAAAAAACCAGAAACTGCTCTCATACCATAGATCATGTTTTTTATTTAGTGGTGGGTCAAAAAAACTGGTTCAAACTGTCTTCACAACTCAAAAATTTAGCCTAATGTGAAATCTAAGAATAAGTACATGGCAGTTCTTCCTTCTTCTAATTCAGGATCTTTCATACCCTGTACACATTTGAAATTATTATAGATAGAACAAATTTATAGTGTCCAGATACGAATTCAGCGGCAACAGACGGAAAAAAAAGCCAGACAAACAAGCTCCTTAAGAGGAAATTAAGCATCTAATAATACCAGACATCTTATTTTTTAAATACAAAATAATTTATGAAACTTTTTAGCTAATTAGTGAGAAAAGCATTTGAGAACAATCTCTTCTTTTTACTGCTCAATACTAATTAAACCCACCTTGCGGAATTCCGCCGAAAATTCCGTGGTGGCGGTGGATTTGCAGCGCGTACCGGTGGTGCCGGAAACATAGGGATAGCTCCACGTAGAATGGGGAATTCAGGCTCATCGGCACCCTCAGGCACGTTTCGAGCACGGCGCTGCATTCTTCTTAGACGTCGGATGAAGCGCAGGGTTAGACTAGTTTTTGTTTACCGGTAGGGTCAGCGAATGGCAGGCGCTTGTGTGCGTGTGAGTCACCGTCCAGTTGAGTCGACGAGTTATTAAATGAGAATCACTCGAAAAAAAATGTCCACGAAAAATACAACATCAAAATAAATCACGTGATAGTGATAGTAGATACCGTATTCTTCCTGCACATCATATTACTCTTTAAATGAAAGTTATAATGATGCGATGCCTCATCTGATAGTAAACACCGCCTTTAAGACTCTCGTCAGACTCTTGATGAGGTGCAAAGTGCACGGCGCTGTAGCAATCCTTCTGGAGAAGCGGCTGGACTTTAAAGGCATCACCCCACGAATATAGTAGATTATGGAAAGGGGGTGGTTCCGTCCATTTCTTCCTAATTGCCGTAAAAAACGGACCGAAAGATGCGACGCACGCACAAGACTGGTGTGCTCCAATCGAACTCGCTGTAAAAAATAGCGCGCCGGAACGCTCGAAATCATATCTTCCGGGCCGTTTTTTACGGGAATTAGGAAGAAATAGACGGAATTACCCTTCTTTCCACAATCTATGACTCCGTATAGGCATAACCCACCTGAAGCCCGCACCAACCCAGATTCGTGGGGTGATCCCTTTAATCTCTGTTTCGGAAATGTTCCGGAAATTTCCGAGCTATCGTTAACGTTGGCTAATGTTTAATGGTCAATCTCTGTAAAAATGATAAAGGATAAAGTGTCCGGCGTTAATCAATCCGCTTGGGACCCGCGCCACCACGTTCACTTCAATTCAGAATCATTTGAGGTTTCAGAATCGTGTAACTATCCTAGACAGTGACTTACGAAGTCTGACCGATCTGTCAAATAGGTAAACAAAAATATAAATAAAAGGGGAGCACTAAACAGTACCTGAGCCATTTATTGACTGCTTAAAATCTGCGATTTTTTCGCTTTATCTGCAATTTGTGCACGGGCAAATTTCTTGTGTCATAGTGTAATTGTAGCGGAATGCCAGAACTTTTTCAATTTCCTAGGACCCTAGCGCTTACTTCCTCTCTATGACTGTCAGCTGACAACTTCGTTTCCAATTTTATCTCCATCTTTGTTTGCAAAGAGTGATTGCGTCAGTAAGCAGATGGTACCTGTTATCTAATGAAATTTTATCAGTATTTCTCATCAGTTTCTCATTGGAGTGCGTTTGCGTTGTGGCGTTTTTAGCTATGGCAGCATTTTTGAAAGATCGCTTCTTTGAAAACACATACCCTCAAGTGTTTGAGTGCTTCACATATTCATAATATTTTTCTTTTTATTTTCTTTGATCTCTATTCCACATCCCATCTATTAAACTTTACCTTTTTAAGAGAACATTTTCTACTAGGACTATTTTGTTTTTTTGAGCTCCCATTGAACTATATACGCCAATTCAAAGACGAAATTAACTTTTATGAAAACTAATTATTCATTCACAATTGTACTTTTGTTCTAAAAGCCAATTATACTTAGTCAGTTGTATAAATTTCACATTTAAGAGAATAATAACCACTTTAAGTCGATAAACGTTAACTTTCCTTGCGTCAAACCCCAACACAGGTGTTCAAAAAGATAAGAGCTGTCAATTTTTTTTTTCGATGTATTTTATGGGAACAGTTGGCTGCTATTTTTTATATATCCATTACTTATAGCTATTTTGTTTTTTATACTTTCTTCGTCCTTTTCAGGCTCCGAAGAAGGCGATATAGCCGAAATGTTAGCCAATAAATTTATTTAACAACCTCGTGTACAGCTTATCAAACTCGATACTACTTTCCTAATTTTGTTTTTATTACTATTCATTGTTAATTATACACTTTACTTAGGTATTTTTATTTATACTTCCACGTAATTTTCTCTGATACTTACCACATCTATGTACTAATTCCGCAGAAAACGAGTTCTTTCTAAATCTTGAATCCCAAATCTTAAATTTCTTTTTATCCTTTTTTAAGAATAGATATGTAAATTTTGAAATTACTACTAACATTTCTGGATAGAGGTCTTTAGGAAATAAAGAAATAAATAATGCAAATAATAATGAAATAAAATAAAATAACAACCACGATTCTATGATTTTCCGGGCGCGAACACCAATCAAGCTGATTATAGTTGGTAAGCGTTATTCTTTGATTCAAATGATCTAATACCAGATCATCCTGCTTTCCCCTTTCCTGACTTGTAGCTCTGATGGGCCCAAGAGAAGTGGGACGGTGGGACCCTATCTTGCATGCAAGCATTTACGCGACGTTCCATCATAAATCGAAAGGTTATGATGGCACTGTAGCGTTTTTCTCGATTAATCTTGAATTTTTTTATGGATGGATGTTAAGAATTCATCGTCACACTGCCATCTTCCTACATTCATATCAATTCACTGCTCATATGAATTTCAGAGCCATGAGATCAGTATCTTTGGTTGTCCTATTGGTTTTACTGTTCGCGTTCACGGACGCTTTAAAAACTAAGTTAGTTTGCAAGCGTTGCCCAAATCAGAGAGCTCCTTAACGGTCCTGATTATTCCAGAAAACAGAAGAAAGAGGATGTCTACGTACAGTTGCAACCGGACGAACCCATTGTAGAGCCTCGTTACGTGAAGGTCCCAAAAGTTAGTGTTAGTTATGTTTATTTATTACTTATTTATTTACTTATCCTCGTACTTATCTTTCCATCAACAAAACGACTTAAATTCTTTACTTTATACAGCCACTTACCGAATATGACAAATGCAAATTGGAATGCAAGAAACAAAGAGATGCCGTTAATCGCAAAGAGGTATCCGATTCCTGAAAATTTCAAGAAATTCCTGAAAAAAAAATATTTGTTTCCAACGAACTGTGGGTTATTTTTTTTTAGCATATAACTGCTCTACGGGAACAGTTGGCTGCTTTGGAAGCTGAAGAGGCCGCTGCCGCAAACGCCGGTGTCGATGGAGCCACCGCTTCTGGAGAGGTTCGGATTGAATTTTAAGAAACAAAAAAAAAACAACAAAAAACAAATAAAAACATGATCAGTGATAAATGATACACATGTAACCACGTCCGATACGATCAGTACTCATCAATTGGTTGAACGCGCGTGCTAGCTTTAGGCAGCGCTGCTGGAACTAACTAGTAATTACTAGTAACTTAATTTATTTGTTTATTTAGTAAGTAATTACTCACTAGTAATTTTTCACTTGTCTACATGTTTGTCTTCTTGAGAAAATTACGGGGGATTCTAAGTAAAATAAAATAAAATAATTGTGATTCCAAGTAAATCAAATTAAAATTCAATTTAAATTACATTAGAATCATTAGAATAAATCACAAGGTAAAATAAGGCTTCTGAAAAATTCCTAAGTTTCACAAAACGTCTACAAAGAAAAAAGACAAAGTACGTCACCATATCCGAGTCTATCATTTTCAGTCTTCAGAACACATGTCCGAAAATGTCGGAGTGCCACGAAGCTGAAAATGGAGTCTGATCGTCTGACAACAATTAATCGTTATTAACCTTTTCGCTTTGCTTGTTTTTTGCATTTTGTTTTGTTGTCGCTTTTTTTTTCTCACGTTTTTGTATACTGTCATTTAATGAATCCTTTTTTCTGTTGACACGCATGTTTATTTTCAATTAATTTCTCCTTTAACGTTACTTCCAATTGTTTATTCCTTTAAGAGCTCCGCTTACATTATTTTATCCTTACTTTCGTACTTTTGAACGAGCCCAGTTTTCAGAGAGAAAAAACTTAAGTCAATGTAGAAACATTTTCATTAAATCAACAAAGAATCAGAAAAATCAATAAATTTGAAAAGGAAAATGATCCGTGGTACTAAACGAACTCCACTCTAGTGGATATTTTGATTTACAACACAAATGGAAATCTAGAAATTATGTTTATCAGTGCAAAGTAAAGTAAGTGATCCTTTCACGGACAAATAACAACAATTCATGTGAAAATCGTTACAGTGCTTACACCGAGTCGAGTTCCCTTATTTATTTATTTATTTATTTATTTATTTATTTATTTATTTATTTATTCATTCATTCACTTATTTGTTTATTTATTACACTCATTGACATGGTAAAAAGATGTGCCAAGGAAACATTAAAGTGCAAAATAACTAATGAAATAAAAAATAATAAAAACTAAAATAAAAGAAAACAAAGAACAAAATACAAAACAAGTACAGTAAATACATAATGAAAGGAAAGAAAAATTTAAAAAATTAGTTACAAAAAAATAAAAAGAAGAGCAAGGATTAGTTCCATGTACGAAATCCGACCCAAGTAAGTTAAATTCAGTAAATATTCTGTAGAATTCATCGGCTCAGCGCTCTATTTCAATTAAGAGCTTATTCCTAGGTTTTTTTTTTCTTACCAAAATTATCTTGGAAGTTCTCCATTAATGTACTCACGATCATGTTTGTTTAATTCGATTCCTGGCTTATTCGCAACGATTACTGCCTAGGTAACTGATGTTGTTAGCCGTATGTACCTACTTAGCTGCAATTTTCATTCACTTCGTTTGGATACGGTAAGGTAAAGGTAAGTGACACTCGATCCACAGTAAAATAGCACCAAGTGCGTTTAGGCTGGAACTATTCAGTTCGAATAAAAAAAAATTGCATCACTTGGCTTTTTTCATAACGTAGATCAAAATATATGGGTTCTCCCCTGCTGTAATATTTCTCCATTTTCTCGCTCACTGTGAAATTTCGCTATCACTCACTGTAATATTTCCTAAAACTTATCTTCATCATCTCTTTCCTGGAAACCCGCATATTTATCTACGTCAAAGTATTTCTTAGTACATTCTTCTTGAAAATTCGTACTGGGCTGCGTGTCATGAATTTCTCGTCGTCACATCGTTAATAATTAATTCTATCGTGATTTCAAGTGAAAACAGGCAGCAATCGTCATCGCATCACAAGAATCGAAGTCCTTCCACTAAGTCCTAACGAAATTCGCCTCATTTTCTTAAAATATGTAGAATCTTGCGTGCACTTCTGAACTAAGAGTATTGTAGCTTTTTTATTGATTTTCTTGAGTTGCGGCTAAGATTGATATTTATATTATTATTATATTGATATTGTATTATTATTACTATTACTCAAAAATATTCTGTTATCATCTAATTCCATAGTATTTTTATTTCGCTTATATTTTTGATTATTTATATTTTTATATATTCATTATTTTATTTTATATTGTTTATTTCTATTATTTTAGTCCTATTTTTTATTTATTTTTTGATATTTATGTTATTATTAAATTGATATTATATTGTTATTATTATTATTATTATTATTTAAAAATATTCTGTCATTACCTAATTCTATAGTTTTTTTCCACTTTAGCCACGCACCATTCAACTGCAATTTTAAAAAATTTCCTCTTTTGATAAAACTATTAACTTTTTCTCAAAAATTTTTCGCATGTATTCAACAAAAATCCCCCCTAACCCTGTCGCCAATATGAATCATATAAATTGTACAAAATTGAATAGACATGATGTTTGCGGGAAATATGTATGTTTTCAATTTCTTTTGAGAATTCGTATCTAAGAGAAAAACACGTGAGAGTGGAAAAACAATGATGGTGGCGCATTAGTTACATGGGAAAAATAATCTGAAAATATTCTCACGCCTAAGCTGGTCAGCTGATTGCGTATCGTGATTGATACGTATTCAAAATTACCTCCAACGGCATTGCTTTAATAAAAAGTGAATTTTTTTATGGATGGTTTCATATTTCCTCATTCATTATACTTCCAAGCTCGGGATTTTACATCCATCTACATATACGTATCTACATTTCCAGTAATATTTTAGTTAAATTATTTACGTGAACCGTATTTGGGTAAGTATCCGGTAAATATTCGCAGTAAGTAAGTAGTAAGGTAAGCTTTAAAATAAATAAAGCAGGTAAACTCATTAAAATAAGAGTTTTCCAGCTTTTCAGTGTATACTTTTCAAAATGTCATCATGGCGATTCGTGATCCAACCATTTAACACCGAGGCGAGAAAATTTTACTCTTTCAGCGAATTTTAAAACTTTACAACATGCAATCAAATTATAATGATAAAAGAAATCAAAATCATAAAAAAACATTTTAAAAACATTTCAAAAAATTATAAAAATAAGGGCTACAGATAAAAGGAAATGTTCAGAAAAAAAAGTGCACTTCTGAGAACGTCTTTCATAATCCAAAGAAATATGAATGTAATACAGGAAGAACGCATCCGTGAAAAAAATTGTCTCTGCTAGTGTGGAGGGGAAAAAAATGCATCCGAGAAAAAAAAACTGCTACTGCTTGAAGAATCATGTTCACCGAGGTTGCACTTACAATGAAGAATAGTAGGAACTACGAATAATAGCAGAAATTGTATCTCTATGGTTAATTACTCATTTTTTGCGCGGTTAAAAATTTAAATTTTTAAAAATAAATAAAGACATTGAATTTCCAATATGTATTTAGTAGCATTTTAAATATATCAGGAATTTTTCTACAGGATCTGTATATATATGGCATACCTGCGAATATTATAAAATCATATTGGGAACTTTGCTTTCTTCGTCACACTTCTTTAAAAATGCAGTGGGGCGCTAAATTTGCGGCGCGTTGATCTCAATGACCACGAACAGCTATTCGAAATATGTGAAGCGTGATGGTGTCCGCCAACAACGCGAATGCAACGCATGGAAAACAAGAATCTATTGTTAAAAGATGTATGTTCTTCATAACAAACAAAAAAGTTTGGTGATGGCATGACGGGGACAAGTTTCGATTTCAAAACACAACACCTACAACACTACGGTATGTGCTACCGTAATCCCAGCATGACTACACGCAACCAGAGTAGGTACAAAGTAGGTACATAGTCTTTGTTTAAGAAGCGATGCTACAAATACGAAGTGCTAAGCCATAAAGAGAAAAAAATGAAATTTAAAAATATATTGTATTCCATGAAATACGTACTAAACTAAAGGATAAAAGGATATAAGGATAAGGGAAATTAATCCGCTCCACGTTCACATCAAGATTCAGGATCGTTTGAGGTTTACGAACGTGTAACTGGCCCATACATACAATGACTTCTGGAGGCTACCCTATGTATCAGGTCAGGGTTTTTATCCTCCCAGACAAGCCTGGTACAAACTTATCGACCGCGAAGTTATGAATGGCTTGGTGAGCACTAAGGAGGATTCGAACTTCCGATCGATCGTGCAGGAAGCGGAACCTCTAACCGTTGCACTACACCTGCCCATATTTGGTAGATTATACCGTAAATTATAATATTTTAGTACTAAATTGTAGGTGTGTAAATTGTAAAAATTGTACCTTACACTAAATTGCTAATATATTAGTAAAGAAGGCATCTTTTATAACTACGCTACATACTTAGTTTATCTACTTTTACACCATCTCAAGTATTTCCTCTAAGGGATTACGGTAATCTAATGAGGACGATCTAACGTAAAGACTGTGATAGGATATTGAGCGATGTCGATGTGTTTTTTTTATTGATTTTTATTATTTTATTTCTTTATTTATTATATATTATATAATATATTTATTTTATTTTTATCCTATTTTGCTGTAATATGCGACTCTAAGTAAGCAATGTGTTCAGGCATCACTTTAGTCTAAATGTACTATCCGATACCGTACCACATACATAGTAGTGTAATAATCCTGGAATATTTCCATGTTTGCATCTATACGGCTGTTTTGCGGAGACGAAACGTTTCATATGTAGTTGCTAGGAACGTTTACATATTTAAGAACATCGATGAGGTGCCGCATAAATAACTCGTTTTCTTCTGTTCTCGCATTACTCGACGCTTATTAATGGAGATTACTTACATATTTGCACTGTGCTGCCGAGCTACGAACTACCGCATGTTCATACTTTTCCCGGAAGCACACATCCTTAATTTATTTCTCTGCAATCATTTCTTTCACATATCCTGATAATCCGTTTTCTCGGACTCTAATTAGAGCTTGGTAATAATTTCTGACGACAATCTCTGCTTTTCACACTAGTTCTTCATTTAAAAATGTTTCTCTGAGTACTTACTGCCTATCTCAATCCTTTTCTTTTCATTCATCCTCAAATTACTTTTGTTTCTTAGCACCTTTTTAATAGTTTTCTCTTTTTAATACTTTTCTGTCTTTACCCCTTTTTACCTACTCCCTTTTACCCCCAAATGTAGTGAAAAAAAGTTTTTATTTCCAACTCAGATTTTCGTTTTTATTCTCGTACTTTCTGATGTGGTGTTTCTAGCCTCTAGATTTAAAAAATTAAAAATTTTAAAAGGTATGCAGAGTACAAATATTTATTTATTTCTAACTCAAATTTTCGTTTTCATTCTAGTTCTTTTTGTGAGGTGTGGTTTCTAGCCGCTGGATTTAAAAAATTATAAATTTTAAAAGGTACAAATAACAATACACAGCTAAAATGAGCTAACAACTGCTAAAAAAAAACCGATGAGATTCCTACAGTATCAGGAAGAAATCTAGAAATATGTTCTTTTTTTGTATTAATTGAGCAATATATAACCGCCAACTAAAAAAGCTGCATACATACTGCTGTGTACGTATAAATGCGTAAAAATATACTGCTTTCATACATATATAAATAATTCATAAAAAATACATCATACAAGGATTATAGTAAAAAATTATAGTAATAAAATAATTAAATAGTCAGTTATAATAATAATAGTAGAATAAAAATCATTTTACAAAAATTTTCATCGTTATTCGTTTCGATAAAACGAGTGTTCGAATGCTCAACCTTGCAGTGAGGTGATAAAAGGACGATTCCATCTCTAGGATTAGGTAATTCGAGAAGCAATTGCTATTTGAATTTGCTACATATTTTTTCGAGTCCTATAAACTATACATAGTGTCTATAGCTCAGTAATTTTTCATACATACCTCACCTTACTAAGGTTTCATGGATTTATTTCAAGGCGCTCCATAAATGTGTTAGACGTCGTATTAGATTACTCTTATATTTCCGGGTGGACCATACCTTCGTCAATTTTGTACCACTCAGTTGTAAACTTTCGAGAAGTAACTTTTTTTTGAAGATTTTGCTAGAAATTTCTAGAAGGTTCTGGATTTATTCTTTTAAAATTATTTTTTTTTATTATTTTTTTATTATTTTTCGAATTATTACGAACAAAATGGCAATACATACTCGACAACAACGGTTCATATATATCTAAATTATCTTCTGTTTAGGAAGAATACATTGAAAAATTTTAAAAAGTGAAAAAATTCCTCTATAAAAATTAAATTAAAAAGTTCACAACCTAATAAATAAATTTATTTCGTCGCCATTCTCCATTCCCGCTGTGATAGCGCCCGATTTTCTCCCTCGTACACATTGTTTTCATAGCCTAATAGACCCTCACATTCCGATCGCTTCGGGACCCTCTTCATCGGCTAATAAATTATGAGAGTTGGTTTGAGTTCGTTGTTGTTGTTGTTGTGGTGGTGGTGGATTTGAAGCGTTCCGCCAAAAACATCCTCTCATTTTTTTACGTTCTTTAGAGAATTCTATCGGAATGTCTTTCTGTAAAATATGTACTTATAGAAATAATTAATGGAATAGTAGTAATTACGACAAAGTGTACTCACTCACTGTTGGTAATTTTCTCAAATTTCAACTACACAACGTGTCAAATGCACACTTTTATCCTTATTACTACGATAGGATAGGGTAGAAGAGCATTGCTGTCCTCAATCCCAGAAATCGGATCGAGAAGAGTTTTTCAAAGCTGAAAAAAGATAACCGTGTTAAAAAAAAGTGCTAATTTTCTTCCTAATACTTACTGTATCCAACATTTCCCTCAGAAATAATTGGTTTCTACTTATCATCATCGTAAAAAATGGGAAGTGCCTTTCTAAAATCATTAGGATATACATAGAGAAAAATAATCCTATAAAAATTTCTTTTTGTTGAATACCCCAAGGAAATTACAGTGAATTTGTTGAACACAACACTTATAAAATTTATAATTTTATAAATTGTAAAAAATATAACCCTTGAATATTGCCGTAAAAACTGTTAGATCTTTGCAGGAACGCGTAGAAATGAAGTAATAGTGATAATAATAATAATAATAATAATAATAATAATAATAATAATAATAATAATAATAATAATAATAATAATAACAATAATAATAATAATAATGATAATAATAATAATAATAATAATAATAATAATAATAATAATAATAATAATAATAATATGAAAACAACAGTAATAATGAATCATAGTAACAATAAAATGTTATTGATCAGTTTTTCACTGAGAAAACCGTTGGAAAACACATTTACACTTTCCTTAATTGTTCTCTGGACACGGAAAAAAATCATCTTATGCTTCAGGAGAAAAAAATCGGTGCGGATGGTTCCTATAACTATGCTAGGATTATATTGCTTAGTAATTTTTCATAAATACCTTACCGATCTGCGGTTTCATGGATCGTTTCCATGCGCTGCACGGATATTTTTCACGTCGTCACAATTTCGATCAGATTAATCCCAGACCTAGTCATGTTTTGTTTACACGCCATTGTTGTTCTATGTAGTTCATACATTGTTTCGACATTATGTTTATTCAGGCATTGTTTTTTCAGGCAGCTTTGTTGGATTTACGGCCCCGGCTACAGATCGGAAGAGTCCCGCGAAAGGAAAATTCTTCGCGGAATTTCTGGCTATAAAATATAATCTCTGACGATTTTTTTTTGGTTTTTCATTCTAAAATTGCTGGAGGTTGACAAAAAAAGCTTTTCTTAAGGAAGCTTTGCTCTTCCAGACAACAACGGACCTCGAATTATCGTCGGCATTGTTCTCTTATCTCTGACGACGTTTCGTCTAATCCGCTTTGACAGCTGTTGAAGTGAGCCGCTACACATATGTTGCACATTTGTATGGATCTTCCAAAAACACTAATTCCATGTAGATCAAAAATTGCGGGAAATTTGTCACCATGTAGATCAAAAATTGCGAGAAATTTGTCTTTTTTTCATCAATTTGCTCAAAATAGATATGTTCTTTGCGTTTCCTTTCAAATATGTATGATGCCTGAGAATCATGGAGAATCGAGGAAAGAATTTTAAGGGTGAGGTATTCCCCAACATCTCAAATAAGACCCATAGATCAACAAAAGAACATGAATCAGCACCACTAAATCCAGGAAAAAAAGTGACTCACCTAATTTTCTGGAATTTTACTTCTATTTTTAGATTTGTAGTGTTTAGCTCCACTCTCTACGTCCGTCATTGATTTCTGGGAGGATAAATTCGCTTTTTTTCCGCCGTCGCTCTCTTCCTAGAATAATTTCTTCTGCTGCCACTGCAGACAGAAACTGATTAACTTCAGTTTTTTTTCACATCTCTTCTAGGAAAACTCAACAATCGTCATCTCTCATCTCAGCTCATCCATGTTTTTTCTTTGCAATCCAGACCGATAGAAAGAATAAAGGATGAATTGCACGGTGTTGATCAATCCCTATGAGAATGTGGCTACAGGATCGACTTCAATTCGGAATCATTTAAGATTTATGGACGTGCTTGAAGCCTTAAAATGATTTCCAGAGACGAGGTAAGTTAGTATTTTTGCCCTCCCAGACAAGTCTGGCACCAATTTATCGACCCCGGAAGCGATAAAGGACTTGGTTGGCACTAGGGCGGTTTCGAACCAGCCATTGATCGAGCAGTCATAGCCGGTCTTCTTACCAGCGGGACGATAACAAATACGTAAATCAAAACGAATGTTTATATTCGTTACAAAACTATGCAATTTTAGTCGTGTCTAAACAAAACCCCTTCCTTAGATAAGGTGAAAAATTTTGCTTTCTTTAACATTATAACAGAACAATTTTTACATGAAAAAATAGAAAAAACACAGAAGAAGAAACAGAAACAGAAGAAAAATCCGGTAAGAAGTTTTTGCAGAAAAAAAGTGCTGATTAAGGGGAGTCATTTGGGTTTTTTTTTTCTCTTTTCTTCAGTAAATCGAACGAAGATGTTTGTATAAAGATGTAGAATATTTGAATATTTTTGTACTACCTTAGATTTCTTCATTAAAAAAGTACTAGTACTGACTCTACCAACGGCGGTTCTTCCTCAAAAATCCCAGTCAACTGTATCTTAATCTAATTTTCTCAAAATAGCCAAAAGCGAAACTTAAAGGTGAGAGTTTTTGACGTTGGAATCATCGTCGTTTTGTTCACACACTTATTTTTTTACTTTAATTCACATTTTTGGAAAAAAAAGAATAAAATTTCTTCTTAAACAACCAAAACCCACATTCTCTTATGTTTCGTACTTCATTTTTGTTTGTGGAATCTGATATTAGTAAAGTACCACCGTACGACCGTAAGATTTAATTTTTCTAATTCCATTAATTTCTTCCACGAAGGCTAATAGCGAAATTTTAGCTACGGTTTTTCTCGCAATTATTTACTTTCACAACGTTTTCACGCCTAATGTTTAGGAGTGGAGAAATCCAATCCTTTTCAGCTTTTTTTATCGAACATACCATCGGAATACCTCCAATATTTTTCCATTGACCGGAGCCGCTGGAAAGAAACATTTGGTTGTCTTTTCAGTGCTGGAGGTATTTTTTTCTATTCTCAAGCGGATATAAATCTAGTCATTCTTGCTCTTCCTCGCCATTTATTTTTTCTCCAAATGAAATCCGCTGGAGGGGGGGGGGGGCCAGCAAAAAGGGAAATATTTCGAATTTACTAAAAAATAGTGATCGTTTCTTGACTGTTTAACTAGGATTTTATGATTGATCACCTTTCTCGCTCTCTTTTATGTTTTTCGCTTGGAGTTTCGTGTTTGAATCCCTGGATGACCTCCTGGAATTGGTCAAAAATTAATTTTAGGGAGATTCCTCGTTTTTTCACAGTAGGATTTCCCTGAGATGAACGCTTATGGAAATTCTCAGTGTCAATTTTCTTCAAACCATAGTTTTCGGGCGCTCGTCGAACAAAGTCTTTATGAGCGGAAAAAAATAATTTTAGGGAATTTTTTCAATACTATGGTTTTTTTTGGGGGGGGAGGTTCCACACCCAGATCAATCCTTCCACAAAGGTGTGATGACCTGTGCTGGTTGTGATGTCTCAACGTTCGTTTGGAACGAGGACCGACCACTTCCCCGTGGCCCCATCGTTTTTGTGTGCTAATCTCCTTATGTGGCCTATTGTCTCATGTCACTTACCGTATTTGTGCCCGGATATCGTTATGTGCCGACGTGAAACAACGACGTCGTCGGGGTCAAATCCTCAGTCAACACATCGAGAGACGTCTATTAGAATGAAATCCAACACCCACAACCCCGTTGAATACCGCGGAGTTAACAAAGCATTCTGTAGCGAATCACACAACATCGCCACCCGCAGCACCCATTTATTTATTTTTGAAAATTCTGTGTTTATTTTTTAGCACACGTTACCCTCGTTACAAACAACAATGACAGCTTTTCTGTCTATTTTTATTATTACCTTATTTTTATTTCTTCCCGTTTATTTTTCTAGCTTCACTTTTACTTTTCCCCCTATTTTTGATATATTTGAATATATTTTGTATTTCTACCTAAATCATCTGAAAATTTAATTTAAATTTAATGTCTTAAAAATTATCACTCGAAACAAATAGCTTTTCGTAAGCTGATTTTTGGGGAATGTTTTAACTGCTTTTAATACTTTAATTAATAATAACAATAATAGAAGTAATAATAAATAATATAATTTAAATAGTAATATAATGTTAATGGAATATTTTTTGCGTTTCACCTCTAAAAATTTTAAAAATTAACACTTGAAATAATTAGCGTTTCATAAGTTGCTATAAATTTTGTAATATGTAGTTGCTTCTTGGCCATATTCCATGATTTTCAGGAAAATAGATCTACGAAAAAAAAACATAAACATTAATATTCTTGCATAAATACACATATATGCTCAGTATGACAAGCTAGAGCTAGAGGTTGACTTTAACGCATTTTTCACAAAAAAAAATCATTCCACTATTTTTATTTTCATTTATTTTTATTTTTATATTACTTTCAATCAAATGTAGTTTCTTAATTAGAACCACGCAAATTTCATAAGTTTAGTTCAAATTTATTTATTTATTTATTTATTAAAAATAGTGATAAGAATAAGGATATGTCGATATTTGATATCATTTACTTAGTTCTTACTTTACCTTTTCATTTCTCTAGCAACTTTTTATCCCTTTCTCTCTTCATCTCCTTTCTTTCTTTCCGTTTTCTCTTCTATCTCTTTCCTGTATGTTTGCATGACCTTTTCTTCACTTATTTGCTCATTCCTTAATTTCAGATCGTTCTTTTGCATTTGCAAACGTGTTCACTCCACATTTATTTCACTGACTACTTCCAGAAATTTTTCCCTGCGCTTTTTCATTTCCATTTTGCATGTATTTTGTTTTTTTAGAAGGAAAATCTCATCCATCTCCTTTACATTTAGTTCTTAGTTTTTATTATGTGCTTTCTCACCGCAATCAACAACTTTGGCATTCTTTTGTACTCCAACCAATAATCCTCAGAATTGAGGAATAGATTCAGGAAGTTTTTTTTTTCTTCCATATATACATATGCATGACTTGTTCATCTTCTAAAATAATAAAGAAATTTCGGCTTGAATAGATTTTCTTCTATTGAAAAGAGATTTTCTGGATCTCGAAGAGATTTCATCGTTTTTACTAGTTATTGGTTTTTTCGCTGGGTGTCCTGGAGTACGGTCACTGACGAACGCAGAAAGGTTTGAAAGATTGCAAAAAAGCACCTGATGGTTTCGTCTCAGAAGTTTTTTTTTACTGTTCATCGACGTTTCATCTTTTTCCTTGAATTAATAGGATTACGATGGGGTTCAGGAAGAGGTTTTTGTGGGAATCGTTTGTTGTAAGTATTGCTTTCCTACTTTTTTTTTCACTATTAAATACCTCTTAGTCATCCTTCTTCCTCGCTCTTTACACTCATCATGGGACCTTTTTTTAGCTCGGATGTTGGAATACACGATCCTCATTAAATAGGCAGAGATTTGCGGATTTGTGGATCCGCTTGCAACATTGCGTGCTAAGAAAGAAAGAAAGAAACGCTAACATTCCGAAAAATTTTTAAAAAAAAAAGCTAAAGAGGAAGTAGATGTCTTGCCCGGCGTTTATCACCCATTTCTCAGTTATCCACGCGTCGGCATCCACGTGAAAGCCCTTTGTAGACGTAATATTTGCCGTTGCGCGTAACGTTTGATTACTGTACAAACGTGGCGGCAGCTTAGAAACAAACTGTACACTTCGGGAACTTTCTATGAGCACGACACTTACTCTTACTTACTTACTCTTACTTTTTCTCGGTAGTGTTTTAGTAATGCTGTTGCTATTTTTAGTCGAAGCAATTCGCCGTCTTTATGCGGAAGTCAGTTGTCGCGTCGAGCCGTGGGACAATTTTTCCACTGAAATTAGCAGCTCAATACATGAATGTAGTTGATGGCGGCGATGGCGGTGGCGGTGGTGGTGGCGTTGAAGCGCCGTCGTCGACGAGTGGTAGTGGCTTTGTCCTTTTGTTCGAAGCGCGACGTGGCCGATTGCTTTTCTTTTCTGGAACCACCACCACGTTACGCCCACATTTGGCAAATTTTGCCGTTTCATCTCGGCGGATTCGTCGGTTCAAAAATCATCATCGCTCTTTTTTTTCTTTCAACTTTTGTGTTGCTTCACTGCACTGATTTTTTTCTCTTCGTGAGGAAAACTTCCTGAACTCTTCCTGACGCTATGATCCGAAGCTGTTGTCGTTGTTTTTCGGAGCGGAGAGGAGCCCTTAATTTCGAAAGCTGTCGAACATACGGCGCCACTTAATTTCATCGAAATCCCCTAAAATTAATCGCCAACACTTGACATCTACAAAGCTTTTCGTCTACGTCAAATCCTTATTCGTACGTTTTCTTTTACGATGCGCCAAATTCTTGGAGTCCTATTTTCTGTAATTCCCCTTTTTTTAATTTTTTTTTTTTGGAATTTAGCACTCTTTTTACTGGAGGATGCGATTATTGCTTTTTTTAAAATAGAAATTGAAGAAAAATATTGCATACTTTTTGTACTTGACATATCCAGATCTTTGTATACTTTTTATATGTTCTAATTTCTTTTCTTAAATAGTTTCAGATATTTTTCTCAGACTTATTTTGATGAGTTTCTTGGAATTTGAGAAAAATCGTTACCTGAAGAATGGATTTTTTTTTCAAAAATGTCCTCCGGAAATATTTCTTGTCAGATGTATCCGTATAATGTGTAGGGCACCGTCGTTTCCTCCAACCTTCGACTACCATACTTTGTTACAGTACCAGTGAATCATTTCTTCGTGTTTTCCGTGAAATTAAAGTTTTGTTAGGTGGAGAAATTTTAAAACAAATGTTCGATGAGAAATTACTCAATGGACAATTCTTTTCTCACCTTTAACTTTCTATGAAAAGCTTAATTATTCTAATAGTAGATTTCTTTACTTGAATCTCGTGCTTGTTCGTCCTTTCTTCTTCCACCTACAAATTACCTCCTACAAATTTCTTCGACGGCCGCCTATAAGTGCATTTATGTCCAGTGACACTTTTCTGATTTACTGCAAATAGGAGATAGTTTGCGTAGGCACGACCTTCCGAGCCGAACAACACAATCCTCTCTCTTTTTATTGGCCTCCACTGTCCAATAACTAGGTGGCAGATCATTTTCGTGGCATGAAAATCAGGGGCTCGAAGGATGAATAGCGCGTTAACGTATAGCGAGGAACAAGGTACTCGCTACCAGGGATTATTTAAAACTTTATTGTGGTATCTCTAATTCTTTCTAATTCTCTAATTCTAATTCTCTAATTCTCTTTATCTTTAGTATCTCTAATTGATTAACACCTTGACATTTTGCTCTTTTCAGCCTCTCACACATAATAATAATAATAATAATAATAATAATAATAATAATAATAATAATAATAATAATAATAATAATAATAATAATAATAATAATAATAATAATAATAATAATAATAATAATAATAATAATAATAATAACAATAATAATAATAATAATAATAATAATAATAATAATAATAATAATAATAATAATAATGTACCGAATAGTCCTGGTTTTTTCCGTGAAATTATTAAACAAATCACCGAAGTGGACCACTGTAGATCACATTTGGCATATTTTACGGACATTTTGCGATAATGGACGAAAGTCTAAAACGTATTTTTTTCTCTTGCTCAACACCTTTCCTATAAACTCTAACGATATTTGATTAATATCTGTTTATTAAGATAATACGAATATGCAACTCTTCTTTTTTCGCTCAAAATTTTAGGCAGGGAATTTGTAAAAAGAAAAAAAGTTTTATAAAATAAAAATGAAGAAATTAGCCCTTCTTGTGGGAAAAACTCCACACTAATTTACCATAAGAAATGAGATGATTACAGTTAATTGAAGGAAATTTGACCTACGTCGAAGGAACTATTTTTTTCTCAATACTTTAACAAGATGACAAGGCTTCTGGAATATTGTGAGGTCACACAGACACTGATTCGGTGAGAAAGTACTGATCTCTAGGAGAACTGGCAAAAATCTTCTTCCAAAAAAAAATCTTAGAGAATTTTCTTGTAGTATAGAATAAAAAGGTAGGTTGTTCTTGGACAGTGCAGTACTATGTATGTACAGTCAAGTTCTGCTCGTCTTCCAAAAATACGTTGTGTTGATGGCCATTTAAAATGTTCCCATCGTTAAATTCAGGGTAAACAACACGAAAGCTTGGAAATCAAAGTTCTCGCACTGTTTTCGGTTACAAACAATTCCCCAATCGTAGTTTTTTTTTCTTGTGAACAACTCAATTCGCTACATCATCCTTATCTTAAATCCTAAAACGTTCCTTTTCCAGCGGCTAACAGATCTTATCGAGGTTCACTTTCCCATCCTTGAAATCCGCAAAAAAAACCTAACGAACATTCCGCAGACAAAATGTGCTCGATGTCCTTAGAAAGCCGGAACTTTCCCACCACTCCACTAATATATGAATGAACAGAGGAAATTGCTGGAAGAATTGGCTTGGATTTACTGGACAAATGGAACCATCGAGAAAGGATAGTTTATGGAAAAACTAAAGAGAGTTATGTTTTCGGCAGAAAACCTGGCACAAACTCTTTAACAGTTCTCTTTTCTCTCATATTTTTTCCATTCTTCATTTTTACGACTCTTTATTTATCTCCTGTCTTGTTCCAAAAAATAGAAAAAAGAAAAAGAAAAGAAAAAATAGTAATAGAAATCATGTCCTCAGCCAATCCTTGTATCTATGGAGAAATAGGAAGTTTTCGTAAGCAATCCTTTAATTTCCTTCTAATGTTGAGTGTTTGTCCTGTTATTCGCAACAGAAGAACTCAGAAGCATGTGATGTTAAGTAACAGAAAAAAATTTAAAAATTGATTCTGTTCCTTTCGTCGCATCAGATTTTTACTTCTATTCGGTCGAAGCACAAGTCTTTGAAAAATTGTAGAACTTGAGGATCATTTGCTCTTTTTCTTTTTGCTCTCATAACATCCTAGTTAGAAAATTTTCTGTAAAGTTTAATCAGTCTAAAATCCTCAAATGGGAATTGTTTGGGTACGGTAGCTCCTGGCGATTCCAAACGCCAAACTCCATCCAAAAATCAACCAACAGTAACCCAATAAAAATCTCCCTTTTCGCATAAAATACGTAGATTTTAACCTTTTTCAACGTTGGCAGAGATTTTTTTATTTTTTTCTCTTATTCTAGTTCATAAAGTTCGGCGAAATTTTTCTAGGAATTTACAGCGAGTTTCAAATCAGCATTTCAACCCTTCAAGGTATTTCATCTCGTATAAGAAAACGTGGAGGTGCATTAAGCTACATTTTCCTAGAGTTTTTAGGAATCACTATGGTGATGAGAACAAATTTTGTGTTTTGTTATTCCACGTGGGTAAAATACGGGTACAATTCGCAAGTGCATGCCGCCGCACGACATCGTTTCCTCGTCGTCACCGAGAGAACTGACACACGTCCTTCGTGGACGCAAATACTTGAAGTGCCACTTTATGTCATTCATTGAATCCCTTGAGGCGCAAAAGTGAAGCCGAAAAGTTGCTAGTGCAGAAATATTTCAAATATTTATCCGCCTGAAATTTAAAATAAATTATTTATTCAAAAATTGTGCTGAAACCTTTAAAAAAATGACGAGGAAATGGAATGAGGAAAATGTGAGGAAATCATTTCGTTGCTTTTTAAAATGTTTTTCTAAGATTTTCATAGATTTTTTTGAAGAATTTCGAATAAGAAAAATTAATAAGAATTATTTTATTATTATTTTATTATTATATTTTTTATTATTAAGAATTCGAAAAGATTCAATGATTCATTCGAAAAAAAAAGTGGAATCGAGAATACGAGAATTTCCCGTCACGAGAAAAGTGGTCTTTGAATTTACTGATATTGTGCCGGGGAATTTCCTCATAACTGCCAGTTATGCGGTTCGGAAGCGCCCCTCAGGGCAACTGGAAAGATTTACGACCGCTCCGTGACTACACGTAACGAACGCCTCTCGGCATCTCGCACTGCTATGGAGCTGAAGCCGTACTGACCGTGTATTCATTGAAAATTTGCTCGTTCCTTCCGGAATCGGTGATTTATACTGAAGTGTTCGGCTATTAAACTAGTACTCGAGAGTAAGGCACTAACGATATATGTAGGCCACGCCCACCCCCAGGATCTGCCTATGCCCATTGAGTTCGGATTCGGAGACGGAGTGTGTGTGTGGGTGTGGACGGCTCAGAATCTCTCCATTAATCCCACAGCTCCTTCTTCTCTTACGACTTCTTTTCCCAATCCAACATTGAATACGGTAGCATTTCGTTATGAGCCTTTGTTTATTGTTTGACTTAAACGGAATGACTGTGCACTTTACCACTCCGTCGTTACGCGTTTTTATGGTAAGATTTAGGATTTGCTATGGAAATCTGCTCAAAGTTTACATCCGCAACGAAAAATCCACCACTTCTTTTCTCCAAAGGTTTCCTTTTCTCGAAATCTCATGATCTCAGTCAGAAAATCTCAAGAAATCAGAAAAGCTGCTTTGTTTTATTTCGTTCCTTTCATCTCATATTTCTCTGTGGCTTTCTGGAATGAAAAAGAGAATCTTTCACGAAAAATAGACTTTATCAGGAAAATAGTTTTAAAAATCGTTTATAATGATTGAGTACGAGATTTAAGGAACGAAAAGATGAATTAAAACTAAAACTAAATTAAAAAAGATTTCACCAGAGAAGTTAGAGTTTAGCAATAAAAAGTTGTTTTAAAGCTTTTTTTATACGATGAGTTTGACCCTCACTTATCTCGCTTGATTTTTTGTATTACTCTAGGACATCCATGCTGCATTGGTATTTCAACGAGTTGCTGGCGGAATTCCTCATGTTTTACGTTTCTCTGTCAAAAATCACTTATTCCGCCATGATATCAAGTTCCAGTAACAAATACGGATTACTGTGAGCTTCTTTCCAGTGGAATTATTCTTCCACCTTTTTAGTACATTTCACACTCATGCTTGTGCTTTTGAATCGTCGTTGTCTCTTAAGACATATCCGCTTCATTCCAGCGCCAGCTATTGACTTTACATTCGTATTTGTGGATGTTTTTTGTGTTGCATATGCCCTCGAACGGATTCCCTTGAGGTGATCGACTCACGTCTTGGCCACTGTCTATTTCGAGATACATCACCGTCAAAAAAAAGTTCACAAGTTCTTATCAGCCACTGCTTTTTCATCTAGCATCAGAACACCAGTGAATCCATGGCTGTGGGATTAATGGAGAGATTCTGAGCCTAGGTGTTGCGTTTTGACAAAAATTTCCGATAATTTCCCTGCATCTACGACTTCTTCGGATTTTTTTTTTCACGTTTTTCTCCAGATATTTTTAGGTATTTCTGCATCTGTTGGATTATTTTTTTAGTTTTATGTGATCTTACTTTTATCTTGAGCAAAATCTATTAAAGCGCTGCTTCACGGTGTTCTATAAACCATCCGGCTGAAGCTACCGTTAGCTCAGAAATTCCATTGCTTTCTAGGACTTCTTAAATTTTTCTTAAGTTTTTTTCTGATAAAAAAAATTGATAAGAAAACGATGCTATGATCTACCTTGTATTTGTCATTTTGTTAGCGTTTTAGTCCCCAGAATGGGAAAAAAATGAGTTTTTTCTCTTGGAAAAAATTATAACGAACGTTATCTAAGTATATGGGTAAAGGAAGAAGCTAGCAACCGCTAGGGAGTTAGAGTTTAAAGAAAGAAACCATAGCTTTTCTATCTGATGATCCTTGGAGAAATTTCCAGAAAGACGCTTCGATTTTTTTCCTCAATGCTATAGATTCAATGGAATTATGCACACCTTTTTATTATTCCAGTTTTTTTTCTGCAATTGTTATGCTCACCTCTTTTGCACCTCAATTATGTTAATGGAATTCTGCAAATGCATGTAATTCCCTAATTCATTCCTAAGACCGTTGGTAGTTGGTAAATATGAAATGAATCCAACTAGTTATTCTTATCTTGGTTTTATGCAATCAATAAATCTGACCGGGAAAAATTCAGGAGAAAAATTCCACAAGAAAAAATCATCGGGCCAAGTCAAAACATCATTAGGTCTCCTATCGTCTACAACTGCTTCGTAGAATTTTTTTCTGCCCATAATTTTTTTCTGGATATTTGTTTTAAAACAATTTATCAATATATGAACTTTTACTTACAATTTGAATTTGTACATTGCATCGAAAAATAATTTTCTCTCAAAATAAAAAGTGCTAATAGAGACAAGAAAAGCAAAAATAACAGTCTTTAACAGTATTTGTAAAAAAAATCAATATATTTTGAAAAGGTTCAAAAATATTTTTCCAGCAGAATACCCGTGAAAATCTGCAGCTACTGCTACACGGGCCTTCTGTACTTTACCTCTCTCTCTTCATACTGCCCCGCAATCGGAGGCGCGTCGCCGTCACCCACTTGAACAAATTTGGAGTCGACTACAGTATTATTTTGAACTCGCGTATGAAGAAAAGGGGAGAATGTCCTCAATATCCTTCTAATTGGGTAAAGCTGTTTTAATATGCTACAGTATTGAACTGGGAGAAGGGTCCCACCACTAATCTATTACAGTTTCCCTCCTTAATTTTCATTGCTTTTTATCTCTTTTTCAAGATAAAATGAAGTTCAACGAGTTTCAAGACATTCTATTATTTTCAAGGAGCACTCAAAATTTAAAATTCAAATTAATTAACTCGAAAATTCATCATTTAAAAATATTCATAATTCAAAAAATACTCAAATGCTCAAATTCAAATCTAGTTAAATTCAAAAAATTTAATTAAATTCCGTAATTCAAAAAAAAAACAAAAAATATAATAGATGAACAAATAAGTAATGCATTAAATGCCAATTAAATTTAATAATTAATTATTAATAATATAATGTAACATTATAAAGTACTAACGCAATATTTAATAATTAGTTTAATAGCAGTTCCTCATTTCTTTCGGCAGATCATTGGTCGTCATGATGTCGGATGTAGATGATGTTTCATGTCATAACGCTTCGTTTCACACGACATGAAGGAGTTGAAGCATAACGGGAAGAAGGAAAACATATTTTCGAGCAAACAGCAAATATTTTCCGGGATAAAAACGTCGACTGAGGATTGGCAGTCGTCCTCGTCGTCGTTGTCGTCTTCTCCGTCAACTTGCGACGATAAACGAACCAGGACCGTTTAATGAACTCACTTAGTGACTGCTTCCCACACATAAACAACACCCCTTTCAGTCGTTCTTAAATGACAAGGATCTAGGGAAATACGTATGCACGTACTTTTTAATATACCTCAATATTTTCTTTGTACTTCCTGAAATTTTCGTTTTTTTCACTCGATTTACAGTAGTTTATATTTATTTTTCTTTCAAACGCAGCACTGCTGAGTTTAAGCGATAAAAAACACGACATTCGGGCATTCTGGAATTTTTCTGGAACCTTAGGATACTTTCAACAACTTTAATCATCTCTAATTCTTAATTTTACTCTTGTACCCTATCAAAACTACCCATACATTCTCTCTCCTCTTTTTCTCTCGTTTTTCTCGTTTCTCCTCGAACTTCTGTTTCTAATTTTCCTCGTTTTCACTCATTTTCAGGTGACAAAATTTTTCTCCGTATTTTTCTGTGGTCTACACAGTTTATATTCTGTATTTATGCTATTTTTTATTGACGTATAGTTATACAACTTAGATTTAGGACTGAAAGTTTTGTCCATGAACTGATCCATGAGACGAACAGAACGGACAAGTGGAAAGAATTTGTAGAAAAGAAATTTTCAAAGAAATGATAAGCGTGTACTGAAAGGCAACAAATTCTACCGGTTACAGTATCGAATTTTCCCAAAGATACGGTAGAAAACCGTGCAAAACAAACGTTTATTCGGGTATTAATACATTTTAGCAGTCTTCCCCCCAACCCCTTCCCCTCCCCCCGCACCCCGGAACCAAAATCGCATCGTTTGTTTTCGGCTTATAGGATGTGTGCGTAGGCGGAAGTGGTGTTGGGTCTCGGCGAATTTATTTCGAAGTTTCGAAGAAACTTTGTGGACCCGATCCTAAAAACCAATCCTAGCCTGCCATCAGTTATGTTCAATTCACAAGAGCCTACGTTTTTTTTTACCGTGTCCGTCAAATCAAAAGATTCCTGTATGGCTCAGGATTTGTCGAACTCTAACGATTTTCTCCGTTCCTGAGCTTTTTACGCCTTTCACATTAGTGCAATGGTCCTTTTCGTCTCAATTACTCTCGCTCTCACTCGAATATGGGACTATTGTTGCACTTCAGGATTTCTCCGAACATATTTTTCATTTCCTGGAATACTTGCCATTATTCCATGTCCTTACCTTTATCCACAAATATTTACAATTAATTTATTTAGAAACATTATTCAAGTAATTACGTAAACGAACGAAGTTTTGCACATAAACCAAAAATAAATTATCTCAGCTTAATTTGTCTTCATTTATTTTATTTATCTTACTTTATTTTTTTTTATTTATCTTAATTATCTCAACTTGAACTCACTTCAATTCCTGATTCGAATACCTCGTTCCTCATAAGTCTGTCCCCATTTACAGACAAGAGGAAGAGGAAAAGAGGATCATTCTCTCTTTCTCTAGTATTTGTCAACGATTACAACTTTTTTTTCGTCCACATGCTCCTATTCTTCCTATGACGAAAATGTTTCCGTTGGAGAAAAAAATCCTCGATTGAGAATCGAGCCAATGCGCAGTTACTCTGCGTCTCTGCTCCCCTAGTCCTCAACTGAATTCTTTTTCTGGTTGGAATTTCCCAAAGACCTTAACAAATAACTTCACTTGTTTATTTTTTTATCCGGCTAGTTGTTTATCCGGCTGGCTTTTGTTTTTTTTTTGTCTTGTTGGGTTTTTTGTTTCCCGAATTCCGGATTGATATTGACTATCATAGTATTTTTCTCGTAGAATACATCCACCGTAGTGTGCAATTTTCCGTAATTGCTGGTTTACGTCCACAGTTAGCGGCGACCATGAACGATGTGATAGTCGTCCGAAAATTCCCTTGGATGGAATCCTTTTTCATGAGCCTTCCATACTTCCTTCATCTTATTTTTAAAGTTTAATTAGTCTATTTTTTATTTTTTTTAATTAGTCTCCCAAGTTCTCCTTTCTCTCATTTTTAAAGCATCTTTTCTAAATAAATAGAATTTTGCAGTAGGAAGCATCACTTATTATTATTTATTGTTTACCCCGGAATTTTTATCCATAATCTCAGTCTTCTCCTGAGATACGTAGCAGCATATTAGATCACCACATTCCTCTTTTTGTTCTTCTTTCGGTTAGAAATAGTCGGCTATTATCTACCATATTTTTTCACGCTTCATTTCCTAATTATTTCTCTAAGCGTTCAAGTGTTCGCCTGAAAATCGTCAAAGACGTCAACAGGTCTAACACCATGGTTTTCAACGTTAGAGTTTCGTTTACAACAAATTAAATCAGACGAAATCTTCTCTATTATTTATTATTTATTATTCACTATTTATCATTGTTTAATTCTACAAAAAACTACTTTTTTAAGTTTAAGAAATATGAAGAGAAGGTTGTTATTGTGTTATTAGAAAAAATAGCATTGTTACAAAAAACTACGAGTTTCTTCTTATTCTATGAGCTACTAGTCTTTTTTTCAGGAGTTTTAACCTATTTCTCGAGTATTTTATGACTCATAAGACAAGAACTTAGAACTCAAATAGATCCGAGTTCATTAACTATACTTTATATCTAAATTATTTTAAGTATTTATTGATTATTACAATCATTATTTTGTATTTTTCATTATTTTGTCTTGCCTAAAACTTAAAATGTCCTATTGAAAGCCATTTGACATCTTTCAAATATGTAAATAAACCATTAAACGCGTAAATAAACAACAAACAAATTCACATATGCACGCAAGTAATTTTTTTTCATTGGATAGTATCCACAAAAAACGAAACCAGATCCTGATTTGCACTTCGTTCCAAGCAAATTACCACGATATTAGTTTTATTTGAATATTTGAACAGAAACGTTTTTTCTTGTAATCAGCCGATTATGAACAGAAAGCTGATGCAGGAATCAATCAATATCGGATCTTAGTCCGAAATCCCGGTGAGAATTTTCTCTGCTACTGACATCGTTTTCTTTACATCTGAATCACTGCTGCACATTCTGCCGATTTCCGAAGATCAAATAATTTTCGTACATTGATTTCTGGATGATCACATCAGATTCGACCGCCCCGTAGTATAGTTGTAGCTCGTTTTTGTTATTATGTCGACGTCTAAGGTGTGTTCCTAATCAACCTCAGCGTATCCATCGAATGTGATGTAGGAGTCAGTGTTTACGGGGGGATCCAGACGTCGCCGAATAATTAGCGAACGCTTATAGAAAATCTCTCCCCCAGCACAACAAGAAGATTGGCGTACAGGTAACGAATGAATTTTCGGGAAAAAGAAGAGAAAAACCTGAAAAACAAAGGCGTTCCGTGGGAAAATCGTTAGCGTTACGGAGCTCATAACGTCTTTTTCAGCAGCAGCGTAAACACAACTTCGCCGGACGCTGATGAGTCCAATTTCATGCGTGACCGCATTCTTTTATGAGCACGTCATAGTCAGCGTATTTACTCTTTTATCAACTTCTTCTATAGTACTTTACCGAAGTAGGCAGTGCTCTTTGTGCTAGTTTCATCCAGAATCCCTAGGAAAAAATCCTTTTTTTCCCGAAAATTTTCCTCTATTCACTCCTCATTTTATGTTTTCCCCGTCCACCTTCGCCTCGAACCCACATCTCGGTCAATTTTCACGCTTCTTTCTGTTCGAGTCCCTGCCGCGCCCACTTCCTAACGAGTGTCTTCGGCCAGAAAAATTTACTGCACTCATAAAACACGCCTTTTCATATTGGTCGTAGGAGACGATAGAGGTTTGCCTCCTTGAAGTCCGATGTGGTTTCCAGAGAGTGTGGAAAAATTAAATTCTTTTTCAGAAATTTTAGAAATCAAACATTGATCGTTATAATATATTAACATTATATCATCATTATCAACTACTCATCCAAATTGATCATTTTTTCATTTATTCAGTGGCTTCTCCTTCTGCTCTTCCTGCTTCTTCTCTGCGATTTTTCTTTTCTTTTCTTCTTCCTTTTCCTCGCTCTTTTACTCTATTCGGTCGTGTTTTCCACGAAACGATCGTTTTCCTTGTAATGTTACACTCGTCCAGAATTCCTTTTTTTCAGAACCGATGGAAAAATCATAATGAAGAACGTGGATCTACTAATCTATGCCTTACTACCTTGTATTCATGCTGTTGCTCGATTTGAGCCAACATCGGTGACTGACGTTTCGTTGGTTATTCGAATGATAAAGGTGAATCCCAAAAATTATGGCGTTGAGAACTTTTTTAGCGGAAAAATGATATTTAAGGGAAATAATGTAAGCAGTTTTGATATGGCTATACAGATATTCGATTTGGATCGATTGATCGAATATCGGAAAACGCAATTAAGAGGATCTACCAGGGATCAGGTGAGAGTTTTAAATTACTTAAACGTGCTAGTGTAATTCTGATATTTCTCTGATGAACTCTGTTAAGTATTTGTTTTAGTAATAAATATCCAGAAAATTCTCATTCATTCTCTTGAGTCTTCTCCCTCTTATTTTTACAATATTTTCTTTTATATTTCTTTTCTTAAAGTAAAATCTACACAATTTATGACCTATTTCTGGTGGACTCCTGTGTTTGCTGATACTCAGAGGTTTCTAGAAGCTTCTGCTTTAGGATAGGATTTGGAATTGTAGGTTATTGAGATACAAGATCGGCCATGATGAAACCCTCGGATCCATTTCTTCACACATTTCTCCTAAAATTGTAAGGTCATTTAAAAAAAAGCAAAAATACAAGTTTACCCCAACATTTAACTTTGAATACGTACTACCACCAAGTTATATGAAAGAAAAAAAGAAAACTAAGTTGGAGCATCCTTAAGTTTTACGGAATTCTTGCTTCAATTTTTTCGTCCATCTTCATCACATACCTTTACTATTTATTTCTTGTGTGGGATAAATTAATGTAACTTAAATGTTGACTACGAAACTCTTCAAATTTCATTAGTTCTTGGAAATCTCATTAATAACTCTCCAAAAACTTTGAAATTTCAAGGAAAAAAAAGAAGAAAAGGAATTTTTATTAATACTTCTCGAGAAAGCTGTAGCTCTACAGCTGCATCCAAATCTAACAGACAATGGCCGTGTTATTCAGCCACAATTCATTTGGAAAAATGTTTGTTATCCTCTTTTCATTCTTTTTTCCTTTTAGAAATTGAAAGTGTTCGTTTCCTACCCTCTGTGGTACAAAATGTACCACAGCGAAACTTCTTCAAGTAGGAAAGCTTTTCGCTTAAATTGACGCCTAGCAACCTACAATTTTCCCATTGATTTCATCCGCTTCGCAGTGGTGATTACGAGGAGGTCGTCGGATGAGTGACGTTGTGTGAATGATGATCGGTGCAAGGACGATCACGCCAGACTTTTTGAGTACTTCAATCTTTCCTCAACAATTACGGATGATTTACGAAATTACAGCAGTTCATACAAAAAATCCCAATGGATCTTGTATGATGAAAAATATTTCAATTCAAGCAGTCATGAATTTCTGCCGCTGCTGCTGAATCCTATGGATTAAAAATAAACGGAAATCGAACATAATTATATAGCGTTGACATGTGGTGGTCGACACTTTATGAATTGCTCGGTACTTTACGGGTGACGATTAAGTTTTTAATGCGTAGAAAAAGTTGTAAATCTTCCATAACCATGAAGGGTAATTTTAAGGAGTTCGGAGCGAATAAGGCTAAAGGGGTTTTTTCTTTGTAAAAGCATTTACCGCTGAGTAGCTGAGGTTCTATGGACGGCTGAGAGGTTTTTGTGCTTGACATGCAAAATGTAGCCAAAAAATTACGTAGTAATCACTTTTTATCCATAAAGTACTTGGAAATACTATTTTTAATGTTATCTAATATTATTATTTAAGTGTTAGAAATCTAAGAAAGCGAAAACGTGAGTTTGAATCTGATGGATCGTTCCATTATTGTTTTTGTTATTCATTTATATATTTATATATTTATTTATTTACAGTTATACTTATTTTTTTATTATTGATTTTGTTATGATTCACTTAAATCCTACCGTTGTAAAATTAGAAAAAATAATAAATGATGAGCAAAGAAAACCCGAGTCTGATTGTATATTAGTAAAAAGTAAGTAAAAATAGTAAAAACAAAAAAGTGCGGTAAGCAGGATAAACATTCCAAATTTTTTAAATATTCATCTGTACAACTAGAAAAAATTACGGAGAACAAATGAGAACGGCTTCTACTTGAGTTGTTTTAAAACAGTTAGTTATAAATTTATCACTTCTTTATTGTAATAAGAAAGATAAAAGTTATCGAATGAAATCCATTTCATTGATTTTATTTTTTATTATTTTATTTTTATTTTTTAATTTTAATTAATTTTAATTATTTAATGAATTTCAACATCACGGATCTACTTTTCATTAATCGAAGTTCAATTTCAGTCAATCTTTCGATTACACTGAATTTATACTTTTACTGATAAATTACATTTAAAATTTATAGTGTATATCAATTAAACAACTAACAGTTAATTAAATTTTTAAATTTTAATAATTTGTCAATAAAACAATTTTAACAATTAATAACAATAAATTAGATAAATAAATTGGAAAAATTATAAAGTAAATGGAACTGAAGATTATCCTTTTTTCGATAACCTTAAATAAATATTATCTAAGACTACAAAATTAGATCGATTGTCGCATTTTTGAGCATCCTGGCTGAATCAATCCTAATTAAATGAGTTAGGATATACATGTACATAGTTGGATAGACGTTAACGAACAGAATATATATTATACATGTCCAGATTTCTGAAGAAGTCTCATTATCAAGGATTTTAAGCAGGACGATAAGCATCATCAGCTTTTTCTTTAGTAGGACATAGGGCACACTGTTCATTCCTTCCACAAAGACCTTAGAATAAAAATTAAGTGATGTTATGTGGGGAGGAAAAATGAAAACAATTTGTGTGAGAAAAGAAATGGTTAACATTTCTTTTTTTGGGGAGAGGAGGGTATAAAGGAAAAATTACAGTGTATACTAGTACTAGTATTGGTGTTAGTACTGTAGATTGGTACTGTTACATATCCATGAACGTCAGAATTTTCAACTCAGCAAATTATGATCACGAGTGATGTCTAATCCACCTCTTCTTCATCTCCTGATCTTGAATGTGGTTCTGTTTCTCTTTAAACTATTACTGACTATTACTATTACTATATATTACTAAGTACTACTAAACTAACTAATTAAAACTAATATATTGACACTGTTGTCAAATCTTTGTTCTCGGAACCAAGAAAAAAACTTATGAAAATGAGGACAGTGGTTTTTTGGTTTAAAAAAAATTTAAGCAAATTTTTGCTTCGCTCAGAGGTGAAGAAGTGCTTAAATTAGATCAAACGTGCAGGAGAAATTAAAAAAGCCAAAGAAAATAATTTATCGTGGTAAAAGGCTAGAAATTCGCAAAATCTAAGCTTTAATATGAATTTGCTCTGGATCCACTATGCCGCCAATTGTTCTCGCAAGCTCTTCAGAAAGTTTTTTGTGCTTTGGTATCTCGTTTAAATCCTTCTGGATTCCTTTCCTTGCCATTTGTTCGTCATTAAACAGAGTTTATGTTTTTTTTTCCTTTAATTAACTTCAAATTCCGTTCATTCACTATATTCACCCTAGAACCACGGCTTTTCTTTTCTTTCTCTTCTTTCGCTTTCTCAAACTTTTTTCACTTCCTTTAAACTCTTCAACGTCTTCAACTTCAACGTAATTACAATGACCTTTTTGGGAAAATCTCCGCTGTCACTAATAACTCACTAAGTATAGCTATGCGGATATGGTTGTGCTCTCTCTCGATGTGTATGTGAATGTGGGATTCTTCCGCTCTACATCCTCGATACTTATACGATTATTGTCTCCACTGCACCACATATTAAAGGGTTGATTTGTCCTTATTAAAGCACCGGATGTCGCTCTTATTGCCGCCGACGGCATCCAAATGATCGTTGCGCTACTAAAATAATTTGCTAGCTGGCCGCTCGTATTTGGCAATGCTGCGAGCGGCCGGCCGGGGCCCCCCGTCCGGGCGTTTAGGGCGATTGTGTTTGTTGAAGAGCGGAGTGGTGGTGCCATTACAGTGATGAGCACACAACAGCGGTTAGCACATCGCTATTAGGGTTACTTAAATTTTAGGGATTGGAAATAGTCAGGAAAAGGGGTCTGCCTATATAAAACTTCAATTTTTTTCTCAAAAATCTTTGGCACATAAAAAGGGAGGAAGAAGAGAGAGAGAAGAAGAAAGAAGAAAAGCTAAAGAAGTATTTTTCAAGTAATCTCGGAACAGAGCTTAACCTTCACAGATTTCCAGGACAAATATGTCCATCAACTAATAAAAAGACATTGAGATAAAGTAGAAATGAGACTAAATCAATCAGCGGATTCGGTAATTTCCCTTCTTGTTTGGCATTTTTTTAAGGATGAGTCAAATCAATAAAAAGCTACGTTTTTAAAATTTTTCTCGATTTAAAAGCCAATTTTGAAAGGAAGAAGGGATTTTCTAAGGATTTGAAAGTTGTCCAGATTCTGAAAGATTCTGAAACATTTTCAATCAAAAAAAGATGAAACCATTGTACATAGTAGTTAGAGAAAAATATTCGAGGATCATCTGGCATAGAATCTGGGCGCATTTCTTCCTGTCTGTGTTATTTCATTTAACCTTCTGCGACATTTTCTACATTTCAAAGACAACCAAATAAAATTTATGTAGAGCGTGGCCAAATTTAGCAGCGTTTCAGGAATGCACAGTACCATTTCGTTCGTTTTTTTTTTGGCAAATTGATCCAAGAAATAGTATATGACTTATGTTCGGATCGGTCAGTACATATTTATTGTCTATTTTCTGGGTTTAATAGGTTTTTAGTTCTATTTTGTCACATTTCTGTAGACTGACTTTGACTGAATTTCTGACTAGAATAGAAAAATTCTTTGAAAAATCAAAATGATCGCGTAACTTTCGATAATTACTATTTTTTTATCCTTCTCAATGTTTTTTCTGTAAAAAAAAATACCTTGCTTAGTACTTTGTCATGTTCGACTGTCCTTAAATCTGTTCCAATTAAATCAATCTGTTAATTTATAATAATAATAATAATAATAATATAATCAATTTATAATTCAAATCTTTCAAATAACTTTACCTTTCAAATAATTGGCCGGTACTTGCTCCAGTTACCGCCGCTCTGCGTTCCGGAATTGTTTGCCAAGAACAAGTGTGCCATTACGATGATTGACACATCGATGCCCTCAATGACATGTATGGCACCGTTTCCGAGCTTTGAGTAGAGGGTGCGTCCTGGAAAGAAATTGTTTAGAATCTGCTGCACCTGTATGTGTGCATAGCTATGGCTCCCTTAAAGGCACCACCTCACGAATCCGAGGTGGAACGGATTTCAGGAGGAGTATTCGTATACGGGATCGTAGATTATGGAGAGAAGGGTGATTCCGTTCATTTCTTCCTAATTGCCGTAAAAACAGCCCGGAAGATACGGCTTTGGGCGTTCTGGCGCACTATTTTCTACAACGAGTTCGACTGGAGCGCGCCAGCCGTGTGCACCGCATCGTCCGGGCTGTTTTTTACGGCAATTAGGAAGAAATGAACGGAATCACACCCCTTCCATAATCTACAATCCCGTAATACTCCACCTGAAATCCGCACCACCTCAGATTCGTGGGGCGATGCCTTTAAGGATTATCCTATCCGTGCTATGGTGTTCCGAGTACTTCTTTCACCATTCCAGAACCAGCTGCAAATTACGTTGTTCTCAATGAAAGCCTGGCTTTGCTCTGGAGGGAGCACAAAAAAAAACTCATTGTGTGCCATAAAACTCGCCACTCTATTCGAGTTGTGTGTTTTTCTCATTTTTATAGTGTGAGGTCAACGATTGCTGTGGGATGTACGACGATAGTAGATGAGTTCGTAGTAGTGTTAGGGTGTCATGAAAAATGAACATCAGATTCAATCAATATCTAATATAAGAATATTCTACCAAAAATTAACATCATCGATGATTAACACACTTTTTAAGATGTCTTGTCGGAATTTATGTTTTTTTTACTGTTTATTTGATTAAAACATTCTTGTCATTTTCACGAAGAATCACTTGATATATAACGCTATTGTATAATAATAAGATGAGGGTTCACCTTAATAAGGGAATTTTCCAAACGTCGCTTCTCGACGTAGGAAAATATTCGGAAAATCGCTGTCCGCTTTGATACGAAAAATTCAAACAGACACATCTGAGCTCAAACTAAACATCACTAGTCGAAGTAAGGACCATTACAATCTAAACATTTTTGCCAAAGTGCTAGATACAAGCTTATTTATACCAGCAACAAAAAAATCTGGAAATCTAGACGCTGAAAATTCTCTGAAGGCCGTTTCGATGTCACCTTCATTCTTGAAGGATTTATTCTTTAAGCAGTAATCCAGGTGCCTAAGGAAATTGTAATCCGTGGGTGAAAAGTTCGGCGAAAATGGACACTTTACTTCTCGAACCACCTAATAAAACCTAAACATACTACAGTGGAATGAAAAAAGAGTGTGAATCGCTTGGCTTTTTTTTTATTGATTTGCTTGGACTGTAACCAAGCAAGATATTGATCTTTCTTTACTAACGATTGACTTTTCGGCGTCATCGCCGTGATCAGAGTCTGGAAATAGTATGGAATCGAATACAAACCTGACTTTTTCTTATTCCAGTTGTTCTCCTTCGATGGTTTAACGCCTGGAACATGGTTCGCTTTCCGGATACACTATCAGTTACATTACGAGAATTCAAAAGAGCCGAAGCATGATTTGAAAACAAAACAGGTTCGTATAATTCTTTAGGATCTCAGCTCTTTTTTTTAATTCAAATACCATCGTTATTTTTTATTTTCTCCCCTACACAAGTGAAGTCGGCCACTGTTAAGGTTGGAAAAATTTTTCTAGTCATATCTATTTTTTCAAAATCACTTCGAGGGGAAGCAAACTTCTAGAATTATTCATAAACATCAGCAACAGCAACGTTTAAAAAAAAATTAAACTAAGAAAAAGAAATCAAACTAAGAGTAAAATTCCAATTTATGTCTGTCAAAAACTCTGTCGAAAATTAGAGAACAAACTCCTAGTAGAAATCATCGGATAAAGTTTTAACAGCTTCACTTTCCGTACTTTCCAGAACTTTCAGTGATATGATTTTGTCTCTGTTCCAATTTCACAGATAATTTCATTTATTTTTCTTTTTCATTTTTTAATTTCACTGATATGTAGTAGATGGTGTAAGAAAACTTCATTGAACAAATTTGAGAAGAAAAAATGACATATATGATCTTTAGAGATTTTTAGAACCTCATGAAAAATCAATATTGTTCAGGCGTTTTGATTTCTTTTCTCATGCAGGTGCAGGAAGAATTTTACCTCCACCATAACATATTTTGGAGATTTTAAACAGAAAAATTCAAAATTTATGAGAACAAATTCTTGCTTCTAATTTGAATTAAAATGATGATTTTTTACTTATAAGGCACATGTACTTATTTATAACGAAAATAAATTTTTAATAAATTTAATTTTTGAATTTTTAAATAATAAAAGAAAAATTAAGAAAATTTTGAAAAATAAATTAAATTTAAATTATCAGATAAAAATCATAATTCTCCATGTATATGGCAGATATACTTATTTATAAGAAGAAATACTAATCTTCTACTTACTGTTAAGGAGATAATAGTACGAACCAAGGAGTCACAGCATGAGGATCCAACGAAGATCAACGATAGCATAGCGTATATCGATGACCTATTCCTTACTAAGGATAATATATACATCGGTGTTGCGTCAGTGTTCAAGGATACTAAGAAGGTAAGGATTTTGAGGATTTTTTTAGTCTATTTTGACTCCTCCATCGTAGCTACTGAATACATACATTTTTTTCCTAATAAATTTACGTATACATGGTTTGACGGTGGGATGGTTTTTTTTTTTTGAAATGGGATTTTGAATTTTCCTAGCACATTTTGAAGAATCTGTGCATATTTTATTGTTAGGTTATTGTTTTGTGGTTGTTATTATTTTTTTATCAACTAAATGAATGAGGAAAGACTGAAGTATCACCTAGTTATCGAAGTGCAAAAGGTCAGAGCATATCAACGAAAAAAAACTTGACCTTCGTGAAAAAACTTGGCCTCCATCCATGAAATTCGGCTGAGGCAACCACTACCACGTACAGTAAGGAAATAGAAAAAACAATTTAAAAAAGATAATATTGAGTAGAATAGAAAAAAACTGCATCAGAAACGGCCCAACTTTGTTCGCTGTCTCACTCTTCACCACATCAGAACATACAAAGATCAAAAAGGTGCGCGATCGATTGCTTGTGATCTACAGTGGATAATCTTGCGGCTAGTTCTCCACGTACATCCAAAGGATTTGCAGTGCGATTCTTCTTGGATTTTTCGAGGAACATCATATTCTCATATTTACTATAAGCAGATTAATATCCGTAGACTTTTTTCTATTTTAGTCCATTTTGACTCCTTCATCGCACCTCCGAGTAAATATTTATTCTCATTCATTCTCGTAGAAAAATCCTTGAGTATTCATGGAATGTATGGGAACCATCGCGCACTTTTTAATCCTCTGCTAAGTTTCCGTACTTTCATCATATGCTCTCTTATATCCCTATAAACATACGTTTTATAGGCTTATTGCGTGGGTCCCATCATACTTTGAGCGTTATTTTCAATGTCATATAGTAGTCTATTTACGAGAGTCATGTTCTTGCAGGCCGGTAATTATTGTGCAAGGGACCATGTGGTTAGGTGGCACTGTGCATTCTTTTTTTTGCTCTGAGAATTTCAGATTCATGGTCGTCTTTTGCTCAAAAATTTAAAATTTTTGAAATCTACGGGGATTTCTGAATGTCCTCAGGAACTTCTTCCGCCAACATGAGAAATATAACCTAGGAAGAAAACCAAGAAACTCTCACCTTGAAGTAAATAACGGAAGTAGGAAAAGCAAAAGTTGTATTTTTTTATTTCTAGGTCTATTTATTTCCGTAGTCGATCGTATTTTCCCTCGAAAACACCTACTTATCCCCGAACGACAGGAATTACAGTATAACTTTGGTGACATGTAAATTGTACACAATTTTCTGTACCACTTTGTAAAATCATCGAAAAAAATACTCATTCAGAGAAGACGAAGAAACTTTTGCACCTAAAATTTTGCCAGAAATTCCATGATATATTTAAAAATTCAGGAATTCCCAGGGAACTCATTTAATCCATTGATTTTTTTCAGGTAATCACTGTAATTGTTCCCGAATTGCGATGCTCAAAAGGTGTGCTCAAACCATTGGCTCAACAAGTGAGTTCAACAAGGTCTACAAGACAAATGAGGGTCTCGTCTTGTTGTGAGGGAAAGATTCTAAGTGTACCCACCGACAATCTTGATTAAAGAAATACCTAACAAGAAGATTTTGATGTCATCTGTGAGGCTTGATAGCAAGCATGAACTATAATATTGTTTATGTTTTCTTGTTATGTCAACCAGGTTTAGGTGAAATTTTTTATTAGCCTATTTATAAAAAAATAATTTTAATCCTTTTCAATAAAAAGTTTCACCTAAGCCTCGTTGGCATAACAAGAAAACATAAATGCACTATCAAATGCCGAGGTTTCAAGAAGAGAGGACTTGGAGATTATAATGTTGTTATTTACTTAGATAAAAGGACTATAAGCCAGGGAATAAGTTTAAAAAAATTGGCTTTAAAGAATTGGAAATAAAATTTTGGAAAACTATGTTGAGGTGGTCATGCTTACACGTAGGCTATAAGCACAGAACGATTGTCCTGTTGAAGGTTATTCACCTTACCTCCTTGCACTTTTACCTAACTCCACCCAGTGATTCTGATAAGACGTGTCCCAAGATAAGATAAGAATTTGTGCAGGAAAAAATATTGCTGCTTTTGTTTGAAAAAATGAACACTTTGAGTTAGGCGTTAAGAAGTTAGTGAGTCAAAGAATTGGATAATAAGTGCAAATCTATTTTATTGTATTATTTTACTACTTTATTATTACTATTTTGCTATCGTTATTCATTACCATTATTATTTTATTATTTTGTATATTTTTATTTTATATTTGTATATTTTTTACATATTTTTTATTTCGTTATTTATTTATTATTTATTGAGTGGATGTGGCGCAGTCGGTTCGAGGTCCGCTGTGGCCCCGCATGGTCGATGGTTCGAAATCGCCCTAGTCCCAACTAAGCTTTAAAACAACGATGCAACGTTCGATGAACCCGAACCAGACTTGTCTGGGAGGACATCCCAAGCGGATTGATTAATGCCAGACACTTTTTCGTTTAACCTTCATCCTTTATCCCTTATCTGTTGCTTATCACTGTTTATTGTTATTATTTTATTTTCGATGCTGAAGAGAGTCTAGAATGTTCGCTCCGAGGCTTCAAGCACAGGCGCAAGCGCATGATAAGCATCCTATTCCAGGTTATTCACCATGCATCCTTGCACTTTGATCTAAAACCACTTGGTGATTCTGACAGAACGGGTTCTAAAATTTGTAAAAAAGAAAGAAAAATATTGTTGTTATTAAAATGGAGAAGAGAACTTTGAGTTAGGCGATGGATTAATTAAATTGATTAAAAAATGCAAATTAATCCTTTTATATTGTTTTACTGCCCTAGTATTATTTTACTATTATTATTTGTTATTATTTATTTATTACTATTCACTTTCAAAACTATAGAGAGTCTGCGATGTTTACTCGAAGGTTGCAAGAACAATATGATAAGCATCCTATTCCAGGTTATTCACCATGCATCCTTCCACTTTGATCTAACACCACTTGGAGATTCGGATAAGACGTGCTCCAGAATTTGTGTGTTCCCCTTCCTTCGAGTCGCCATACAGAATCGAACCAGTGAAACGTTCCGCGGAAAGGAATGGTGCGGAAGTATCGCTGAGGCGCGTAAACTCGTATCCAGTGCCGACATTCCTCCTCATCTCTTTAACACTTTATTTTCTCTATTTTTCAGTATTTTAGTCATACGATCATTCTTATGACAATATGAATATTTCCTATGTACAGATTTTTTTTTGAAATGATCTCTTTCTTTTTTTCTTTTTCTACCTTTTGTGTGTGTGTGTTTTTTTTTCTGTGGTGCAATTAATTCCATCCTATTAAAACAGTACAATAGCTGACAGCAATATGAAAGTGCCAAAAATATTAATTTAAGCTTTTCAAAGGAAAAAAAATAGTCGAAAATTCCTTTTCCTTGGCGCTGCTAGCGACAAAATCACGTGAAATATTGCTGAATACTGCTCAATTCCCAATCTATCTAGAAATTTCGGCAATTCAATGAATAATTTTTTGCCCTTAGGAACATTTCATAACATTACATCCTTTAACTCAGGTTGATTTCTGGAATTTATCAAAATTTTGAAATTTGCACACATTTCTCTGTTATTTTCTCCCGTCCTTGGAAAAATTTACCCTTTATTAGCGTTATTCCAAAAACGTTTGCGTTATTTCTTTAACAGGTCACAAAAACATATTAGTTACGTTTATAACTAATTTTTTTTTCTGAATTTTCGCTCTCCGAATTGTTTTGTGCCGAATTTTCTGGATTTGTGTACATCATTTCTTCTGCTCCGGTGATATGCTCGTATTAAGGTTTAAGGTTGCTTTTTTTAATGTTATGTACTTTTTTTCACAATTTTTCTTTTGATTCATGTCATTATAAAAGTTTTTGCCAGAAATACAAATTGTGTTGAAGGCGTTGTTATTCAGAATCCATTGCTTACGCCGCAGTCATTGACGGAGCAGAATTTTCTCATTTGCATTGGAATAGTTTTTAGTCAGTCTGTGACAAGTCTGGTAGAAATTTGTCGACTCCGGACGGATGAAAGGCTTGGTCAGCGTTAGGACGGATTCGAACATCCGATCGATCGTGCAGGCAACGGAATCTCTTGCCGACTGCGCTACACCCGCCCCATTTTTTTCTTTCTGGTTATGAAACATTTTCAAGCCTTCGAAAATACATTTTTCTAGATATTTTCCAAATAATGTGACTGTTGAACTGTAAGTAATCAGCCGATTCAAATAATAACGCAAACCACAAAATGTTTGACGTTGGTCAACTCCTGGTAGCAATACATGGACCAATACATGGAGCAATAGAGACGAAAGGGTTGGTTGGCTTAGAGCTGTTTCGAACCTACGAAGATTCGAGTCCGTAGGGCCTACTGAATCTCTCACTAATCCGCTACGCCTGCTTCACTCGTCAGTTCTTTTTGGATCCAGACTCTCTCCAAGTGTAAATACGTGGCGGTTACAAAGTAGCTTCCAAAATTTTCCACGAAGGTAATTTTGCTTTTAAAAAAACCAAGCGTAGATCAACTCCCCTTACCACCAAGAAACGATCCTTAACCTGAAACCAATGAAATGACTTCCATGAATTAAATTTCAGAAAAAGAGAGTTTTTTTCCAGAAGAGAAACGCTGCTTTTCATTTTCAAAATGGTCGTTAATTTCTGAAGATTCTCGTCCAGCTCCGACATAGTTTTCAAATAACAGTAGTGCAATGTTTTCTTGCAGTTTTGCACTGTATACCAGGGGAATCCGTAAATCCACGATAATGGAGAAGAGCTTTGCTAGACGGAGAAGTCATTAATATGACTTTTAGGCCGTTCAGAAGCCATGAAAGTTCAAAAATGACTTTAAAAATTCAAAAGAGGAGAACATGCTGGAAACTCCCCCCAACTCGTTTCACTACCCGTGAGCATTTATAGTCGGATCAAAGCGACATGAAGTTCGATCTAGTTGCGTAAGTGATTGCGCTCGAAGCGGTGCGGTGGAGCGTAGCGGTTGGGATCGAGAGGGGATCCCGGCTAGCATCACTATTAGCTGTTGCTCGCGATGGTCCCATCTGGATTCCCAACCGCTACGCTCCAACGAACCGCTTCGACTGCAGCGGCTTACGCAACAAGCTGCACCTTGACCTACTACACACCCTTACCTTTACCACCTACCTATTCATAGTGAGGTCTCAACATCGTCAATTTCATTACTCTGACACATTGTTTACTCACACTATCCTCATTTTTTCGACATTTGAGTCATGAGTGAGTGATTCATCCAACACTGAATACATTCAACTGCTTCATAACCTCCTATGACTCAACCACCAATCATTCTTGATGGATGGACATTCTAAATAGCTGTTTTTCACTCCAATTGAAGTAATATACGTGTTCTGTAAAAAAAAAGCAGTAAAGGCAGTCATCTCAGACAAATTTCATTGTGTATTTTGTGGAGAAAGTACTGCTAGTTTCTCAGGATAGCCAAGAATCCAGCAAGGTAATGGAAATGTAACCAGTGTACAGATTAACCTACTTATTCTGATATTTCTTATTTTAGTCGTGTATTTTCAACACAGACTAATGGCTTTCAATGTTATAAATAAAACTATTCTATCAATTCTCCAATAAATACTCGAAACTATTAGAATATTCAATTGATCTAATACGAGAAGTAAATTATGCCTTAGTTCAACTTCATAGGCATTTCACATGTTTGTTTTCCAAGCTATAAAATAATTTTGAAAAGCAAATTTTGAGTTTCTTTTCTGTGCCGTGTGGTAATCTTTATCTTTTGTTAATTATAGAGGTTAGACCTCAACTATTTGGTAATTTCAATCCCTAGTTCACTTTTATTTCCTGCTGTTTACTCGTATAAATAAACAATTACTGGGAAAGGTTCGTTTTTTTTCGGATATTTTCCAAGTTGAATACTTGAAACACAATTTGTTCAAACTGAAATGTCGAGAGTTATACACTGTTCTGAATGGTCTTTCCCTTGAAACTGGGAAAAAAAAGAAAAACGGGGAAAAAAATCAGAAATCAGAGTGATTCTGCAATATTTGAGCATTCGAGAACAGTTCCAAATGGTTCAGATGCTGCTAAAACCCGATTAAATTTGTCCATTTGATTCTCTATTAAAAAAACCAAGCAAGCTGCCCCTTAGGAGAGCTCCAAGACGTAAATAGTCCCTTTGACTAGAAACCGTGTTCTTAGATATCATTCCTTCTTTTTTCACAAAAAGAGAATCGAGAAAAGACATTCAATTGGGGAAGACGGTACAGAAATCATCTCGACCTAACCATATGCTAAATTTATCCCTCGAGTATGAATAATGTATACTACAGCGCTCATGGAAAACAAAAACACAGTTGCAATATCAAATTTAGATTCGCTTTCCGTCCACAACTGTGCATTTCACGTGAATAACCCGCATGTAGCACTATGAATATAAGTTAAACTGAGTTTTTTGAGCTTGTAAGACTATAAGCTCTTCAAACAGAACCGAACAAAGCGATCATTGATCCGATCTTGAGCACAATAATGATTAAAGGATAAAGGATAAAGTCCCTGGCGTTGATCAATCCGCTTGGGACCCGCGCCACCACGTTCACTTTAATTTAGAATCGTTTAAGGTTTACGACTGGCCCATACAATGGCCTGCGCTGGCTAGCCGATGTGTCAAGTCAGTGTTTTTATCCTCCCAGACAAGTCTGGTACCAGGTAGCAACTACTGAGGGATGAAACCGTTGGTGAGCTCTAGGGCGGACTCGAACCTTCGATCGATTCTAGCCACAGCAGAACCTCTTACCGACTACGTTATACCCGTCCTTCAATAATAGATTAAATGATTTTTATAGTAGGCAAAACCTTAGTATAATAATTAATAAACTCAATAAACAACGTCAACACCCCAGTCTCATAAACAAACGGATAAGGCTCAGAGGACATATGTTTCTGATTCTATCCGTATAAGAACAATATACAAATAGAAGCATGGGACAGCTTCGAGCAGGACATAACTCATCTCAGATTCAATACATCATTACCGTACTTTTGCAAAATCATAGCAGACACACCATTTAATAGGTTTATTTCTAGCAAGCAACAGAGTCCTTAGCAAAAAAAAAAATCCAGAAAAAAATGGGGAAACGAGAAATGAGGAGACACCACTCATTATTTCACCAGCACTAAACCTAATGGATGTTTGGCTGGAACGAGTTTCTCTTTATCGATCCTAAAGTTGCGAGTTGCAATCAAAACGACTCTAAATTAAGTTTAAAATAAAATTAAATTGCTTAAGTAAGAGGATATGCGTCTTATGGCAGAACCACAGAACCTAACAAAAAGCTCCACCACATCATGATGGATGAAGGCTCGGAAGAGTGAATGGAAAATTTCCGCACGGTCTCCAGTCTCCTCCTTAATAATGAGGACAAATCCCTATGGGGTGTGGAGCTTACAAATAGTTAAGAAAACATATGCCATCTGGAAAAATTGTGAAAATCAAAATGTCTGACGCGTACTGATGACCTAACAAAATTTCAAGGACTCAAAAACTAGGAATTTGTTGCAGTAAAACAATTCTTAAAAAAATTTCTCTAAAAAGAGACGATCATGGCGAAGTTTGCTTATTCTTCTTTCCCTTGCGATGAGGAAGAAACCGCTTGGAGAGAGGAAACGTATCCTTAACTCTCCTTTTCTTCGTGAAAACCTCTTTGTGGAGAGCTCTGTAGACAATAGTACGTGGCGGACATGGACAGTATTGAGCGTCTCTTCCAGGCATACCAGCCACACCAGGATTTCCAGGCGGTCCATCTGGTCCCGCTCTTCCAGGATTCCCTGGACGCCCGGGGGGTCCCGGTGGCCCAGGTTCTCCCGCACCTCCATCAGCACCCCTTTCTCCTGCAGGCCCAGGTGGTCCAGGTGGTCCAGGAACGCCAGCAGGCCCTGGTACCCCAATGCTTCGCTGTCCTGGAGCGCCCGGACGGCCAGGTGGACCTTGGTCTCCCGGCCTTCCTGGGGTTCCAGCGTCTCCTGCAGGACCGGGTGGTCCTGGTGGCCCCTGACCGCCGTCTCTTGCGGCTTGTCCAGGCATACCATTTGGTCCAGGTGGTCCCATAGATCCGTCGGGTCCTGCCGGTCCTGGAGGCCCAGGAGGACACTTAATGCATCCACCAGCTCCTCCACCGCCACTTATTGATATTCCATCCTGGCCACGTTTCCCAGGTAGACCGGCTCGGCCAGGTTCTCCAGGTATACCGTCTGTTCCCGGTGGGCCTGGTGGTCCTGCAGGACACATTGTAGGAGCTGCTCCACATGCACAATGTGCTGGCCATTGTCGACGTGAGCGTGATATTCCGGAAACGAGAGCTCGTTTTTCTCTGACGTCTTCATACGATAAATTCATTTCGTGCCATACAGAATTTGCCAGGTCCTAAAAGATCAGGAAAAGAGGTATAAGAACGAAGACAACAAGTTGTTTTGCATAATAAATTTACCTTGAAGTCTAAAAATTCTTGAATCGCTTCATCATAGAAATTGTTGATGTCATTGAAGAGATAAGTGACAACGATGACGGATAATCCCGTCGTGAAAGCAGTGATGCCGGCTACGACGGTGACAATTGTTGTTGTTTTCATTCTGAAACGATTCATTCTTCTTCATTCTAATCAAATCCAGAAGTGTAAGAAATAGTTTTAAACAATATCCACATGAAATCATAAATCAGCAGTCGGGCATGGAATTTGAGTGGTGCTCTGAAAACTACATTATGTTCTTAATTTTTGTAACTCATCAACTTTTATCTCACGATTCATTATTTCTGGACGCACGTTGCGCAGACGACTGCGAGTCATGCAAAATGACTCCGAGGTGGAAAAAAATGATGTGGTAGTTGCTAATTTAATCAAATAATCTAGAATACTTGCGAGTTCGTTCGCATTTTTTGACAAATCGATTGTCTCCTTCCATTCTCGTCTTGGATTTCAGTTATGATTCAAGAAACGTCATATTTATTATTGACCTTCAGATAAGATTTCATCGAAGTGAAAAGATTTCCAGGATGTTGGTCTTGCAATCTCCACTTCAATGGTAAAACTGATAGGAATGTGATATACAAAGTGAACAACGTTGAGCACAAAAAGGCAAGCGTTAGAGCTGCTTGGGAGCAAGGGAAGAGGCTCCAGGAAAAACCCGAACTGCGTCGGTGGACCTTGACCATGGGACTTAGAGGAACATTTAGTTGAGAAGGAGGGGGCACTCAGTGGAGCCCTTATTTCTCTTTATTTTACTTTTTTCTTCTAGTAACTTTAGCTTACATGTCATAAATCTTCTAGGACTAATGCTTATGTAAGCATTGGGACGACGATTGATTTGATTATTTACTTAGAAACTTAGAAATAAGGACGTCACTGGAGTCATTTACTTCCAGAAATCAGAAATAAGGGCACCACTGATTGGGCAGAACCGGGATGGGCTCCGGACAGCGAGAACAACATTTTCGTTTCCGTGGAAAAGATGAAAGCGAGTACAGAATTACACTTCTCCCCCAAAGTCACTCAAACAGTCAGCCCTCAAACAATTCTCATCCGTTTCAGATCCATCACATTGGCTAATCCTTACTGCCTGAGTTCCACTGCACACATATGTTTGTGGTCATCTGACCACTGTTCATCCTATGGCATCAATCACGTGCCATCACGATGATGCAAAAAATACAGTGGAACCGTTGAAATACAAAAAATGCAATAAATACAAAAATTTCAAGCAAACACACCCGCATGATACGTAGCACTATAAAAATGGAGAATAAAGGACTATAATGGAATTTTTGGGGTGCAGAATGTGAACCATAGAGGTTCTGCCCAGGACGGCTGGCACAAATCCGGCATGCGAAACATGACGTTATGCTCGGAAACGTCTCGTTGGCCCCTTACTCAGTTCCTGTAGTGAGCTTCGATTATCTCTGGGAGCCTCCTTTCACGTTTACAGACATTAGAACTTGAAGGACTCTGGAATAATTAAAACAATGCAGAACCAGGGCGGGCGTAGCTCAGTGGGTATGAGATTTCACTGTGTCCACACGGTCGATAGGAGGTTCGAATCCACACGGTCGATAGGAGGTTCGAATCCACCCCTGTGCAAAGGAGACGTTTCGTCCCTACGGGGTCGATAAGTTGGTACCAGACTCGTCTGAAGGATGGAAACCCGGTCTTAACACATCGGCTAGCCCCAGCAATTCATTGTATAGGCCAGTTACACGTTCGTAAACCTCAAAGAATTCTGAATTGAAATAAACGTGGTGGCGCATCCCAAGCGGATTGATTAACGCCGGACACTTTATCCTTTAACCTTCTCTAACTCTTTTGCGCTGATTTTTGAAGAAAAAAAAACCTATGCTAATTTTTGAATTTCTGGATACGCTAGAACCGTAAGTTGGATAAGCAACAGGTACATTACGTTGTAGATGTGATACCTAATACACATACCGTACAGCGACGTTGGTGGATGCGATCACAGCGGCACACACACACCGAACTCCCCCTACAACCTCCTTTTATAGAATCTTATTTTTTTGCATTACTGCATTGCTCAAAGAGTGTTTTAAGAATGATGTTTTTTTTTGAAATATTGTAAAATGAATTTCATCTTCTTCAAATGTTTTGTAAACGATTTCTGTTCAGCACTAATGGAATCGGTGTGGAAAAAACAAGATGACTACCTAAGATTGCACATATGTACCGGTACGAAACCTGTCTTCTCTGCCATCAACGAAACCCAATCAACGTCTTTCCAACGTCAATGCACAGAGCGGAAGGTACATACTCGTTCATAGTACAAAATATAAACATAAATTTATTTTATGAATAATAAAAATTGTCCCAGACTCATGGAAACATAATTGAATTGGACAACATTCCAGGGTTAGCTTTAGTCGCATAAAAATACAAGTTTTCTTTTAAAAAAATGTCCATTGATTTTTAAATATTAGAAGTGATGTTTCAGTGAAACACATTCAGTTTTAGTACAATTCCGCTCAAGGACATCACGATCGTCACGATGTTAATGTGAGTATTTTTTGGTGGAAAAAAAGAACGAAAATGTGCTGGAAACGCCCTTCCGCTTCACAAAACATCACATACTTTCCCGAAATGTCAAATCAAAACTAATTTATCACTATTGTTTTTTCCAGAATTCCATGACGATTTGCTTTGCTAAGACCGCAGATACGCAGACAATATTTATATACAATCCCTGTACCTTGAGGAAACTAACGAACCGTTCGAATAAGTCCGTGTATCCAAAGTTTTCCTAGGAAATTTTAATTCTAGCCATCCCTGAATCATGAGTTATATTGAATTTTTCAGTTTCAAGAAAAAATCCCAAAAAACAACACTGTTTTCGTTTCAATAAATTCTCAACTTTAAGGGGAAAAAATCACAGACAAGTCATTTCCTTAAGTGCTTCCAGCATTGTTCATTGAATCCACATTCACATCAGCATGGATTCACAACAGATTCATGCCCGCTATGTATTTCCAATTGGGCGAAGAGCCTACTTCGGTATCCGCCAACGCGTAAAGGATGATTTCCTAACAAAATTCACATTGATGTCGTCACGAAAATGATTGTAAAGTAAACTGTTCGAGGAAATAATCAAGTTTTCGGTGAATCACCTCAGACATTCGTCATTTTCTTAGGAATTCTGGAATAACTCACCGAAAACATTGTTTTTTAGAATAGTTCAATTTAAGCTAACCTTCGTAACAATACTGATTGGAATATTGTTGAAACGAAGGACGTAAATTCAGGAAAAGGTTCCTTTAGCTTTTTAAAAGATGCCAGTCAAACCTCCAAAATATACGGGACAGGACTATCAAGCACGAGATGTTGTTGACATGCAAACAGATAGAGAAATTTTTTCAGAACCTCTCATAAATCAAGTGCTGAGTTCCTCTAGCGAACTCCGATTACCTCTTCTCGCCCTTTCAGACACTACATCTCGAAGGATTCCGGAAGAATATTTCGAACAGTCCAGCACACTCGGCAAAAGGTTCCGCTGCGATTTCACGATCCGTCAACGGTTCGAAACAGCCCTAGTGCTCACCAAGCTTTTCATCCCTCCGGGGATTCGATAAATTTGTATCAGACTTGTCAGGAAGGATGAAAACCTGGATTTGACACATTGGCCAGCCCCCGCAAGTCATTCTATAGGCCAGTTACACGTTCGTAAACCTCAAACGATTCCGAATCGAAGTGAACGTGGTGGCGCGGTCCCAAGCGGATTGATTAACGCCGGACATTTTATCCTTTATCTTTTATTAAACATTTGAAACTTTTCAGCTTTACTTTTGCGCCTCAAGGGATTCAATGAATGACATAAAGTGGCACATCAAGTATTTGCGTCAGTGCAAGGATTGTGGATCAGTACATGTGCAATTCGAGAATGCGAAACAACCAGAAGATTGAAAGCCACGGATAAAAACATTATTTTCCGATGCCAATCCTGATATCCCATGACCTCAATATCAAATTCCAATAAATGCTGAAGAAATCGAAGTAGTGAGTGAGCACATTACCACATTACTGGTATCAGCAAATTAGTTACTTTTTTCTTGAAGGAAATTGTCGAAGTGTTGCATGATGTTAGACGCTACAAAAAAAAAAATGTTCGTTTGGAATAAAACGAGTTCATGATTTCATCATTTTGTTATTGCCCCTATCTAAGTATTCCAAAAGTTGAGAACGTGCCTAGAGTGTTTTACTGGATAAAAACCCAGGACATCGTCAACTTTAACACCACGGAAAATTTCTAGATGAGAATGGTTAAGAAACGCATAGAATCTCGTCATTTAATGCACATCACTGAGAAAAATCACCAAAAAAAAATCACTAAAACTACACACTTGGAAAATTGTGTAGATTCGACGAGAAAAAGAAGAAAAAGAGATGAAATTGAGAGGTTCACGCCATTCCCTACGAAAACCAGTTTCAAGATATTGAATGACTGAAAGTATTGACAAACCTGAAAAAAAAACCTCGTGTGATGTGATGGGTGGCAGTATATTTCTCACTTTTATGACATAACTACTCCGAAACACTTGTTTGCAGTATGTCTGTCGGAAGGTGACTGTGCTAAAAAAAAACAATTTTAAAGACAGCAAACCATGAATATGACATGGTGGGGGAATCCCTGGGATAGGCTGGAAATGGGGTTATAGATTGCCGGATCCGAGGTGGTTTCACTCATCTATCTCTAATCGTCGAAAAAAAGCGGCGTGGGAACCGCTTTTGCTCCTACGAGGCACACTAGAACGCTTTTCTACGTGCACGTTTATGTCCTCTCAACAGACTGTTTACTGGTTTTGCTTGAATAGGCTGATGAGAAGACCTCATTGATTTTCGGCCGCTCGCACGTGGATGCGGCGCGTGCAGAACGTTGCAAGTGAAATCATCGTGGAAAAAAAACGGCGTATTCGACGTACCCCACCCCGGATCAGTCTAGAACTCCATCTCTAGCTTTTCCCGCGGATTCTCTCACCACGACAGATTTCTGGTATGATCGCCTTAGTATGGATTGAAATGGCGAACAACTCAGAGTTCGATGAAAAAGTCTGTGATCTCTATGCTAAGTTCTGTTGTTGTGCATCTGTACAACGTACTTCGTTGAGTATTTATTCAGATCTTTATTTGTAATGATACGATACGTAGTAGGTGTTAGAACGGTCTTATGGATGCACATTCTTGGAAAATTCAAGTATTGCCACAAAAAACGGATTACAAATCCTTTACCTCTGCACCTGGCCGCTAATGCCATGCTATCGACTATGAATTATTCTTTCAGTCAAGCGATCCAGGACGTAGTCTCCTTCTCCAGACGCCTTTGGGCCAAGGATATCCAAAAATCATCAGCTGCTGCTAGCTAGCTCGAACAACTTCGACCTTCAGATTAAGCTGAACCGGACGCATGTTATTGAAGTTGTAGGAAGTGATCCGCGACGGAAATTCCTGAACAGAATCGTTATCTGACAGTTTTGCGTGAAAGAAAAAAAAAAGAAAAAAGAAGGAAATTTATTTGACGTTGAAAAAGAACAGCTGAGAAAAAACATGGAATCGGCAGATCTGGATTAGAGAATCAGGGAAGGAACGGCGATCACAACGATAAAAAAAATCAATCTCGTCAAGCTGTTGCCTACTACGCGCCTCTTTCATGGAAATTCCCTTTTTGTGTAGAAAAATCACTGTCAGTAGTACAATTCCACAATGTCCACAGAATCTGAGCTTTTTTCTTTTTTTTTAAAGTTAAAGAGTTATTAAAGTTAATTCAAGTTAAGTTTAAGTTAATTTAACTAGAGTTATTAAATTCCATTAAATTCATTTAGATTCACGCCGAGATCGACATATCATCGCATAAATCCTCGAAAACTTCCTACATTGAAGATTAGCACGACCATAATTCAAAAACCTGCTCAAAATTATTCGAAGGAAGAAGGGCTTTCTGGTTTGGTCAGAATCCATACCACAGAGGGTTAAATGGTGATTACCAATTGTTGAGAAGCCTTTCAGGAGAATCTTGGATACTATCGGCGGGACAACGACGTGAAGGCAGCGAAAGAAGGACCAATCTGAAGAAATACATCCTTGAGTAAAATGTACCAAACTTCTAGTTTAAAAGAAAAATGGTTTTCTTTTCCAACGAAATGAAAATGATCATGAAAATTTCTTACTCGGAGTCTCTACTCTCTTTAGCTTCGCCTTTGGCTTCAAGTCCACACATCGCCGCAGGTGAAGAATTTTCCGGATTCGGAATTTCCCTTCAGATGGACGAGTCACAGGAAAATAAAATCTAAAACAGCATTGTGTTCTTAAATCGGTTCGCCTTCTGAGGGTTGACGGGCGATTGCTCGAAGATTTTTATATTATTTTTATTCCTATTCTAATTCCAAGAGTTCACATGACCTTTCATTCTTCCAAGGGAAAGAATAAAAGAGGGAGAAGAAAAGAAAAAGGAAAGATCACAGACCAGTGGAAGACCTTATAATATACAGAAATAGATTTGAATTGAAATTTGAAAAGAATTTAATACATTTCCGTTTTGCTCCGATCCTTAAACGAAGTGGAAGGATTCTAAATACCTTAAATAAGTAGAGGAATAGTAATAAAAAAACACTCCCAAAGCTCTTTAGTGAGAACGAGTGAAAAAATGGGGAAAAAAATTTAGTGGTCAGCTATATATAGCGAGTTAAGGCGCCAAAAGTGAAATCAATATCTGAGTGTGTGTTAGAAACAGATCAAAAAGATAAACCTTCTGTATTTCAAAGAAGTTTGAGCGAAATTCCGAAATAGAGTGTTATTTATTTGTTGAGCACTTTTTACTAACTGTTTACATAAATATTTTCCTCATGTATACCTAGAAAAAGCTTAAGAAAAGTTCAATTCCTGTTGGAATCACATCCTGATCATGCCAAAGGTCACAGAAAAGACTGGAAATAAGTCGATTCCAGTGATTAGTCCACGCGTTGACATGGAAACACGATAATGTTCAGATTCTAGGATGAAGTGGTGGAAATAAATCTTTACACGAGATTATTACTAATTACCATATTTATTATTTATTTATTTATTTATTACTATATTTATCATTTATTACTTATTATGTGAATATTTTTCTTATATTTCCTTTATTTTACTTACTTCATGACAGAATATCATGGTTCTATAGTGCTTCTGGCAAAATAATTGGCAAGGATCTCCTAAAAAAATATGATCAGTTGCTACCTCATTTCCTCTTCCTTGGTTTGAGTTCCTCAAGCCGAAGGGAAAATTCATGGGGCTAATAGAGGCAATCTATTACAGGAAATATCTACATGGCTACTCCTATGCTAAGAGTACCCTTGTGGATATTTTCCGGTTTTTGTTGTAGACACGAACTTTTTGAAAGCTGCCACTATTTCCCCGTACTTTCTTTTACTATTTTTTTTCACTTGTTCAACTGCAAAGCGCTCAGAAATGATAGTAGTAGTAAAATTTCTATTGATTTGCTCAGGTGGTTGTTATTTTCTTCCTGGGCCGTGCTACGCTTTTCGATTCAAACAAGATAAGAGGGTTAGAGGCAGAGTTTAAGCGGTAACAATCAATTTTTTCTGTACACCTTTCCAGTACAGTAAATGTCTTCACTTAACAAATCAAAAAAAAAATTTTAAGGCTACTAGTAATACTAGAATTCTATGCACAACGCGCCGAAATTTTATAGTAAAATTTCACATTATCCTTTCAACGTTTTTCTTATTTTTTTAATACTCTCCTTAAAGACATTTACTATAGAATAGTAAAAAAAATAATAAGTCATAATAAGTCATAATAATAATAATAATAATAATAATAATAATAAGTAATTAGATAGTAAAATTTTACATTATCCTTTCAAAAGTCTTCTCATTTTCTTAAATACTCTTCCTGAAGACAATTACTATAAGGAGATTTTCAAGCTTGACGCAGCGAGCATGGAAGGAGTTTGTAGTTTGTGCGCTGCACACATCGCAATGAGCCGCCATTGTTTACACTTCTGCGCTCCCTCCAAATAACACTGCATCTCATTTTCTCAACAAGCGTTGTGTTATCATACATTTTTTATGTAGTATCTACGGACCAATGTTTACTAGCCACCACACTCAAGTGTGTAGTTTCCCTCTGCACACTGTTCCTGTCACTACGATATTACTCTGGTTACATTTTTTCACTCTTTTTTCTGAAACATTTCCTTCCAGAGGGATTTTTTACCGTCGTAACTGTCGTAAATCATCGTAAAAGTCCTCAGTTTGCTCATTTTCGGATATTTTTTCAGTGAATATTCTTCATACTTTATGGATGGACTTGCTATGGATGAACTCGCTGAACATTTTATGCGCCCAGCCCAATGTTTATTAGCTGCCTTTGAGAGTTTAGCGTAGTTTCTCTTCCTACCATTATAATATTATCCTGATTACATCTTTTTTTATTCCCCTTCTTTCTAAAAAAAGAATACTTTTAGTAGAAAAATAAAGCCGAAACGTTAGCCGTAATAAAGTTTGTTAACAATCTTGGCTGTTGCTTAAATTTGACTATCGACAACTTTGAGTAGGATTTTTTCAATCGATATAAAAGTGGATTCTTGTTTGTTTCTGGATATTTCCTAATTTTCATTGGTATGAAGGAATCAGCTGTCTAACTTACACTACGAGTTGGAATTACTTCACAATGTTTTTTTTCCTCGGAAGTATTCCTATATACTGTTTTGAAGCAAAATTTGAATATCTTCTTGCCACTGTCCCACTCAGTATTTCCCATTTTGTCCTTTTTTCTTCCTTGTTCAGACATTTTTTTCTTTTTCAAGTTTTTGCGGGTTCTTCAGGTTCATTTTTTCAGTTAGATGGTACTTTTCGACGACAACGCTATAAAGCTGATGAAGCTACTGATAAAAATTTGTCGCTGTTGTTGCCGCCTCTCTGAAAATCAAAAAAAAAAGAAAACATTTGGACAAGTTCGGGCTCATAATTTTTTAGAAGAACACTGTAATTAGATAATTCTTCGAGAACTAAACTAGTAAAAAAAACTATATGCTTACGGCTATTCCGCGTTTATTTTGAAAAAAAAAATTGTCTGAAAACTGGCGTTGTGATCCATACATGCAGAAACAATGCATTTTAGTTTTTTTGGATGATTTGATCTCACCTCTAAATAATTTACGTTCAAAGCTAAGACTCCTCCGTTTTTTTTTCCTAACACTTTAAAATTCCCATGAAATTATCCGGACCAATATGCCTGGAAAAACATTACCGAAAAGTCTGAGCATTACTGATAAGCAAAGGGTAAAGTGCTTTGATAAAGGATCACAGATGATCACATCTTCTTACGATAACTTCTCCTCTCATTTTTTCTCCTGTTTTACTGAGAAAAGTATTTTATCCGTTTGCTTCGTTTATTTACCTTCGTTTTATGGAATGATGGAATTTTATGGAATGAATTCTAGAGATATGGTTCAACGGAAGAAGGTGGCAATAATTGGAGCAGGAGCATCCGGATTGCCGTCTATAAGGTAAGTGGTTTCACCTGTTTCTCTCATTCCTTTTTAATATAAACACATTCTGGAGTGGAAATCGTGATCTGCATTGTTTTTTGTGTTTCATGGATTTACTCTGAACTCTGATACTCGTTCAATTTCGGGTTCTGGGTCTATGCGATTACCCCTAAATTCATCCCTACAGTCCGAGTGAAGTTAGGAAAGCTCATAGCTTGATCATAACTGATAGCTCCACCGCTCCATTTTTATGAGCACAGTCGCTCTTCACAGGGTTCTAGTCGTTTTAACCTCAGTCCACAAACCGTGCTTGCACTCAGAAACGCCATCTCAGAAGAATAGCTCCGAAAAATATTGCGCCATGACGCTGAGATCGCATTGTTTCCAATATTTTGTTTACACTACCAAGCACAATAATAACGATTCTTTTTTTCTATTTCTATCCTCTCTTCTCTTTCTTTTCCACTTCCGAATTTTTTGCTCCATTGTATTTATTTTATTTTTATTTTATTTATTGCATTTATTTTTATTTTTTGGTCTTCTTCAAACTGAATGCTCCGCTGTAAAGATCTTTTTCACTGAGAAAGGAGCGAAATTAGCTAGTTTTAACTATGCTTAAAACACTTTTGCGATCCACCGAGTTGTTTGGAAACAGAACCGGAAGACAAACTTGTAATCCGGATACTCCATTCAGGCACGCTCTCCTCTACGATCTTGATGTCATCTGTTTCGAAGCTTCATCGTTTGTTGGCGGATTATGGCGGTACAGGGAGGAGGAGACAGAATGTCAGTTCATATATGATGATTTAAATGTAATTCCATAGTGAATAAGATCTTCAGGGTCTTAGGATACGACCCTTAGGGTTTTACAATAAGATCCTTAGGGTTTTTATACCTGTAAAAAGGTAAATGGGTAGGTTTTACTTCTAAAACAAGGAGTGATTATAATGTTAAGACTTAAAACTACACTTGAACTAAAAAAAAAATAATTTTCTCTGCACTACGAAGAGAAGCGAACAGCGAACATCCCTCCATCAATCTTTATAAGCAAAAATCCTTTCCAAAGCGTCTTTATAAGGTGTTCATGTGATCTTTCGTTTGTGTAGCACTTTGAATGTCGCAGTTTTTCCACCAAGGAATGCCTGAAAAGTTCGCTTGCATTCAATTATTTAACCATACACAAGATATAATTAAATAAAACGTTCGCGAAAATTTTTCTATGTTGGAATTCATTCACTACTAGGTAGGATTCGGAACGAAAATTTTAAGAATTTTTTTTAAGAAAAACATCACCTACGGATTAAAAGTTGGATTAATGGCACCCACCAAATAATCAGTTCGCCTATTAATGTAACTTTTAACAGCGCATGAAGTGATTCTCCTCATTGTGTGAGTACAAAAAATCACTTTGTTAGATAAGCATTTGCCCACCATTTTTTTCCCTATTTTTGTCCCCTATTTATAGACGTAAAAAGTTGTATCGTCGGATAAATTGATCACATTGATGTTCAGGTTACGAATGAGGCATGGTTTCTAGATTTTTTAAAAGTTTCGCGTTTCTCTTGTCTCGTTTCTCAGAAATTAGATGTTTAATCTCCACCTACGTGCTTAGAGGATTCAACATCGGGTATTCTCCTTTAGATATGTACATTAACCCTGGCAAGACCTAAGCAATGGTCTGCGAAACTGCGCCATCAAGCGCCAGGTGTTCAGGATGCCAGTGCCTCTTCAGCGCCTCTTTAGAACAGCTGATTGTATACGGAAGACGTCCTCGTTAAGTTCAGTGTAGAAGACATTAATTAGACCCCAATGGTGTTGGATTTTATGAGTTTTGCGGCATAAACTGAGGTTTACATTAGCTATACTCACCTTCTCTTTTCCCGCCCAACCAATTGACGCTTTATCTTTTCCAATATCGTAGTTTCCTACATATTCATTTCCCTTCTCATCGACCAGAATAACTGGTGCCGAATTTCCAACGTGTACTGTAGTCCAACCGGCTTTTCCCTCCGCCATGGTCATCCATTTGTACTCAAGCCCCATCTAAATGTGTTCACGTTGTAGGAAATAAAAGTGCAACTACGGATAATCCTTCAAAGGCATCACCCCACAAATCTGGATTTCAGATAGACAAACTCTACACGGGACCTTAGATTGCGGGATCACGGATGGTTCCGTTCATCTCTACCTAATCGTAGTAAAAAAAAAACGGCGTGAAAGACTCCGTTTTTCAAGACGATTTCAGATGCGACGCGCCGCACTTGCACACGCGCCGCATCCAGCTGCGCAGCGGTCGGAAGCCAGTGAGTTCTCCTCGACCGCCTATTCAAGTAAAACCAATGAATAGGTTGCTGAGTGGACCAGAACATACGCAAAGTTGAGCGTTCTAACGTCCCTCGTAGGAAATAAAGCGGTTCCCATTTTTTAGGACGATTAGGGAGAGGTGAGGTGACAATCCTGATCCCGCAATCTTCAACTGCATCCCCAGCTTTTGTGGAGATTCCTTCACCAGATCAGATTCGTGGTATGCTGCCTTTAAGTCGGAAAAAGTCGGGAAAAAATAACTTGTTTAGTGCACATACACAGCTTTCATCGGGTACGGTAAGCATTTGCAATGAACCAATCTCTGGACCCGCATTTTCCTGACTGGTCGCACCAAAGCTTGCCATAATCTTTAATAATCGATTTCTCAAAAACACCATGATCTACTTATCTTGATCACTTACCTTCCCAGCAGGGCTCGGAAAAGCTCGTCCGAACACTGGCTCACCGTGTTTATACCAAAGGGCAACGTATTGATTCATAGGACCTGTTTCCGTTCTCAGTGGACGGTTGTCAGCCTATAAAAGATGTGTCTTTTTTATTTAAGAAAATAAGCAGAAAATAGAAAATAATCGATAAACACCTACCGGCACAACATTTTTCGGGAATGGATCTCCATACTTCATATCACCCCACAAATCTTCATAAATTTTGATTCCTGTGGGCGGTGGTCGAAGATTTCGGAAAATCCCCAATAGCTCTCCTGTTGGTCCTCCTGCCATGCTTTCAGTTTTCCCTCCTACCGACACTAAGGCAATTTCGGTGCTAAGGTCAAGGTAGCCGAGTCGTTGCTGGCCGTCCTTGCAGGTCATTATCACTGGTGTTGATTGACCGCAACGTACGAGTTCTCGATGTGCTTGACCTTCTAGACGAGTTTTAATTGGAAGCCATTCGTACCTGGAATTGACAATAAATGACTCTTTTCCATGCAGGAATCTACAGCCGGGTCAAAACTACATGAAGCGCGGTGCGGTTGCGTAAGCGGCTGCGCTCGAAGCGGTGCGGTTGAGACAGCTGTTCGAATTGAGGTGGGAGCATGGCGAAGTGCAAAGATGGGTCCTCACACGATCGCAACCGCTCCGCGCCACTTCGGGCGCTGCCAAATACGCAGCCTCATGTTATTTTGACCCAACTATATGCTGGACCATTAATTCACCAGTATCCCAGCGTACTGAAGTCGCCTTTATAGGTAAGGATCTGAATCTGTCCACCAAGATCTTTCGCACCGGTCAGCTCCACTTTACTGTACGGGAATGAGCACTCTACGACACCATTATTGTTCCAGGCTCTACCATGGATCGGTTTCCCGTGTTTGTACCAGAGTGCTACATACATATTCTGTTGTCCTTGTACTCGTACTGGATTGTCTGGGAATGGGGCTCCGATTGGCTGAAACGAATAAATGCCACCTTACGAGTTACTAGTACAATTCTACCAACAATTACGGACAACAAGTACCTGAAATGCCCATGAGTCTTCTTGTGCAGGCATCTTCAGGAAGCTGGTACTTAGTTAAAAACTGATCAACCTACTCTAATGCTTCTTTATATACAGTTATTGACGATAAGAGATAGATATTTGTTTTCAAAATGTAGTTTTATTCTTTCATTGTCATCTTCCTCTCTGAAAAAGCGGTCTTTTGTTTTGAGGTAGCAGCAGCGGTGCGTTGAAGCGTAGCGGTTAGAATCGAGTGAGAGACCCTTGCTACCATTCATCGCAGCACTTCACAGGGGTCCCACCACGATTCTAACCGCTACGCTCCACCACACCGCTTCGAGCGCAGCCGCTTACGCAGCTGCACCGTGCTCCATGTCGTTTTGACCCGACCATGACAGTTTCACCAGAACAAAAAAAAACGAAAAGCAGAAGCAGAAAAAAAGTATGTAAGGTGTTTGGCAAAGAGCTGAGTGAACTGTTCCGGATGCTCCTGAGAGCTTTTTCTTGGATTCGTAGTCAATGTCTCCATTCTTCGCTGTGGTGCTTGTAAATAAACGTATCGAGTCTTATCCAGTGGGAGAGAGGACTCAACTTCGGAAATGTTTCCGAGCACTGCTCTTAGACTGATATGCAGCACATTTTTAGCACATTTTATTGAGTTCCAACCTCCAACCGTAAAGCGATTCCTTCGCGATGAGCTTAGCAGAGGAAACCTGTCTATAGTAATCAAAAATTTATGGAGAATGGTGTTTTTAAGGGTGTAGAGATCCTCCATCCCGAAAATGTGAAAAATAAAAAAATGAAATGTAAGAAATGTAAAAATATATAAATATATAATGTAGATGTAAAAAATGAAAAAATATAAAAAGTAGAAAAAAGTAGTTTTAGTCCTAAAAAGATTACTCAAAAAATTGTAGCAAAACAAAAACAGAGACATTATCAACAGTCGCTTTTCCATGCCACTTGCAGCTACTGCACAGATTTTCCCATGGTCGCTATTGAAGTGAAGGTGATGTGTCTATCTTCTTTTTTTGGCAAAATTAGGACTACTATCGTCCTATTTTTTTCGTAAAGACAGTTTATTGCAAAGAAACAGCGCCTTCTCGGCCATACGATGGGGTTTTTAGTGGATTTTTTGTGAAGAGGACCTTTATCCAACGTGTTCCCTACTTTTTCAGATTCATGTGTAATGAAATCCACCGTAATCAACACGTCAAAGGAAATGACCGCTTACTCAGATTTTCCACCTGAGCCCGGGATGGCGAATTTCATGCACAATTCAGAGATGTACAGGTTCGTGGATTTAAATGTTCAACTATCACTGAATCCTTAAAACATCTACCGATTCGTTTTTTTTTTCTTCTCTACTGATCTATAGAATTTGTGTTAGCATTAAGCTCAGATTTTTACCCAACAATTGTTTTCCTGAGAAATGGAATAAATTGTCGGATCTCGGTCGTCTTTAAACATGAGAACATTCGCGTTCTTCCAGATACCTCAACTCCTATGCGGATCACCACAATCTCAGAAAATATATCAAGTTCAACCATAAGGTTTCGAATATTGAACGAACTAACGATTACAAGAAAACAGGACAGTGGAAAGTGTCACACGAAGACGGGTCGGCACTCATTTCCTCTGACGTTAACATCCCAGTGAACTCTAAGGATTCAGGTCCGCTAATAAAACAACCGAAATATTCGATTGCGTGTTGTTGTGCTGTGGACATCATGCTCTACCGCGAATACCTGCTCCATGGCCAGGCCAGGATAACTTCAAAGGACGTATTATTCATTCGCATAGCTACAGAGATCATAAGGGTAGGTTCACATCTGCATTGATGCGTTTGGCTTGTGCTTCCTGAAGAGTACTCCTGATTTTTCAGGATATGAAGACAAAGTGGTAGTTGTGGTCGGTGTGGGGAATTCAGGAGGTGATCTCGCTGTTGAATTGAGCAGAATTGGGAAGCAGGTAGCTCTAATCCAGTCGTAAAATCACTTTAAAAAAAAAGACAAAAACACAAGAAAAAAACGTTCTCTGAGGCGTGGCATGTACGGAGGACGTTCCATTCCTTGATTTTCTAGTCCCAAAACTAAGAAAAGGTTTTTTTTTGAGAAGACCGCCTTTTTAACGCCTTTTTTCCCAATTTTTTCGGAACTCTTACGACTTACAATTGATCCGATTGATCAAATTTCTAATACATTTGAATCGAACGTTTCTTCTTCTACAAAAAGTAAAACATTCGTACTTCACAGGTATATCTGGTTACTCGCCGCGGAACATGGGTATGTAATCGAATATTCGACTATGGACAACCATTCGACTTGGCTTTAAACAGGTAAGGTTAATTGAACGTAGCGTAAACGAATCCTATTCTAATTTCTATAAAATAACTTGGAATTTTTGCAGGAAATATCTTGACAACATGCGTGCTTTGATTCCTGACTGGTTGTTGAATACGGTAGTTGAAAAGAAAATGAACCAACGATTCGATCACGATCGCTATGGGTTGAAGCCGAAACATCGAATTTTGGGGTATCTCGATGGTTTTTTTAAGGCGAAATATTGAAATTTGGAGTTTTGCTGATTCAAAACGGCTGAATAGTCATTATTACATTTTTAGAGCACATCCAACCGTTAATGACGAACTCCCAAATCGAATTGCTTGCGGTACTGTCCGCGTGCGCCCAAACATTCAAAAATTCACTGAGAATGGTGTAATTTTCGAAGATGGATCTTTTGTGGAACATGTTGATGAGGTGAATGTCCACCCCTAGGCGTATACGGCAATGAGCAAAAGTTCCCAGAGTACTCTCTCCCCGCTCAAATAAGCAGTGATGCAGTCGACCAATGGCGCACTCTCAGCGGCCACGCCCACATGCCATTCTCGATTGCTTTTCTTTTAGGTGATTTTGGCGACCGGCTTCAAATTTCATTTCCCTATCGTTGAGAGTGATAAATTAATTGCGGTACATGAGAATGTCGTCGATCTTTTCGAGTATATGTACCCAACGGAAACTGCTGATCATAACACAATGGCTGTGATAGGACTTATTCAGGTATGTTAACCTCTTTACAAGCACTTGTAAAATCCACAAAAAACGACTTCCAAGAAAAAGAAACTTCATTTAATTGTCAGGGCTGAGTAACGGGAACGATCTGTTTTCTTCTACAAAACCGACATTCACGAATGAAAATAAAAAATCAAATGAAAATAAATAAATAGATCCTGGAAGAAGCGCTTAGGTTTACGGTGCAGCATTGAGTGACCAACGGCTGGGTCAGTCTTACTGCGAAGTTAAGCGAGGGTCCCTCCGCAAGCGCGTCAACCGGAGATCCATCGGAAGCAGAATGGAGCGCAAAGGGGATAGCAGTTCTTCATCTGAACCGATGGAGCAGATATGCGTGCTACAGATGAAGAACGTAACCGAGGTGGTCGCTTTAGAGCCTTAGGCAATGCCTTAATCTAAATTATCTGGGATATAGTCCATGTATCTGTATCGTAATCTAATGGGTGTATTAGAGGTCAACAGCTGACAAAAACAGGTGGTGGGTGCAGTGGAAGAATCATTCAGACGACGTTACAGGCAGCAAGGGAGGAGGGCAGGTAGAGGAGATCGTAGATGTCTTGTTGAGTTCATATAATCTGTCTAATCTGTCTCCATGGAAGTATCGGGAATAGATTGGGCAGGGTTAGCAGCCTCTGCCCTTCACCTCCCCAAAAAATTGCTACCCAAGTACAGTTTTGAAAAAAGGTACATTTTGTTAATTTTTTTCCAGCCGGTTGGTTCTATCATGCCTATATCGGAAATGCAAGCTCGGGTTTTTTACGAGAACCTTTTTGGTCAACATAGAATCCCTGGAATTGAGGAGGTAAACACGATTGACATCCATTATGACGTGAGCTGTAGCGTGTAGCATTGAATTGATCTTGAATACTTAGATGAAAAAATCAATACAAGAAAAAAGAGATGCCATGGCAGCTCGATACGTTCATAGTCCTAGACACACTATCCAGGTGAGTTCAATTCCCTACAGCAATCTTACATATTTATATATTATTTATTTATTATTTTTCATATTTATTGAAAAGTTGCCAATGAATAACGAACATATACTCGACGACGACTGTGTTCAGCTGGATGAGCGCGACACGTCTGCCGCAACGCTCGCTCTTTCCACGCCTGACACATTTCAGCTTTCTATTTCCTTGTCCTAACTGAAAGCTCATTGCGCTCATTCGGTTGAACACATTCGTCGCCGATTTCTGGATTACATTCGATGCTATGAAGTTATGTTTTAAATCCTAGGAAATATGGAAAAAATAAAAAAGAAGAAATAAAAGTTGGTTTCCATTTATGACCTTTTTTCTAGGTCGACTATATCACTTACATGGACGAGTTGGCGGATCTGGTTGGCTGTAAACCGGATCTCAAAAATTTATTTCTTTCCGATCCTTCGTTAGCCTTGCAGGTAGGTGTAATAAACGTTAAGGATTAGAAAAATACACTAATGCTGGTGTCATATTATCATTTTGACAAACATCCTTAAAATTTAGGTCTATTTTGGTCCTTACGTTCCTTATGTATATCGTTTGAATGGGCCTCACACATGGCCTGAGGCACGTCAAGCAATAATGTCCGTTGATGAGCGAGTTTTCAAGGTGGGTGATTACGGGCGCAGGTAAATTCTATTGATCACCGGATTTTTATCTGCAAGGATTTTTTAGGGAACAAATTCCGCTCCTTACTCACAAAGCCATGAGTATTACGGTTACATTGTAGCAGTACTGATAGCAATTCTCTTAATGAAGTTTATTTTTTGATTTATTGTTCCCCGGCTATATGTAAATATTTTTATTAAAAACAAGAGCTGGCAGCTTTCTGGATCTACCTCTTCTCATGTTGCTCAAATCATTCGTTGTCCGAATTAGTTATTTTGTCGTTGTAATAAATCTATCCAGTTAATGTTTAATTTGAAGCATAATTAAAATCAGCATGACAGAAAATTTACCAGAAATTTTTAGAGAAAATTCAGAAAATCTCTCGTGGACACTATAGGATTCGGCGCGTAGATTACGAGTATGAAACTTACCACGACCAATTCCACCTAGTCGTCCTGAAAAATGGCGTGGGAAAAGGCATTACCGAGCGTTTATCCCTACGAGGTACGTTAGAACGCGTCACCCCTGTACACGCGCCGCGCCCACGAGTGAGCGGGCGGACAAAATCAACGAGGGGACCTTTGATACGTTCGGGTGGAGTTAAGTGTGGTCACTTTCATGCTCATAATCTCCACTCCTGAACCCTATGTTGTCCATGAGAGATCTCTAAATTGCTAATTTCGCCTTGCGCTGGGTTTATGTAACGCGGTTGGCGTTTATCACGTACATAGTTGACACCAGATTTGTTCAACCGTGTGAGCGCAATCGATTGAGTCGGGGTAGAGGGAAAGGGTAGCGCGTGTCAACCAAAGAAAGCTTCTACATTGCAGCAGATGCGTCAACCTCATTTGGTTGGATATATTCGCCTGAGACATTTCCTATGTGTTTTCTGACACATAGTCCTCAGATGCTGCTTCTATTTCTGTTCAAGGAATACACGGTGTAGCCTGGAACATTCCACAAATTCCGCTCTATCGTTATTGTCCTTGAAGAGGACAAACGCAGAAAATTTTCCAGAATTCATAACCAATATATTTATCCGTTGACATTTCAAATTTCATGTACACAATCGTACGAAGTATTTTTGTTCTACCAGAAATTGTATATCAGATCAGTAATCAGTAATTGACTAGTGGATTTTTCTATGATGCAGAACCATAAAATTTAGCGGTTTTGAACCAGTGAACATCTGAAACAGAGGGAAATGTTAGGCTGGAGAATTTCAATTTGCAATACGGCAATTTTTCATACTTTCTGCTTCCCTTCCCATCCTATTGATGCAATTTCATTCGAAATATTAATGGTGCCGACAGTTTCATAACCTTTTTCATCCACACAAACACATGGTGCTGCAGTACCGACGTGAACTGGTTCCCATTTTTTCGCCTCATCCTTTCTTCCATCGGCCAATGTCATCCATTTATACTCAAGTCCCATCTGAAAGATGGGATGGTGTGATTACTGGACCTTCTCGAACACAAAAATATAAAAATACAAGCACAACAATGTATAAACAACAACAATAAACAGATGCAAAAATTCTCTAAAATTTCTTCCCTAAAATTGGTGCTACTTTTTGCATAACCTCGGAAAAACCCGTCATCTTGGAAAAAGATCCAAGCTTACTGTCGGTGGGCACTGAGCTCTCTTGCACTTATGACACCGACCGTTCGGGTAGGTTGGGACCCTAATGGTCCAATCCTCTGATACTTAACAAAAGCACAGTGTACTGAGTCATGCGAAAGAAGGAAAGTTTTGCCTAATAAGAGCCCATTGAGACAATAAACAATAAATAAGAGAATTCGAGAATTGTTCTTCTCCTTTTTTTGCGCCCTCTTCTTTTTTTTGCCACGATCAACGTATTTCAACGTTAAGGACATAATCTTTGGTACGAGGTTAGTTTTAATAGCTTCTAAAACCGCAAAAACATGAAGTGCACGGCGACGATTCATTCCCGTGGGAATACGCCTACGCGTCCGCCATCAAGTTCCTAGAATCACCTGTGGTTTATGAACGCGTGTTCAACCTTACAATAATTTACGGTGGCTAGCTGATATTTTAATTCAGTGTTTCTATTCTTCCAGGCAATTTATCGATCCCGGAAGAAGAAAAGGCTGTGCTCTGCATTAAAGCAGTTTTAAACTAGCGTAAATCGTGTAAATACGGTAGAGCCTCTTACCGACTGCACCACCATCGCCCCTTAAAGGCGTCAACCCACGAATCTGGGGCGGTACGGGTTTCAGATGGGTTGTGTCTATACGGGGTCGTAGATTATGGGGAGGAGGGTGATTCCGTCCATTCTTTCCTAATTGCCGTAAAAAAAACGGCCCGGAAGATGCGGCGCGTACACAACGCTGGCGCGCTCCAATCGAACTCGTTGAAGGAAGTAGCGCCCCGAACTGCTCGAAGCCGCAACTTCCGGGCCGTTTTTTACGGCGATAAGGTAGAAATGGACGGAATCACTCTGCTCCCCATAATCTACGACTCCATAACAGGCATAACTCACCAGAAACCCGCACCACCCCGGGTTCGTGGAGTGATGCCTGTAAGCTGATATCTTGAAATAAAGGAAGTATCACTTACACAGCTAGGATCAGGTAGTGTTAAAAGTTGCAATGATCCAATTTCTGGTCCGTTATTCTCTTGATTCTTCGCTCCGAAACTTGCTTTGAGCTTAAAGCTTGTCATCAGTCTATTTCCAAGGATATTCCTGGTTCAAATTGCTCACCTTCCCGTCGGGGCCAGGATAAGCTAGGCCGAATACTGGCTCACCGTGTTTATACCATAGCGCGACATATTGGTATTTTGGCCTCTTTGCTTCAGTTTTGAGCTCACGTTTTAATGCCTGGGATGATCAATCTTTGATTATAGTCTCTTTTCACCATAAACCACTCAACAATAGCTCTATAAATCCATTAAAATCGAAATTGGCGGACGTAGTGAAAGTTTTTCAGGGGGATTTTGGGCAAATTTGAAAGTGTGACTAATTGACTAAACATTTCAGTGAAAATAATGTCCTTTATTTCAAGTTTGACGACAATTTTTTTTCGATTTATGACCACGTATAGCGATTTCCGAAAAGATCTATCGCCCTGACTTTTCACGTCTTCGGGAGCGGAAGCGAGCACCACGGCGGCGGAGGCAGACACCATAGTCGATGGAGCGATGTTGATGATAAAAATAGTTTGCTACAACAACTATGGAGTAATTATAAATTACATCAAAACGAAAGGATAAAATTTGAAAAAAAAATCCTCAGTTTTGAGCTCAGATCACCCTGTCGACCTAACGATCACCAAAAGCGGCCTGCACTGACCGCCTCGCCGAGGACGTGACGCGTCAGGCTACGTACGGCACCGACTTGGTAATGAATTGAAGGAACCGGACGCTTACCGGTTCAGCGTTTTTGGGGAACACATCTCCCCACTTGAGATCATCCCATTGATCATCTTCAACGATTTTTAGCGGTGGTTCCTTGTAGTTCCGAAACAATCCAAGACAATTTTGTGTTGGGCCTCCGGACAACTCTTCCACTTTCTTGTCATACGACACCATTGCTATTTCAGTGCTCAAATCGAGGTATCCAAGGCGTAGTTGACCATCCTTGCAAGGTATTAGAATTGGAGTCGATTGACCGCATCGAACCAGTTCCCGATCGGTGGTGTCGTCAAATCGCGACTTCAACGGTAACCATTCGTACCTAAATATAAGACGATTTAAGACAATACTGCTACAACTATATACTTCTGAATCCATAATTGGAAACTCCAGTGCCCTCAAGATAGGCCTCCCTTAGCTCGAGTGTAAAGAAACGAGAACTCTTCCAAAAATTCCATCAGCATCTCCGCGCCTCAGGTTGAAGACGAAAAATTGCACTAAACCCAACCAAGCCTTATCCGTGTAGCTTACCTAAGTCACCTGTTTCAAGTAATGATATTCAAATATGTTCAAACAAACATTCGTTTCGTTCGAACATTCGAATAATCACGGAAGAGGACTCTGGCTTTCCTGATGTACTTAATGTGTAAAAACTTTGTAACACCCACTGAGGGGGGGGGGGGGGAATTCACCAGTTTTTTTTTCTCGTGGCGGACAAAAAATTTGTTTTTTTCATTTTCTTCTTGGTTAAATCTTGTACAATTGACGTTCATGTAGGGAGTACAGCACGTTTCGAAAAAGTTGAAAAATTGCATAATGAGAATATGTAATTTTAGATTTATTGAAAATAGAGGAGAGAAAAGTTTAGCAATTTCTCAGTTCTTGCATTATTTACTTGTTCCTTCATCGTTTTCTACACTTTCTTTTAAAAAAAATACTTTGACTCAGACATGGGTAAAAAGCAAAAAGTTCCTCTAAATATACTAGAGCTAATTATCAACGCGGTTTTTTTTTCCAAAAAATGTGGAAAAGAAGATAAAATTTTTTGTCCATCAAAACGTTCACCCACGCACTCTCACCGGAGTTTTCCAACGTTTTTTTAGTCGTAAAAAGATGTCGTTTACAGCAGTAAAAGTGCCGAAAGTACAATTCATTGTAAAAAAAAATATTTATATCGCTGTATAATCGGTATGTATCGGATCCCTCGATATGAACGGCTAATAAATGCAATGAAGTTGCACAAATCGATTGTTACCCGGACTCGCTGCCGCCCTAATCCTACGAGTGCCTGTGAAAACACATCTTTTATTAAATGTGGAAAGTGATCGCTAAGAAAATTTCAGTTCGGGCACGAGCTTCCCCTCGCGATGATGTTTAAAAACGATTACTGAATTTTACAGTCAAGTAAAAAGAAACATTGTAACCCATTTAAGCAAATCTGCTGGAAAAAAGTTGTACAGTCGGATTTTTAATCTTACCAGAAACTGTACAATAACAAAAGAACTATTTTGCATTTTGTTTTGAAAGAGTATTTCGGATTGCTCCACGTTCAGAAGTTTGAAGCAATATTTATAAGTCACTGGGCTCAGTGGTCTCGATCTCAATAGCAGGTGAGTACTATGAGGTTACAAAGAGAATCACAGCAATGATAGATTTGATAAGTCAGAAGAATGTGTCTCCTTTGATTCCTTCAAAGAAAGAAAAGCAAAAGAGACACATTCTTTTTTTCTTTTTTTTTCAATCTATTCAATCAATCAATCTCATCTCAGTGGTTTCGATCTCAGTAGCAGATGAGTAGTATTTGGTTACAATGAGAATCATCACGGCAATGATGGATTTGATAAGTCACAAGAATATGTCTCCTTTGCTTTTCTTCGGAGGGAAGTTCGTCCTATTTCCTACTTTTCCCTACAGCTTTTAGCCGTTAACAATTTCACTTGAGACTTATATAAGAATCCTACTCAAGCAATTTCGGAAAAGGACGGGAAATTTCACTGTCAAAACCTTTTGGGGAGCAAAGCACTAACAATAAGGCGATCGAAGCAACCGTACCCAATTACCAGAGTCAACTTCCTGTTCTGGTGACATTTTTCCTGTTTTTTTTTTGTTTTTTTCCCATTTTTTTTTTACTAAGTTTACTTCAGTTTTTTTTTTGGGGGGAGTTTCAAGGGGTTTTGTGCTTTTAAGCAATCACTGAGTATAATAGAAATCTACGGAGCAAGACTATTTAAAGGCAGCACACCACGAATCTGATGTGATGAGGGAACCCAGAGGATGAGCAAGAGGTGGGGCTGAAGGTTGCGGGGTTCTGGGTATTTCCGCTCATTTCTCCCTAATTATCGTAAGAAACTGAGGTTCAACACATCGCCTTTACAAAGATTTCGGTTGCGATGCGCCATGTTTGTGCACGCGCCGAATCCAAGTGCGAGCGGTCGAAGATCATTTATGTCTTCTCACCAGCGTATTAAAATGAAACTAATGAATAGGCTGCTGAGGAAACCGGAGCTTGTACAAAGAGGAGTGTTCTAAAGTACCTCATAGAAACTAAAGCGGTTCCTACGCATTTTTTTTACGATTACGGAGAGATGAGCGGAAGCACACCGAATCCCGCAATCTACAACCCCTTCTTAAGCTTCTCCCGGAAATTCCCTCATCACGTCAGATTCGGTCTCTGCACTCGGCGATCGATGATAGGGAAATCATGCTGGTAATTTCTTCGGAGCTCTTCTTTTTCTGCTTTTTACATAGTTTGTTTTTTTTTCTTTTTTTCCGTGTGATTTTCTGTAGCAAGGATTACTTCATGGTTGTGGTCGTATTCAAAATAGGATGATTCTTTGTTTGTCTTAGTTTATTTCCGATAGTTAATGCAAGTTGTTAGAATTTTTACATCTTAACAGTTGGCTAAGTTCCTTATTTCTCAACAGTTGGTTCCTTATTTTGCTATCAAAAATTCCTTGTGATTTCCTGAATTTCTAGACGAAATCCTGTCCACTTTAGTCCCATCACGTCTCTATTCTTTTTACTCTGAAATTTCACCTTGTGATTAAAAACTAACCAATATCCAAGTGTCTTGAAGTTCCCTTTATAGGTGAGGATTTGGATATGTCCTTCTAACTCAGTCTTCGTTTTCAATTCAAATTTTTTGTACGGAAACGAACATTCGACGCCTCCGTTGTTGTTCCACGCTCGGCCATGTATAGGTTTTCCATATTTGTACCATAATGCTACGTACATATTCTGTTGCTGTGGAACACGTATTGGATGATCCGGGAATGGAGCTCCGATCGGCTAAAATCAAGTGCTTTTCGCGTTTCTGAAGCAAAGGATCCTTTCTCGACTAACCTGGAACGCCCACGTATCCTCCTTAGCTGACGGCATGGTCTGGTTTGAGTTAGGCACCATACTCGCATCCAACCGCTGACTTTTATAGTCGATCCTCGTTCTAATCAGGGTGATAAAACTTTCAAAAACAACCACCTTCGAGCAATGACAAACTCCATCCTGGATAGAAAAATATCACAATTGGCTTCGCATTTTCTGGATTTTCTGGCTGCATTCTCAACAATTTCCCAATGATTCTATCTCTGATAGAATATTGATAACGTCTAGGATAAAAAATGACAAACGTCAAGACATATACTTCACTTTTGGCTGACAATAACTCATCAACGTACTTTATGTTTCAATATTTTGCTTCTTATCATTTTTTAAAAATTATTTGCGGCTCCTGACGACAACGGCTAGTACTCAAAATTTGTACAATGCAAAAAATAATAATAAAAAACCGCTTGACTTCGGGTTACTCACATTCGTACAACAAAGGTCGCGTGCGTCCAGTGTTTATACTCTCCCGCAGTCTAACCTTATCGCAAAAGTCTGTTACTGTCGTATTGAAAGTAGGAAAGACGAGCCGATGAGCCGTCTTCACAGTTCTACAGCCTTCTAAGAACTATAGTCGGAAAAATATGAAGCACGGTGCCGTTCCGTAAATGCTTGCGCTCGAAGCACCGCGGTGGAGCGTGGCGGTTGTAATCGATATGGGACCATCGGAATTGGAATCGAGGGGAGTCATCGCAACTACAGCAGCGAACGGTGGTAGAAGAGGTCCTCACTCGATCCTAACCGCCACGCTCCACGGCACCGCTTCGAGCGCAACTGCTTACGCAACCACACCGTGCTTCATGTCGTTTTGACTCTACTATAGTGGTTTATTGTGCAAAATTACGTAACCATCCGTGTCTTGAAGAGATGCCATGTCCATCCATGATGATTCATCATGGATGACTGCATTTATCGCATTTTCCACTGCATTTATGTATCGTTTCAACGCTCCTTATGGCTGATCTCCTGCCCGAGGGCAAAGTTTGGTGAGGGTCCCATCGCGCAGATGCCCACTGTAGATCTGCGCTAGCAGAAAAACATGGACGTCATGGATTTTTAACCGGAACTATGAGGGTTAGGGAGCAGTCATGTGGAACGAGCTATCTCCTATCTGTCATCGCGTGGTCGAACTTATCAAAACAACTTTTTATATTTATAGTACGTAAGGCGTGACGTAATGCGTGTCGTGACGACAGACTATCGATCGCTGCGGCTATGTGTATCGTGTGTAGGGCTGGTGATTCGCAGATTACACTTTTTCTAATCAAGAGGGTCATTTGAGTACATTTTTATGCTTCATAGAATAAAATATGGGTTAGAATTTAAGGGAAAAATATCGATATCTAAGAATTTATAGAAAAAAAAACATCGATATCTATATTTAGCGCTAAAATCTCACTGTGCATTTCCGCGATCTGTCGGGAAGGAGAGACTTCCAGGCAATGGAAAACCAGCAAGATCGTACTATTCTATAAAAATGAATCACTTTCGAGCAAAAAAAAAGGAAAAAAACGTGCACACGGTGGAACTGCCGTGCATCGGAGTCTACACTCACTACTTACTCTCCGATCCCTCAGGCTTCAACGATATGCTCGTACTGGTCATATAGAGCAAGAACTGTAGCATGACAGTATTTAACAATATGAGAACACACAAATAATTCATCCTTGAAAGTATAAATCTGCTCTCTTCCATTAGTGGAGTTTTTTTTTTTTTTTTTTTTTTTTTTTGAGATGAATGTCTACATTCGAGAGGGATTAGTTGCATTATAAACATGTTCTCTAATGAGTTGCAGCTAGTGTTACTAAAAAAAAAAGCCCCGAAGTATGTCCTTATCGTGTTATACAATATATTTTACATATATATTTATATTTTATATTATATATTTCTGTTTGATTCGTCTTTGATGATATATTAGAGATTTTGCCCAAACCATTCAAACAGTCAGCATTATTCTAACATTCTATTATTATTCTATTATTCTACAGTACTCCTCTTCTATATTAATCTTCCAACATTGACGTCAAACGTGGAGAGGAAGGATTTTTTTTTCTTTGTCCAAGGTTTGCTGCAAAAATTCTTTTGCATAGTTCCAAGCGGTTCCAGTGAAATCTGAATGAGAAATATTGAAGGCAAAAACCAACGACACCATCATTTCTATAATTGAGCGGGGAAAAAACAATATTAGATGGAGAAATCTGAGGTTGAGTAACGCCTGAAGTGCGGTCACTTCCAATCGATACTGAGATGTTTCAAAATTTGTTTAGGCACACGAGCCATTCTAATTGTGCAAATGCACCATACATATTAAATTTCCGACTCAGATCTTTTAGTCAAAAACAGCATTCGTGGAGTCGACATTGGATTCTATCCATTAATGGATTGAGTTCGGGACGTAATTAGCAAATATCGCTTTGAAAATGAGAAACACCTACTAAAAACCTGGAAAATAGAAAAAATGTATCAGAAGCAGTGAGATGGGAAGAATAAGAATGGGCCAGACTAACCAACGAAGCAACTTCTTACATCTATAGAAACAATTGACTGACAAAAAAAGAAGAGGGTTGCCGTGGAAATCCCTCTTTCATCCCAACTTATAATGAGATTTACTTCACGCCATTTCAATAATTCAGTTCTATGGGTGTAAAGAGTTTCTTCGTCGAAACAATTGATCACTCCTCTGCCCCTAATTCATCCATTGATCAGTGTTTCTTTGGATTTGTAGTATTTTGGGTTTTTCATTCCATATCCAACCTTCTAATGGATAGAAACTAGTACTGCATATAATCGACACTAATCTAACCTCTTTACCTCCTGGATGACCTCAAACACAATGAAAGTGGGTGGAAATTGTTGCTGGCATAATTACAGATCAGGATGCGTCTGTCCGTCACTGTACCAGGATTCGGATAGAATTAACTAACTATGATTTGCACCACAGCACTAGCTGAAAACATCCAACCAACTCTATTAACCTCTTCCTAGTTTCTCTTTTAACTCAATCCCACATCATCGTCGGGTTACCGTAGTAATGAGTTAAGCACTCGTAGAGACGATCTTGCAACTACCGTAAAAATTCATAAACGTAGCATCGATCCTTTGACCATAAGGATAATTCCTCTCAATAATTTATTAACAACAATTAATCATTATCAAAATAGCTAGCGCAATGTAACCGTAACGAGCAATAATCAATAATCAATACAATGCTATATACACGAGATCTTAGAACCTCAAGAGATGTTAGACGGTCCGATTGATTTAAGATTTTGCAGGAGCAGCTTTTTTAGGTGCCGTCTTCTTTGCTGCCTTCGGCTTAGGTGCGGCTTTTTTCGGAGTAGCGGCCTTCTTTGGCGACTTAGCGGTCTTAGCCTTGGGTTTAGTAGCCTTCTTAGGAGACTTGGCAGACTTTTCCTTCGTTGCTTTGGGTGCCTGGAACAAAAGAGGATTTAAAGAGTGATCAAATCCAAAAACATTCAAAACCAACTAGAAGAAGAACAAACCTTGGGCTTTGTAGCTGTGGGTTTCTTAGGCTTGGCCTCATCAGTGGCAGCTTTCGGGATCTTGGCAACCTTTGGCTTAGCAGGGATCTCCGAGCTTTCAGCGAGGCGGAATCGTCCTGCAGCTCCAGTTCCCGATGCTTGCTTCAACAGACCTTTCTCAACGCCTTTTTTAAGAGCGAGACGAAGTCGAGCATTAATCTGAAACGAATTCGTTACTATTTAAAGTCACTAAATCACCAATTATTCCAAAATCACTAAACTACTACAACCTAATTCTTTAATTTCAGCGATGAACCTGAGTTGAAAAAGGAAAAGTAGAGGTGTCAAATATTACACAACTAATCTTGAAGATTCTACTATTGGAGTCAAAAACAATCAGTACGCCTAAATTACGCTACACATCCTACTGTGTTGCCATACAAAAAGGTTATTTAGAAAAAAAAAAGGGGAAGAAAACGCTCCCATTGGGCTATCAGGCCAAAGAAATTCCACCGCTAAGAGCTTGGGCGATCCCAGGTAAAGAGGTTCTGACAATTTCGAATACCGTGCAAAGTGCAGTTAGGGATGGGCACTCAACCGCGCTCTTATTCCTGGAAGTAACTAAACCAGTTGTATCCCGAGAACCTAAGCCTTAGTCCCGGAGATCTATGACCTGCAAGGTAAAGATACTAAGAGAAACAAAAAGGAAGTACAACCTCCAGAAATAAAAGTGCACTTCAGTGCCTTGCTCTCCCTTAGTGCATCTACCACACACCGTGGATATCATCCACTCTATTTCTGCCCACCCCTTACTCGCAAAGAACTTCTATTTTTCCGGGGAACTCAAAAGAATCTAGAATACTTCTCAGAACGAAAGTTCGCTATTGTAGGACGCATTGGATCAATAATGGAATCGTTATCGAAAGGGAAAACGTTAGAATAGGTCACGCAACGAAAGAAAAGTTAAGGAGCACCGAAGGGACACTGCTCGCAAACAAAAGAAAAGGAAACGCGGAGAGCATAGGAGGAGAACAATATCCTCGAAGAAAAACAACGACACAAACACTAAGGCCATTGAACCGCAAGATTTTCATCGCTAAATCACTAACGAAATCCTAGAACTACCAATAAGACATACCAGACCATGCTCAAGGTGTAACAGAACCAACCTGCTTCTCATTGTCTCCGACCTTGTACTTCTGGATGATGAATTTGAAGATCGCTTGCTTCGACGCTCCTTTGCGATCCTTCAGCTCCTTTATGGCGGCCTTAATCATGGCCCCATAAACCGGATGACTCGGAGCAACCTTCGCCTTCTTTTCACCTTTTGGTTTGCTTGGCTGAAATGATAAAGATGGAGCGAATATCAACGAAATTCGCAGGCAGGCCATCTGCAAATGATTCAACAATGAAGCGGCGCTGAGCGTACCTTGACCTTCTTCGTGGATGTGGCAGTAGCTGGAGCAGTAGGAGTTGGAGGAGCAACGACAGCGTCAGACATAGCGACAGAATCCGAAACGTTAACGTCAAATGAGCTGAGAAACCCGCCGCCGTCGCCGCGCTCATATAGGAGCGCGGGTTCCCCCGCTGCGCCCCCGACGAGAGGCTGGCCGCCAGACCCGATAGGCGACTTCTCGCTGTAAGTCGCCGTCGGAAAACCCGTTATAAAGTTATATCCACTCTACGAAATCACGAATTTCAAAGTTTCCTGAAAAGTAGATGATTTCCTCTTTCGAATCATTAATAGAACTCTCGAAAATATTTGAGGATTCCGCCTAAAAACGTCTTCAAAACCTATGCTATGCCGAAAATTGTCGAGTTGAACACGCATTCCATGAAATTTCTCCGCAGATTTCAACTATGAGGATTTCAATGACGCAAATATCCAATCTTAATACTTTTCAGAAACTGACTTATATCTGAATTTTGTCAATTGTTAGTTAATTTTAGTCTAACGATACGTTTTTCCGCGATGGAAAACATCACTGGTGAGATTTCATGCATACCATTGAGTGGAAAAACGATAATTGTTGATATGTTTGGTACCACTTGAAAGCACATGAAATTCTCTATACGAATCCCGAAGAATTTTTTCGATTTGTTGTCATTTCGCCGAGAAAACAAACAGGGAAATCATTTTCCTTCGATGCCGCGTCGCGGCACCATGGTGCGACAGCGGGTGGAAAACAAGCAGATAAAGTCATTTAACAGTCGTTTGAAGGGATTTTTAATGAAAATTGATTGAATTTGAGTACGTAAGGGTTTAGATTAGTAAATTTCTGGATAATATTTCTTCTATTATCGAAGTAAGTGAGTTTTCTAGGCTTAAATTATTCGTCTATTGATTGCACACTCGGACTGGTAAGTGCATAGGTTTCTCTCTGGCTACTTACGATTGCAGAGGGTTGAGGAAATTCCTTTGAAAGGTCGTCTGAGTTCTTGAGGACAGAAATCACTTATTCTTCACTTTTACATGCAGTTCTTGAAATTTAGGGACAAAAATTTGCAGTTTTGATAAATTTTCAACTACTCGAGGAAATTGTTCGTTGTTCACGGATCAACTCCACGTTTTTCTTATGGTGAAGAATTTTTCCCCGGTTTTCTCAAAACGTTAGAAGAGCCGTGAATTTGAGAATATTAATGGAAGCTGGTTATTATCATCTACTGATTTTGTTAGAAACTATTCCTGAAGGAGGCGGAGTCTGGTGCGTTGAGGTCCCGCAATGGACTCAAGATATCTACCAAAGATATCTCGAGAACTATAGCATTTACGAGTTTTTTTTCTAGCGAAAGCATTTCTCGTAAATTTACTGAGGTGAAAGTAATAGGAAGGGTATGATGTGCACAGATAATGTTCTGTTTTTTCTTCACATGAAATTCTTTTAGGAAAAAAAACCAGAAAAAACGAAAAAAAACACTTAAAGAACTAAATTCACCTTTGCAGCTGCTCCATTTCTCTGTTACGACGTGTCACGTCGATTTTTATGAATTTGTCCGCACAACTCTTTCCCTGAGGAGAAATCGATTGAATTTTGTGTCATTATTGATTTTTTATTAGTCGTCAATAAAACCCTAATCGAGCGTGGAACTACTGAAATTCTGAATACTTGGCTACGGTTAATCTCGAAATCCAAACACAGATCCTCTGTTCAGGATTCTGAGGAGAATCGGCAGGTGGAGGGACAGAGATGGAGTGGATTTCAGGAGGTGGAGAACACACTCGACAAGGACATCAATAAGATGGGCTGATGTGTTCGCATCACGGATGTATCAGCCGAGAGTTCAGTTCCATACGGCTGAAGGATCTCGTCAACGTCAATCACAAAACGCACGGAATTTTTGATTATTCGATCGATTACGTCGACGACTATGCTGGGACCTTAGTCGATTACGAAAGACGACTATACTGGGACCCTTCAAGTGAGTAAAGATGGACCTTCAAACTTCGTAGGTAAATATTATACTTTCTTGCCTATGTTCGACTGTCTTTGAGTCTTGGCATGTTAAAATGTAGTTTTTAATTGATTTTCTTGAGCTGTAGCCAGGATTGGTATTGATCGACCAGGAAAAAATCATACTTTCTTTTTTAAAAAATTACCTTTATTATGGAAAAGAAGGGTTTGAAAGCGCTGAGTAAGCAGTTCTATTACGTCGTAATAATTCAATAATAATTAAAAATTAAATAATTAATAATAGTTTGATAAACGTAGTAATTTACAACCCTATCCGGCAACTCCATCCATCATTAGTCTTCAAAAGTTAAAAAAAATAGTTCAAAAATATTTTTGCAGTGCTATTTTAGCAAAGAACGTAAGAGAACGTAAAATATGTAGGATTTTCAAGTAGTAATCATATGAGCAGCAGGAAGTGCGTTCCCAATATAATTTCAGGGAAAAAAACGTGAAAAAGAGCTTTGCGTTCAATCGGATTATCTATTATACATTAAATTTATAATATAAAAACAGAATAATAAATAAAAGTTATGGAATATAGACATCTATAGAGAGCAAATGTAATTTCAAGGAAAAAAACACGAAAAAGAACTTCACATTCAATCCGATTATCTATTATAGATTAAATTTATAATATAAAAACAGAATGATGAATAAAATTTATGAAATATGGATATCTATAGAGAGAGAGAGAGTATTTCTAAACCTTGATGCCTGCACGATGCTATTAATGAAACTAATGCTATTAATAACCAAATTTGTTTCGTAGAATTAAATATGGGATCAAAAATTGTCTTTTTTCTTTTTCTTTTCATTTTTCAATTCTCTCTGAAATTCACAGGTATGGGTGAATCAATGAATTTATGGAACATATATGAAATCCTTGAAAGCTTCGAACGCTAAAACATAGATCATATGGCTGACAACGTTAACACTATGTATTCGTGCTGATTCTTTCGCTTATTTACGATAAATGACAATATTTTCAACATTTTCCATCCATCCAACAACAACAACAACAACAACAACAATATTTTTCAAAGTTTCCTACGTACTATAGTGTTCCTTAACAATCTCAGGTTCTATTTTAGACGCTTTTTTTTAAATTACTCAAAAAATCATTCTTCTTCACTATTATTTTGAGAAGTTTCAATCACTTAATTAGACTTCCAATACTCTAATTGTTCAAGTTCCTTTCAGGTATTGTGCTCCCAAGACAAATTTACAATACTCTGAACGTATTTTTTATCATATTTTCAGAATATTTGATTTTATGTCGCATTCTTTGATTGGAAGGAATCCGAAGTAAAAATAGAAACTGGAAACGTTTCCTTGTTCATTGACCACGACCACGTGAGCTCATGATCCAGCTTTAATTCTTAAGCTTTCTGTAATCCTTGAGTTGTTGTTTTTTTCATCCGCACTTTATTTTGTAGATCACTTTTCTGTTGAGGATCATTGTTTTTAAAGTTACGCTGCTCGAAGATTATTTCGTGCTGGGAATCGCATGTGCTTTGCATTGTGGCTACTTTTTTTTGGTATTGAAAAGCTCCACCCATCCACTGGAACTCTATAAAGTCATAGGTGTACGGTTTTTTACGAGGAACGTCAACTTACAGTTTCTTTGATTCACTAATCTGCCTCTAATCCGTATTCTCTAATGGTTGAGTGGTTATCACATCGCTAACGAGGTTTTTCCTTAAGGTTTACGTCAAAGACTTGGTTTTTTTCGAATTATATGAATAATAATAAGTGTGTTCTAATTACATTAATCCTTCCACGAAGCGTATCATGAAGTAAGTTGTAAAACACGGTTAGTTATGCCAAAATAACCTTACTTATACTTGCTCGAAGTTCCCTAACCTAAAGCTAAGAAATGGGAGAAGCTGATCCCCTGTAAAGCTCCTTGGCAGCGCATACTAAAAATTGTAGTTGGATTAGAAATTTCTATTCCTATTTAGTATTTTTATTTTTATTCTATTATGTTATTATTTTTAATTTCTTAATTTTTTTATTACTATCTATAGTTAGATTAGAAAGTTGGTAATCCACACAGCCTTCCTTACTCTGCAGCATGCAATCCCAAAAATTTAAGGATATCACCAGATCAAACAAAGCATGAGCGAATAGGATGGTTCTATACCGTTTCTTGAGCTTAAAAATATTTGAAATACTTTTCGGACTACAGTCACAAACGGGATGCTCCTTCGAAAAAAGGGAAATACCGAGTAGTCCTGGGATTACTGCCACTTTTATTACTTCAAATACTTTTAATACTTTAATACTTCAATACTTTTAATACTTTTGATATTTCCTTTATATCTATTTTTTTTATTCATACACTTTTTTCCTGTTTTTTTTTCCTTTCGGTTCCTCAACTTACGCTGGACGAACACGGTGGTGGTCCGCGAAGCTCATCTTTTTGAAAGCTTAAATGTTATCCTGTCCTGGAGCCTCATCATACTTCTCCCTATGTTTTCTATTAGTGTACCTTCTATTTTGGATAATTTTTTCCATCAAACTAATGATTTTTGCTCATCTTCTGCATTGACAATAGTTCCATAGTATAACCTTGATGTTATATGTAGTAGCCAATATATTAGTGTCGATGACAGTACTTTTAAGTTTTTTCATGTCTCTGTCAGTCCTTTCTAAGTGTTTCTAAGACTTCAACTTCTCAAAATCTACAAATAAGCAAGGAATTTTTACTGAAACCTTAGCTTAACTTATCCTGACGGTGATGTGAATCAATCCACATTTTCTGGCGCCCAGTCGTTAGCGCCGTCAGTTGGTGTTTTTGCTCCCAGCGTTGATTACAGGTTGCATTAACACTTTCTCACAACACAGAGATAAAATAGACAGCTGAATATTTCTTGGATTTTTTTTAGTGAAAAAATGTCATTGAAGAAGTTTAGAGGCAGCGTACCATAAAACTGACGACGGTGAGTTCGCCACTAATGAGTAGGAGACCGGCGTCATAACGCTTACTTCCCTTAATAAATCCGGAAAAAGACGTGTTAAACAGCCTTGGTTGCATCAATGTGCCCAACGATGCAACTAACTACGGCTAGTAGAATGTCGATCCGTATCCGTAGACAATCCATAACCCGTCGGCGATTTTGTAGATTGGAAAGCATCTGTTGCTTTCTTGAGTTAGATTAACTCATTAACTGGATTACCTGGAACCTAGGACAACGATGGAATTGTTCGCGTTCTATCGCGCAACAAGTTGCATCATAGGGAAAACCAGCACTCTTTTTCACGCCTATTTTGTGGATTATTAGGTGGAAATAAGCTTACTCACGCCTATCGTCGTAAATTAGACCTCTTTCCTTACGGATCTTCTCGTGAAGAGATCCTAACACAGTCTATTTCCTAATAGACTCCCTTTAAAGCTCGATACCATAAGCTGCCCATGGCTTTCAGAAGAACCTACAGTTACTGTTTTGTAGAAAGTAGAAATGCTATGTAGATGGTAATTATCCAGATATTTGTGGAATTGGATTTTTTTCAGTAGCGTTTGAGGTTCCCCCTTAGCGTATCCGGTCCATATGTTCTTATAAATATCCATAATCCTAAAAGTTTATCATGATTTCATCAAGGATTTCATAGGTGCGAAAAAACAAACAAAACAAAACGAAAACCAATTGATTACTGAACAGTAAAGCCGGTTTTGCATTCGCACAGTATTCGTGACACCACACGTTGATAACATCTTCGAGATGACCTTATCACAAACCGATCTTTTCTCTCCTCCCGAAATCAATTAAAGTGAGCTCAGCTAAGGGGACGAGTAAGAAAAAACGACGTAATTGGACATCGGCCAAAATTCATTCGAATATGTTCAGAAATCCCGATTTTCACATCATTATATATACCGCCGTTATGCGTTATTGTATTCGCATTCAGAATCGCTCTGTAGTATTACAGCTGAATGATCAGCAAATGTTTCTCGTATGAATTATTAATAACCACCGGCTCTACAGAGACGAGATGGCTTCTTCTGGAATATTTCATGTCCAGAACGACTAGGATTTTTTGCTTCATATTAAGTACACCGCCATAGATTTCAGGTGCTCCTGCCGTAAATTTCCTTTGCAGGGAGTTTTTCCTTGGATATTAGGAAGGGAAATAGAAAATGTTATTGTTACTAGAAATGTTACTTCATCAAATTCTTATTTTAAAAAAGGCCTCTTAAAAAAATATTTCCATGAACACACTATATTTTGATTTATTAATTTATTCACAAACACTGATGATGCAACAAAGAGAGAAGAAAAAAGAAACAGTTTCTTTTTGAGCCAGAATATTTCTTAAAAAAAATTGGAATCCAATTTATTGCCAATGGATCCTCGCGCAGTCTTTTCGGTGGTTGGAGTACTTCTATGTACACAATATAATTTCATTTATTTATTTATTTATTCACATACAGTAATGATGCATCAGAGAAAGAAGAAAAAAAAAGAAACATTTTTTGTCTAGTCAAAAGGTAGAAAAAAAAATCGGAACCCAATTTATTGCCAAGGATCCCGGCGAAATCCTTTTCGTGGCCGTCACGGCACGTGGATGTATTAACATATTACATACATATAAAATACATAATATACACATATTATATTAAAATATTTTACAGTAATGTATTAAATATTATTGTAAACCCAATAACTCTGTACTAAGTTCAAACCATAGGCTGGTCACGACCCAAATCCAAAGATTATGTCTTCGAAGGCCTATACATACTTCCGATAACCCTTACTTTTTATTAAAATAGAAGAGTTCATAAGGAAATTCTGGATATAATTTACGAATTTGGATAAAAAGTTGAAAAAAAAAAATAAATAAAATTTAAAAAAATAAAATTTGAATGAGATTTTGAACTGTACAGGAGTTCTGATGAAAAGAAAGGCAGGGGAAAACGATATCGTCAGTGTCTATGTAGAACTTACAACATATGTGCAGCCATACATTCACTTCGCGAGTAAATAGAAAATAATTAAAAATAATAAAAAAAATGAATAAATAAATGGTAAATATAAAAATAATAAGAAAATTAAAAATAACAATAATAATAAATTAATAATAATAAATATTGGAAATTAAATTTTTGTGTATAGCCACAGAAAAGTTGAAAATAAAAAAATTTGGAAGCAAAAAAAAACAAAAATTCGTGCGTCTTTAACGAAAACACTACGAAAACAACAGCACTTAAAACCAGCACTATGTAACCATTTATCGAGAGATATACCACATAAAGTAAATATTAAATTAAATAAGTAATAAATTAAATATTTATTAATTATAAATTAATTATTATTAGTAAATAGTAAATAAGTTCTATACCACATAGAATATTATAAATATTTTTGAGAACAGCAGTCATTTGTGTGTCCGATAAATTCGTTCCTGAGATGTTAAGGTGTAATATCGCGCATGCGGTCACGTATGAAGTGTGGAAGTTTCTAGATGTAAGATGTATTTTTTTCGACGTTATGCGTGATTTATTCACGACTACACATCTATGTACGGATTTTATTGTTGTTTTTCATTGTAGCTGACGTCTTAAAGGGAGTATCACACGAAATTGAAGTAGTCGTGTGGAAACCTTATAGGCATCACCTCACGAATCTGCGGTCGGTGCGGTTTTCAGGTGGTTTATGCCTATACGGGGTCGTAGATTATGGGGAGGAGGGTGATTCCATCAATTTCTCCCTAATCGCCGTAAAAAACGGCCTGGAAGATACGGCGCCGCACAAGACTGGCGCGCTCCAATCGAACCTCTTGTACAAAATAGTGCGTCAAAACGCCTGAAGCCGTATCTTCCGGGCGGTTTTTTACGGGAATTAGGAAGAAATGGACGGAATCACATCCCTCTCCATAATCTACGACGCTGTATACAAATACTCCACCTGAAATCCGTACCACCTCAGATTCGTGGGGTGATGCCTTTAACTACTCAAGTTCTCTTCTGTCGTTGTGCTCGCAAGACAAATGTACAATAATCTGAACGCATTTTTATTATATTTTCTGAATATTTGATCACATGTCGCATTCTTTTGGGGAGGAATCTGAAGTAAAAATAGAAACTGGAAACGTTTCCTTGTTCATTGGCCACAACCACGTGAGCTCATGATCCAGCTCTAATTTCTAAGCCGTCTCTAATCCTCTGGTTGTTTTTTCATCCGCACTTTATTTTGTAGATCCATTTTCTGTTTAGGATCATTGTTTTTTAAAGTTTTACTGCTCGAAGATTATTTCGTGCTTCGATCAAACTTGTTGTAGAAAATAGCGCCCCGGGAGGCTCGAAGCTCAAAGTCACGGTCAATTTTCAGTGTTTAAAAAACGGCGTGGAATGTACCATTTCTTCCTACGAGGTATCTGAAAACGCATTAATCTTGTGCGCGCACGACCGGTCGATAATCGATAAGGGCTCTTCACAAATCTATTCAAATAAATCCCATAAATAGTTTGCTGAGGGAAACAGAACATGTACAAGGCGATACCTCGTAACGCGTATTTTGACAAAGGAAATGAAGAATACAGTAAGGCTTCATTTCGAATTATGGTGAATTGTTGTAGTTATAGTTGGGTCAAAACGACATGAAGCACGGACAGTTGCGTGAGCGGCTGCGCTCGAAGCGGCGCTGTAGAGCGTAGCGGTTGGGATCGTGTAAGGACCATCGCTACCGCCACCCATCTCTACACTGCCCCACGGTCCCATCTCGATTCAGACAACTGTCTCCACCGCACCGCTTCGAGCGCAGCCGCTTACGCAACTGTTCGTCCCTCATGTCGTTTTGACTCGACTATATTAATGGCAATCTCAGATTGTATCGCAATGATATCTTACTACTTATTCTAGGTAGGGCCGCTTGCGCAGGGTCGTGTCACGATGACCACATGCTCGTTACACAATGACCTACGCAAACCGCCACAAGCCATGGAATCGATGAATATCGATCGATGAAGCCGATGAAATGAAAATCGGTGGAGTGAGTGATATTTTTCCCAGAAAGGTCTCGAAACAGCACTTCGACAATGCTATTATTTCATACAAATCCTAGAAGAACAAACAAATTAATGATTCAAACTGGAAATAATTAAAATGTCAAATTATATAATAACAATGCGAAGGATAATCCAAATAAAATAATTATGAAATAATAAATGACTAGATAATAATAAATTTTCTGATAGCGATAAAGCAGCTACGATTTATCCACGGCTCCTATGTAAGTGGTAAGTCCACAGTGGTAAGAAGTTCCACAACAATTGCCCAACGGTTCGAGGCCAAATTAACCAACCAAACTTTCACCCCATGGATGACGGGGGGGGGGGGAAGTAATGGTACCAAATTTGTTTGTAAGAATAAAAACACTGGCTTTATACATCTGTTTCGGCTCCAAAAGTCATTGTATAGATCATCCGACGGATTCACTAATCCCAAGCGGTCCTGAGCTCAAGTAAAAAGCCCAAGACTTCAGTACATTCTTTTTAAACTGATGCGATAGTGTCGTGAACCATTCTATGTAGATTTAGTACTTTTAAGTTTAGCACAGCAAATTTAATTTCTTTTCCTTTTTTGAGAGTAATTTTTTTTTTTGTAAGCTACAGAATCTTCAGAATTTTCAAATTTCCTTGCTTTCTGGCGTGAAATAAGACGCATTTTGCCGAGAATTTCTTATTTCCCTTCCTTTTGTTCCTAACAGACAGTGCTTCCGGATCTTAGCACAATTGACAGTGTAGTTTGAATGATAAGAACTGATGTTGTGGCGAGGGAGGATGTTTACGCACGTCATGGTATCCACTCTCTTATGTATCAGAGATTCCTTGCTGGTTGTTTCAAGCAACCTCAATACAATATCGTTAGCCATAAACCTCTTAAATTCCCCTTCAACTTATTTTTATCTTATTCATATTATTGTTTGTTTATCTGTAACTTTTAGTACAATTATTTGTTTTTGCCTATCAAGGTGAATACAAGATAAAAATAATGTGAAAGGTCAAAAAGACACAGGCCCGGAAAGTTATCAGGATATTCGAAGGTCCTATCGTACCGCTTAAAGGTAGATCACTGGATTGTACTGCAAATTTAATTAATTTTAATTTCAATTTCTAAACAAGAGCGAACAAAGCGTTTTTTTAAATGATTCTCATAAACACCTCAGAATCCGGAAAATGGCTGAATAATAGAATCTGTGCGATATTTGCTTAGTGATTCGGGCAACGAAGGCAACGTAGGCCGAAGTTATCAGGAGAAAAAATCCAGAATAGTAATTATTGCAGTGTCTCGTCAGACTCCGTCGTTGTTCCCTATCCACACCGTATTTTTAGTAATATTTCAAACGAAAAAGAACAAAAAAGGCTGTCACCATCTTAGAAAAAAAACAACTATCGCTTTTTTTTATTACACTGCAATCCTACAATCCAAGAATAGTGGCTCCCAGTTTGAGGAACTTTTATTGAGGAACGAAACATCGTAGGTTTGCATGCACCCCGGTGCTTAAAATGGATGTAACAGTTTTTTCAAACTAAGGAAGATAGGTTTAATAACTTTTTTTCATCATTTACTATTATTTGTGTTAATTTTTAAAGTTTTTCAAAGTGAGCAGGTCTATTATTTTTATTATCAATTTATTATTATTAGTGTTAATTTTCAACAAGCGCTTCAATTTTTATAGGAAGCATCACAACTTCAACTCCTGTAATTTATGGAGAACCCCCATTTCACACGACTTCACATTTCCACCTCGTACTAAACACCGTTGGAAGTGTCCAGTGAAAATATAACATATTATTGATAATATTTTAAAAAATCCACACCTGTTTCCACTAGTTTTAGTTTGTTGTAGTAGTGGTTTAGTGATAAGAATTTAATCGGGAATGTTCGACGACAGATGAAGGGACAAGGAAGGACACTGGATCGGCCGGCATAAGTAGCATAGAATCCGTGAGTGAGTGACCCAGAGGGCTGAGGTAGAACTGTCTCAGTTTTGCAAATGTGGGCATGTGCAATGTTTGCCACAACCATTATGGGCCGCTATTCAAGCGAGTGTTTGGCGAGGGGATCAGTGGCCGACAGCGCCAGTGTCGCGTGCAGTCGAACCTCTCACTCGGATTGTTCCTAAAAGGAGGAAACTAAGACTAAGAATATGACAGTACCACGCTTGTACAGTCACATTCAGCTCATATGTTCAGATACAAAAATTTACAATACAAAAAATTTTTGCTACCAATAATATCTCGTCTATCAATTCCGGAGAAGTGAGAATGCTTCTGCTGCGCATATTTGTACTGCGCTCGGATGAATCATCCGTACATAAGATATAGGGTCATTGATATTTATTACTAGGTATAAAATTAGCTTATAAAGGATACTTTCAAAGCAAATGAGTGATGAAATCGTTACTGCTCAGCCAGATGGATGCGATATTCGATATATTTCGAATATTCGAGGGGATAGTCCTCAAAAATATGAATTCTCTACGAAAAAAATGTTGCATATTCTAATATCTGGACAGCAGTTAACACATATCCTGGGCGATTCTTGCAATTCTGAACTCGCTTTTAAACTTTAATGGATTCGAAGCTGAAGGCGGCTACATCAAAAAGAAATTTCTCGGGCACACCTTATGCGCCGATCGTAGAAATCGCCGAGGAAACATTCGTGGTTTTTTTTTCTTGAGCTCTTTATAGAAAGCAAATCTGATTTGTCAACATAGACCGATATAGCGCACCGTCACCGCCGCTACATCTGTCGATGATTTGACAATTTCCATATCCAATCAAGTTTTTGATTCTTATTCGAGGCTCTGGAAATTGCTGTCAGATTTCCCTGTGAGAACACGTGGACATAGACGTGGGTGGATGGATCGTCATTGTAATTAGGTCCCATACGCCTTCATAAATCTTTCACCAATCTGTATTGAAGTCGAATGCCCATCCGGAAGAGATTTATCAACACTCCCGAACACTTTATCCTTTATTCTTTATAATCATCATCAGCATCTCATTTCAACGTTGGGAAATAGACAAATTTTTTATGACAACGTTTCATCGATTCCCTCTGAATGATCTCCAATTCCACAACAATATATTTCTGCGGAAAATGCATGGTTAAAATCCACGAAATAAAAAAAGTAGTTCATTTAATAATACTATTTGCCACAAATTTCCATAAACCTTGTTAAAGTTCCTTTCAACCGCATAATGGTGAACCCAAAGTGGTGTTTCGACTAGCGCTTAAAAAAGACGATGCTGAAAATCCAGGTTTTTCGACTAATCCTTAAGAAAACTTTTAAAAAACGCGTTATTCGAAACACCAGGATTCGCAGCATCGTCCCCATGGCCTAACAAACAACAAAATGAACAAACCAAATACATAAGTAGTAAATAAACACAACCGCCACTCCCAATTAACATCTATAAATTTTTCAAAATTTGTTTCTTGCAAAAAAAGCCACCAAGAAGGAGATCGTTGGCAAAATGTCTTGTCTGCACATTCACTTCTTCAATCTTACCATTAGATTGAGTTTTTGAGGGAAAAATAAGGTGAGGTGACAACGTAAACAATGTACGTTATTTACTTCGATTATTTTCAAGAAATTGAAATTCTTGAAATTCGCAACATTTCGTTTGTTGCTAAATCAGCATTGCATTGGCAAGATTTTCCTCTATACTTGACATCAATTCGTGAGTAAAGGAGGTGAGACGACGAGCGATATCCAATTTTTCGTTGTAAGAAGCCTGGAAGGTGAATGCTAAATTCAAACCCCTATCGAAACTCATTTTAAAAAATTAACCCACCTTATTTGCGGCATTGACAAGCCTTGAGATCAAGTCATTTGCGTGTATAGGTAGAGACACGTTGACGACCAAAAATTCTGTGTAGGAAGCTGTAAATGTTCTGTTTTGTACCACAAATAATTTATTAGGATTCATCTGTAGACTTGTAGGAATGAGGTTTTAATAAAGGATAGAGTGCACGGCGTTGATCAATCCTTCGACTTCAACTCAGACTTCGTTTGAGGTTTATGAACGTGAGTGCAGCTTCACAATTACTTCCGGGGGTTAGCCGAGGTGCCAAGTCAGTGCTTTTATCCTCTCAAACAAGCCTTGTACCAATCTATTGACCCTGGAGAGATGAAAGGCTTGGTCTGCACTAGGGCGGATTCGAACCTTCGATCGATTATAGCCAAAGCGGACTCTCTTACCGGCTGTGCTACGCCGCCCCGAAGCTTTAATAAGATTACAAATTTTTCTCCTTTCATACGTTACATTCAATCTAATTCTCAAGAAATAGTAAGTAACTGCAGAATTGCTATAGTCGGGTCAAAATCACATGAATCGCTCGGTGTAGTTGCATAAGCTGCGCTTGAAGCAGTGGGACCATCGCGAGCTGCGGCGATGATTGGTGCTAGCAAGGGTCCCACTTGAATCTGACCGCTCCGCTCCACCGCACCGCTTCGGACACAACCAACTGTACCGAGCTTCATGTCGTTTTCATCCGACTATACGTCCCGTAGAGCACGTATAGTCAAATCGGCTAAGGTGGGGCGCTCACGGAAAGTGCAGGCATAAATGCTCAGGAGAAACGGTAAGAGGGTCCCGCGGATTTTTTCGCGAATGCCTCCTTCAATCGTTTCCTCTGGATATGGCTGAAGAGACTATCAACACAGTGAAACTACGCTATCGATGTCAGTGCTCGTCTTTGTCGCGATCAATATTGTAATAACTCTTGTCGATCGCAAAGGTATGGAAGGTTTGGCCGGGGCTAGGGCTTGTTCGAACCGTCGATCCACAGCCACACCTGGATCTCTTACCGACAGCGCTTCACCCATCCCCTTTTCCCCTGATATCATAATCTCTTGGAACTGCAGCATTTTGTCGGATCAATGATTGTAACAAAATCAAAGAAAGTTGGGCTCAGATACAGTCGATGAAATCAACGCAGAAAATCACCTGGGACGTTGAGGTGATGGATTTCAGTCGTGGAGAGATTTTCATCCTGAAGAGACGCGACTTGTGTCTCTTCATCGGCGACCTTAAATATAGTTCTTCTTGTCTCAGTACGACCTTTCATGCGCTTATTTTTTCCTAGGAAAAAGTTCAGAAAGTTGAAAAAAGTGTTAAAAAAAGTCCTTATATTTTCAAAATAATGGTTGTCATAGCGGACAAACATGTTCAGTTCAAATATTTCACTTACATATTTAATATCAATGAGAAGAGGATCCTGCATGTTGGGTGTATCCGAGTGTAACGTAACGACTTCAGAATGATCCTAAACGCTATAAAAATCAGGACCACAGAAAACATGGATTTTGTATGGAACATACTTGAGGAAAGTCATCACTTAAGGCTCCATTGTCAAGTAGTGGTCGTTTTAGGCCGGATCCATCAATATCCTTAATGTAGAGTCTTTTAACCTAATGGATTTTCCAATTTTTTTTCAGAATTTCATAGCATTCTTTCTTTATCTGCACTTCTAACCTCAATAGCTTCCTCCCTTACAGATCGGGAATGCCTTCCTACTGTTGGCTGAAAATATAAGTATTGAATTGAACAAAAAATTTGAAAAAAAGTAGGTTCCAAAAAACAAAACAAGAGCAGCTTGATGAAATCACTTCTTTTCACAAAATTTCCTTCCTAAGTAATGTATGGTGACAAGAACGAGGTCATTGAGTCAAGCTCAGTGACAGCACTGGGCAAGCTTCATGAACAGAGGTTACTCGAGGTTCATTGAGCCATGCATAAGCCTACTGTCCAAACCATATCGAGTTAATTTTTTCTGACCTCACTGACCTGTTGTAAAGATACTGTCACAATCGCATGAAGAATGAGAATAGCTTGAGCCGACAATTTCATCCGAAATCCTGAGAAAAAAACAGCAAATAACACTTCAAAAATTCTCCAAATGATTGCAGAGAGATCAGAAATCTAACGAGAACGCCTCAAAATTCGACAAAGGTTGTTTATGAGTACGAGGAGGTACGGAGGTGCACTCCACTCTTTCTAGAAGAACTAAACTCACCTGGAAAATCCCTCTTATATACTGTAAAGCATGATTTGTTTGTCGATGTGCACGCCCAGATATTTGCCAACTAACGACCGGGGGCGACGTTCCTACAGTAACCAAAGGATTCATCCTAAGAAACCGAGCAAAAATTATGCACGGAAAGGAAATTAACCCGATATTTTTAAATATTTTAGGTGTGCGCCTAACTTTTAGCTTTAAGTCACTAACCTTTATAAGGGAAATCCTAGGAAATCGGGTGCAGCAGACGAGGCACGGAATGTAGTCGAACTGCTCCGAACTATATTTACTATTATTTACTTTATTTATTTATTTATTTAACCTTAAAACGAGTAGAACTTGTTGCCAGATTGTCGATTACATCATTCTAAGATGTAATCCTAGCCTTCCTAGCAAGTATACATATATTCTTCTGGTCCAGAAATTCGTACGTACCACTACTAACGAAGCAAGTGCTCCGCTACTCCCGAACGTACCGCCGTCGGTGCAAATGATGTCATTTAGTTCAGCTTGATGTTCATCCGAACTCCGATCTTTTCATCTCACTGAGGGTCACAAACCACAACGATCAACAACTTGTCAAACATTTCTCGCTGCGAAAAGCTTTACTGCATCTAATTTTAGAAACGTTGGACGTGAATATTCGCCATGTTTTCCGAGGACTCCTCCGTTCTTCAGTCTCATCACTTCTCGCTTTTATCCTGCAACAAATACAGCGCACAGTATAATTTTGATTTCCACCACTGGGGTGGATCTAAAAATTTGATTGAACCTTGTTATTTTTATCGTGAACTAGTGTTTGCCAATGCGAAATTCAGCTTTTTGCATGGCGACGTTTAATTTATCAAAAAAATCAGTCTACAATAATCAGAGGTGTAAATTTGGAGGTATACGGTGTAACGTAACCATATATACCTGGATTTTTTGAATTAAAAAAAATTAAGAATCCGTCTTTAAGTGCATCCATCGTCTTATCAAAATACCCAATCCGACCTGTGCCACAATTCCGCATGTGTTTCCAGTCGAATTATCTCAGTAGGTATCTCCATTTTGCAGCAGACGGCAGGGATCCCATCACGAACACAACTGAATACGCAATTGCACCACAACACAGAGTGGTTTAAGCTGATACTGGGCGTAGTCTATGTCTGACCGAGTGGCCGCAGCGCGTCTGACGCAACGCACCTTCACTCGCTTTTCTTTCTGCCGAGCTCCAATCAATCAAAAAATCCGATGAGATATGTTCGGCGCTGACAAAGCTACGTATTTATGGACAATGAGTAACACCAGACGCCATTTGTCTGCAATAATTTCCTCAAACGCGTCCGCTCATTAGTGTCTCGTGGTCGAAATGTCGGGGAGGTGCCGGCATCTGCTTTCAAGTTGGCGCCCACTCAGACAAAGGTGAAAATCATCGTTCCACTATTTGTACGGGCGCTCGAACAACCGAGTTCAAACAAACGATGATCTTTGAAGCCTGCTAGCATCTGCAGATAAATCCACAAACCATGCAGTGCAACTTCAGCCACGCAACAATTGGATTTTTACAACAACTCTTCCGGAAAAAGTACGGAAATGTCAGAGCACTTTCCAAGTTCTTAATTGATGTCTCTTCCAATACATTCGATATTGCATCAAAACGGACAGTGGCGCTCAAAGCTGTTCCGAAACAAAGAAAAATCTCAGGAAAGTGAAATATTGAGATACAGTGTAGTAAGAACGAGAAATGTTTAGCAAGATTCAGATAGAATGTTAAAATAGAAGGAAATTTTTACCAACATTCCACGGATCCCGTAGATTGTCACTGAATTAGGCGCAAATATTGCTTCAAGAACAATGCGACCGTTTCCGATACAAAGTTCCAAATACAAGTTTTCAAAGCTTTATTCCTTCCTCTTTTCGTTCTCCTCCTCTCTGTCTCACTTCCTGAGGTAAGGATAAACGATAAAGTGCACGACAATTATTAATACCTATGGGGATGCACCTAATAACAATAATAATAATCAGACACTTTATCCTTTATACCTTGATAATAATAATAATAATAATAATAATAAAAATAATAAAAATAAAAATAATAATAATAATAATAATAATAATAATAATAATAATAATAATAATAATAATAATAATAATAATAATAATGATAATAATAATAATAATAATAATAGTAATAGTAAAAATAATATTAATGATAATAGTGAAAATAATAATAATAGTAGCAAAAAAAATAATAATAAAGAATAGATTGACTGGCATTAATCATTCCGCTTGGGATCCCCCACCACGTTCACTTCAATTAACAATCGCTTGAGGTCTACGAACGTGTAATCAGTGACTGGCGGAGGTTAGCCGATGTGTCGAGTTACTGTTTTTATCCTCGCAGACAACTCTGGTACCAACTTGTCCCCTTCGGCAGGATGAAAGACTTGGTGAGCACTAGAATGGACTCGAACCTTCGATCGATGGTGTAGACAGCGGAATTTCTTGCCGACTGCGCTGCACCCGGGCCAATAGTAATAATAATCGTAATCGCAATTGATTAACGCCTGACACTTTATCCTTTATCATTTATGCTTAAAATCACAATAATCATAATAATAACTCTTGTCATTTTGCAATAGGATACAAAAAGGACAAAGTCACTGACGTATCAATCCACTTGGGATGCCCCAACGCGTTTTACTCGAATTCGTAATCGTTGAGGTTTTTTTTTTTGGAACGTGTGTTGACCTACACAATGACTTGCGGGGGCCAGCCGATGATCAAGTCAGTGTTTTTTTTATCCTCCCAGACATGTCTGGTACCAATTTATCGACCCGGGTGGATGAAAGGCTCGGTTTGCACTAGGGCGGTTTCGAATCCTCGACCATGTGGCTACAAAGGACCTCTAACCGACTGCGCCACACCTGCCCATTTTGCAATATATCTTTTAGTAATTTTTAGTAATTTTTAATAAAAACAGCCGTTTAGCCAAGGAGAAGGACTTCTCAGATCCCCTAGCACTCGTTCTCGTTGCGCTAATTTGTAGCGTTGATATAATTCCGAGTCGCATAGTTGCAAAAGACGATGCGCGTGACCGGGTAGCGGACATGGATAACCAGTTAGTGGTGCATGTTTCCCGAATACTTAAACCACTTCGTACGATCGTACATGGACAACTCGTCCTTTACGAGCGTGATGCTGTTAATTCTCGTTTCACTGCCACTTCTAGGATTTTGTCTGGAGAACACTAATCTGAACTATGTACATGATGGAGATGCTACGATAAAGAATGCAGTACAAAGGTTATTTAACGCTTGATCAGTACTATTGCGGTCATTTAGTAGTAATTACCTGAATTTTCTAAAATTCACTTGAAAATAGCGATTATTTTGCATTTTTTTAGAGCCCCTAAGGACTCGAAGGAGCCATTGCCTGCTTACATCTACAAACCGATCCCAAACCATAAGTTCAAGTACGTTTGGACCTATTATTCCTATTTTCTTCAAAAATAAAATATTGTGAGAAATATAGTAAAGAATAAGCTTCAAAAACCAAGTAGAAGAAACCGCGTAGCGTTCTCAACTGCAGCGAGAATTGTTCCCCAGCTGGTAGAACCTAGAGAAACAGGGATCAGAGTCGTGGGTGGTGATCGCGTAATCACAGAAGGCAACTAAAAACATGCCTAAGACTCATTACATGTTACAGACTACAAGGAAAGTGTGTGAAATGGGAAAACTTTCCCATACAGTAATCCGCTCTGTTCCACGTTCCCCAAATCCATCAGCAATTTTTTCCTATAATTTAATTTTTTGCACCAGTAATTTCCTCCTTGAAAAAGTCTTTCACCTTCTAGAGGACTTATAAATAGACTTTAAATTTTAGGTATTCCAACTTCAAATACCCAATAGCGACTTCCACGCAGGAACCACTACGATCATTCGAGTATGTAGTAAACACACCGTTGCAAGTTGATGAACCTCCGCCACCGCTGCCCGCACCCGCTCAGCAACAATTCATTCCAACACCGTATTTTCTGCCCTATTTCACTAACGATATGCCGTTGTATGCCGGCTACCGTATGCTTATGAATAGTCAAGCTTCGATACCATCACTCGTCGATTATCTCGGAGCAGCTAAGGAGTCAAACAATCCCAGATATGCTGATTATGTTGGTCTGGAAAAATTACTGGCAAAAATTGCTGTTGAGAAAGTAGCGAAAAGAAAGGAGGATGTTTAAGAAACAGTTTTGAACCTGCTAGTCGATATTTGCGATAATCAATAAAGTTTTCATCATCATGTGTGATTATTTGAAGAATTAATTCATTCCATCGCTTTTATGAGGTCATTATGTGCTTGCGGAGTCAATTGTTTGGCAGAATAAAACCTACGGACTAGTGTTCCTTTTCTTACCATGTTTGAAAGCAAAATAAACTGTGCTTGTGAAAGTGCGGCTCACTCCGTCCAATGCAGATACGGTTCACGTTCCGGTCCGTTCAGCAACCTATTTATTCATTGGTTTTACCCGCAGCGCGTGTTAGGCGTTCTGAGGTACATCGTGGGAAATAAAGCCGTTTTCCACCCTGTTTTTCAGGGCGATTAGGAGGAACTGAGTGTGGCGAAGCTCGTATTCGTGAATTACAATCCAAACTCTATATTGTTCCACAGAGGCTGGGTGTGAGGCTCCAAGAGTTTCTTATTACCACATTTCAAGGAAGAAGATGTTTCACATTTCAGCTACGATTCCTGAAAACTGCGTCACAAAGGCTACATTCGAGTTGGAAGAGTTCGAAGAATCCTAGAAGTCTTCCATATGGAAGTTAGCACAAACTGCGACCTAATCATGGATTAATGAAGTAATAACCGCGTGAATGAATAATATTTGAGGTCTGCGAGGGTATAGATATCTTGACCTTACACAAAAATCTGTACGAACACGGAACTCATGGTAGACAGTGGTGTCAATAAAAAAACTTCGATCGGAAGGAGCAAGGTCACTCTCACTTATCAAGTTGCAACAAAAGTTCGGCGAGGAATTAAGACATGTGTAATGTTCGTCGAAAGAGTATAAAAGAAAGTTATTGACTACGATTGATAGTGTGCACACACCTGATTCGCTTCACTTTTCACTGTATTTCACGTCATGACGATGTATGTGATTCTGCTAGCGCTCCTCGTTCCACTCGTCATTAGTATCGGAGAGTACGGACCTATTTCCTCACAGCTGCCTACCGTAGCGCTTTTCGGTGAGCCTCGCCTGATTGCAAGGCGGATATGGCGAGGACAACAGGTACCTAAATAACATTTCCTGTCCCTTTAAAAAAAAACAAAGAGAGTTCGAATGTTCTCTTGTCTTAAAACCTCGGCATATTCTGTCTATGTTTTGTGATAGTGTGCCTGCGAGGTTTTCTGGATGGAACCCTCTATTTCCCTGAGGTTTCGCCTTTTTCGCCGTCTTCAGAAGCCTAAATAGAGGATGACACACTATCACAAAACAAAAACCAAGAGATTTTTGTCACGACGAGAACACGGAAGACAATGAAAGTCAAACTGATCAATTTGCCACGAAGCAACTCTGTGGATCTTTGCCTACGGTGAAATGAATTGAAGGCGTAAAAAATTGGAGCTCATGTTTTGTGCAGCTCTAAAAAGTTGTTCCATCAAAATGACAAGTGAAGCAAACGCTGTGATGTTGCTACTGCTTCCGATTTCTGGATTTGTAGGCCTACTTCGTGTTCGTATTGTGAAATGACCTGCAAACGAAATAAATAACGAATCCTAGAGAATCCAACGCAGAAAATTTCTTCTCTTTCTTCAAATAATTTTCTGTGCTTTTTTTGGCTCAGATTTCAGTTCTGGAAACAGTAGGTGAGAGAGTTTTTTTTTTTGCAGAAGAGCTAATAGGCTTCAAATTACGCTAACAATATCAGATTTACGAAAATCCTAATAGTTTGAGAAGAAATGTTGTTGAATAGGAGGGAAAAATGCTATTTGCAAGAACTGAATCGCTTCAGTTCGGCGCAAAACTTCTATTCTTCATTTTTACTCCGCTGACCCAAAAAACCATGGTTATGACTGGTATGAAAGCTCAATCAACTTGTTTTTCTTGGAATTTTCCCAAAAAGCTTTGCTGATATATTT